>NW_024469001.1:0-430790 GCF_003184825.1 Aspergillus fijiensis CBS 313.89 | reverse complement strand
CAGGAGGGTCGGTTCAGGAGGGTCGGTTCAGGAGGGTCGGTTCAGGAGGGTCGGTTCAGGAGGGTCGGTTCAGGAGGGTCGGTTCAGGAGGGTCGTTTCAGGAGGGTCGTTTCAAGAGTGTCGGTTTAGGGGTGTCAATGACACCGGATTAAAACTTCCATTTCAACGCCGGGCATTTCTGGGAAGAACAGGACCACTGAAAAGTGCACCCATGCAGTAGTAGCCGTGTCAAATCGCTGCATGTCAGAGAAAAACTGGTAAGAGGTCGAGGAATATCAGACCCGAAGTTCTTTCTTTTCGGGATGGCCAGACTTGATAGCACAACTCCTTGGTACTTCAGGCCCATGGACAGTAGCAGGCCCGTGTTGCCCTGGGATATTCTGGGCCGCTGTGAAAGGCTATGGGAGAGTTCTCAGACTAGAATCGGCGTTGAATTGCTGTCTTTGATACCGATAAGCAGATTCTTCGAATTGCTGCTCCGTCTCTTCCAGACATTTTATGGTAGGGGCAGATGAAGCTCTGAACAAGGATAACAAGGATTCGTGTATCCTCACCATCGCCGTGGTAGCAGGTGGGGAGCTTCCGTTAGAACACTCAGGCCCATCAGTGGAAAGATATTGCATATACTTCAGAATCTTTCGACGGGTTTTAGTTTTGGGGATCAAAAGTAGCGCCGTATTGACTAAACTGACTCGACCAGCGACCTCATCACCTTGGCTGAAAGGTAGGGAGAACCTTTCCAATTATTGCCGTGCTAGAACCGGCCGAATCAATTCCGAGCAAGGCGAAATGAGAGAAGATGACGCTGAACTGTTCTAACAGAATGTAGGCATTAGGATCTTGGGTAAACACACGTACGGGGACGACAACTTACTACACACAAGGCGATGTTCGAGACATCCCTACTGCTCCTTGGTTCGGTCCCAGCTTCGAGCCACTGTCCGTCATTTCAAGTAATAGAGCATTGCAGTAATTGGTTCCACCCCTGACATGTTCTTTGAGATTTTCCTTTGCGTACGGTTCCCTGTCGACCGTGCGTTCGGGAAAAAAACCGCTGATTTCCCTAGAGCGAGATCTGGTGCGATTGTGCCAATCGTCAGCCCAGTAGCACTAGTAGGCCTTGTGGGCACTATTGACCTTCTGACATAATTGCTTTCGGCTGTGGTTGCATGTATGGTCGAAGCTGGGATTGAAGGCGGACCGCCATGATCACGCTGTGCTGAATGGTGACAGAACTCGACTGTCGCAAGCAGTCGTCGATTTTGCGTTGCTCTGCCTGCAAATTGCTGGAAGGACCTATCATTCGGGGGATATCTGGATAAGAAGACCCAAATGGCCACGAGATCGTGCTTGTCAGGTAGTGAGAAGATATTGAAAAAAACATGTACTTCGGTGTTGATGCTTGCGTGCGGGAGTAACCCGAATAGTGTACTTTTGCAGAACAAATGCTGTCTCATGGACACCCGCACCGGATTCCCTCGTCGGAAATAGTGACGTGGACCCTGAGATTATTCTTGCCTGTAATCGATAAGCTGGAAGGCGCGTGACCTCTGCTGAAGAAGAAGGTCCAAGAGCAGATGGCATGACTCCACTCCAACGCTAACCAGTCTCACTCTGCAAGTAGGCGATTCATAAGCTCATCGGTAGCTGATTGAATCGGATGCTGGGCATCGACATCTGGAAGTACACGACGCATAAGGCTCCGATAGGTTCAGTCTTTCGCTCGGCCTTGTTAACATGGACAATGAGCGAGCACCAGTACATGGCGCAATGTCTGTGCTCGTTATTCAGGACATAATCGTCAAGCGCGCGTAATCGCTCAGTGTCGGGCCATTAAGTTGAGAATAGGGCCGTAAATATGATACTCTCGGAGGATGTTCCGGAGACTCGAGTTATCGCCATTTGTCGATGTGATCTACAACTCCAATCTGTAAGTTTTCATCCCAGCAGGTTATACATTCTGTAGCGCTTCGAAGGCCAGATATTCAGTCCTAGTAGCCGAGAACGACAGAGCAAAGGAAAACACGGGCTCCATTCTGGAGCTTCCTCTTCCTCTTCCTTTCTTGGTTACGGTATCGCCGCTCAATGTATTATGCGAGCTTTGCCGCTAGAAGATTCAAGGATGGCAAAGCCCAAGGTCACACACATGGCTTATCAGGTGAGTAAATTATCTGTAGGCAACCAATACAACTCCTGGTCAGCGATACATATGCCCGTCTTCCTCAGTGATGAACGGTTCCACGTCTTCTGTTGTGCGTACGCGCATTTGTCCTTTCAAAGCTTTCAGCAACGACTTTGAAAGATTGGTGGCCAAGCTAATTGTGGAAGGCGGCACGCATAGAGTCATCAAAAGTGATGAGACTCCGGATTCGCGTGCGGTACTACCATATTGAGGTAAATTGTCATGCCCAGGCAGCAGGCCTTCACCGGTGCAAATTCTCTTGGAGTACCTAGTCATCGCCTTCTCGAACCCAGACCCGCGACTATGATGTGGATTCGCAATGCGACGAGTGGGTCCGAGAGGTTGGTAATTAAATGCTGTGCATAAGCAAAAAGCGGCAAAATGGAAGAGTACTCTGGGCCACTGCGACAACCAGGAGTGAGAAATCGCAGTGTCTGGTAGTGTGATCAAACGCACCACCCCGGTGAGGCGACGAGGTCTTTTATGTAGTGTGTAGTGCACCTAGCGCTGAAAGATGCGCGCGAAGACAACGCGGATAGTTTCGGGAAGCCTTCAAATCGCTGGGCCCTCTGAAGCGGTGATAATGACAAACCCAATGGATGAAGGGCTGATGTTCCCTCTCGACTAAGAGAAAGTCTGTCATCCAGGAAGATCTTCGGAAACTGAAAGTGGTGACCCGAGGTGGTTTGCGGTCAACGAAGAATGTAGTAGACGGCCGTTTCGTCTGTGTCGCCCTTTCCAGCTAGATGCGTCCAGTGGGTTGAGTATGTCACACATCGTGGGCTGGTAGTAGGATTCTATAGCCCTGAGTATTTGTCAAAGCACCTCAAGCTGGCGTGGGCTTCTATCTAGCCTCAATCAATGATGACATGACCGGTTCGAGATGACGAGCTGTTCCCTCAACGTGTGTCTGTCGAGCTGGGGCTCGGCCCACCATCGCATGAGTGGGGTGTTCATTAGTGCCTGTGCCCTCCCAGTCCTTCTTAAAAATCATGTTTTTGGCCCTTCCTTTGGTTAAGATGCCGCAAGTCTTGCTCCCACTGAGATCTTTTCGGATCAGCAATCCTCGGCAGCACAGTCCTTTGGGTGTTCTTGTAAATCCCTAAGAGATCCTAGGTTCGCGCGGGCCGCTTTCCCCGCCTGAACCACAAGTATCTGTCCTCCAAGGCCTTGATGTTGTCTATCTCATGGTTATGGCCCGCGAGGTGAGAGACTTTTGGACTGCAATTGAGCATGGTTGTCCGTTCCGGTGCGGAGGCCGAGCTGCGAGGCGAATATCTTGAGGTGTGGATAACATAGGGTGGATCGGCGCTCGGTAATCTGTTCAATGGAAGAAAGGCCAATTCGTCCCTTGTTCACTCTGCTAGTCGCTATTCTCGATGAAGGAGAAACCAGATGGTTTCCAGATAAATCAACTCGTCGTTGGAAGATGAACCTTCATTATCAGCCGGGTTGCAACGACGTTCAAGCGAGTGGGCTACAGACGACAGCCCCAAAGATGCCCCTGAAGAAGAGACTGTGCACAGGCTTCGCCAAACCAGCCAGGGAGGCGGATACACGTGCGAAAGGCACGGCGACGAGTAACGGTGGAGGATGTTATGCGGTGAGGACCTGATGCGACTGTGACGAAATCACGAGAGGTCACATAGAGGGCCATTGCAAGGGCATCGGGGTCAGCATTGAACTAGCTTAGAGATTAGTTCAAACAAATCTGCAAATGGGAGGATACTAACAATAGGGAAATGGTGCCAAAGAGGCGACATGTCAAGTTCGTGAATAACTAAGTCATACTAGTTGCCATTCTCATCGTAGAGGTTTAGGAGATTGCCGAAATTGTTGTTAACCCTCTCGGTCAGCCGGACTGTGTGCCAGATAGTATCGGTGCTGGAATCAATGCAGCGGCGAGCGGAGGAGAGCATTGCTAAAAGCAGGACAAAAGGAGGGAATGTATGCTTGGCCGCGGCCATTGGACTGAACAGCATACACTGCCAGAATGGATCCTTAATGTCATATGTGGTGCTCTCTCGCTTGAGGATCATTCTTTTTCGCTCACTGATGAGTTCATCCATCCAAGGCTGGCTCTCGTCCCCAGACAAGTCCTTGCCAAGCTGAGCTAACTCTTGTTCATTTGGAGATTCATCAAAATCCGTCTCATTTTCACCAGTATTTTGAGCTTGAGCCTGAGCAGCACAACGTTCTTTGCTTTCTGTGAAGCCACTTCTCTTTTAAGAACAGTGAACAGTTGGTCTTTTCCGATGTCAAATCCACTGTCTTAATCGACCATAAGGTCGAACGATTAGAGTCTCACATTGGCTGAGCGGAACAGCCACGCGAGATCCGCTCCACAAGATACAGTGTCGCGGGTTTTCTGGCCGGCTTTCCACGTCTAATGGTTTAAATCTCCGGCCCGGAGACAAAAGCATGCGCGCAAAGTAGTGCTTCCACATATGCTTTGATCAAAGTCCCCACCAGAACCACTTATCAGGAGGTAGGGCGAGTTGTGCCCTCTCTGTGGTGATTAGACTCATACCCTTCAAGTCTGATCCGAGCTCGATCGGAACCTGCTACCTTTGTGCATAGAATCCCTCCTGCGAAGCAGTATTTGAACTATCGCACAGTTTGAGGTACCTGTCGGAACTTGAGCTCTTTGCTTCCCATTGACAATGATCGACTCTCTTTCTGGGAGTGTTGTAGCATAGTACATGGAACCAAACATGTGGTTGGATCGCCGGTGATCAACCAAAAGGCTATTTTCTGAGAACGAGAACGGACTGTTGCTTCTCACACAGCTTGCCCCTATAGCTGGGGATCATCTCAGGCGAGTATCATAGTTGGACAAATAGGTAACATGACTTGTGCTCATTCCCGGAGATAAGGATCCAGGGATGAGTCACTTCGCGAAATGTTTTATGCTGAACTAGCATGTTGCTATTCGATCTGGGTTCTCAGTGTCTGTCTCTAGGACATCCAATCTAATGATCGGCGTTCAATATTTGCGATTCTCCTGATTTGCTTAGAAAGGAGCAGAGGAAGATAGCGCTATGTCCACGATGCGTGCCACTTGCATCGGTCTCAATTTGCTCGTGCGGTCTTGTTCCTCGCCCTGGCCCGGGACGCTCGCTAGCCTGTCTGTAGCTATCGGGGGCTATGGCGATGACCTCATATGGTTTGAATTGATGTTTTCTCGACAAGCAGGAGGCCCTAGCCATCAAATGGATCTGGATCAGCTTCCAGTAGTCGTTCTCAGATCTTCCTTCAAGCGCTGACGTCTCAGGATGTTGAACTCCAGCTCGTGAAGTCTTCAACACGCAAGCCAAGATGAAGGGCAGGAGATTTGAAAATTGCCTGTCTGTGCCAACGCAACTATGCTATGAGGTGCGTAGCTTTTCTTCCTCCGTTACGAAGAAGCTCACCTATGCCTTAAATATTGAGCTTGCCAAGCATGAGCACATCCTCTTCGACGACTTCAGCTGCGGTTAACCTCCAGACGCGCACGCTCTGCTAACCGAGGGCTCTGACATTTTACATCTGCACCGCGGTTATCATATAGTTGTTGAGCTCGCTGTCAGCATAAGGGCAGCTCTGTTTGTCACCTCATCACTCGGTATTTGAGGGCACAAAATGGAGACTGAATTGACTTCGCACATTCGACTTGTCGGCGATCGCGATCCTTGCATCTGGTGACCTTGATATCTGATAAAACTGTCACACGGGGCTCATCACTACAAGCACGAGATCGCAACCCAGGCCAATTCACTGAAAGCTTGCGTGTAATACCTTCTGTGCTGAGATTGCTTGTGTGCCGATCCTTGGCGGCCTTGGCCGGATTCAGAGCTCTTGAGACCATAGGTCATGTAAAATTCTCTTTATGCAACTATTAATGTACGCCGAGTGGAGTTGCCGCTGTCTCAGTTCTGTCATCGGCCATATACAGGCCGGGGTAAGTTAAGCAAACGCACCAGACTGTTTGAGATTGGAGAGGATTGACTCCGTCGAGGCGATAAGTTGTTAACATATGTAAAGATTGAACATGTCAGTGCTCGAGGCATTCTCGCTCTTTCATTCCGTTCCAACGTGTGGCAGTAGGTGTAGTTGCAGTCTAGACGACTTATCTCGGTCGATGGAAATTCGTCCAGACAGAAGTATGCATCACATGCAGCAACCTACTGATCGCCTACCATGTCACCGACAGTGGACACAATGGTCATGCTATACGGCTGGATTGAATCCAGGAAGTCAAGTCGTAACAGCCACAAAGGCGCTCCACCACATTTTCATGAGTTTCTGGTCCAAGGCTTGACACCTCAACTCCCCAACAACAATTCAACGGTTCAGACTTAGCGCTTCTGTGCCATAGTGATGGACGCGATGCGGTACCATCTCTCGGGTATATCTGGTGTGCTTGGCGATGCGCGCGGCTCTGTATTCAGCTTCGTCCCCTGCTCGGCAAGGAGAAGAGCCTGTCGGCGTAAAAGCTCCTCGTTGTCGGCTTCACGTTAATCCTGGGTTCGTGTTGAGGGGAGCGGCGTTCCGCCAATAGGCATGCGATGACATTGGCTGATTGATAGATGATTCTGCTGGCTGACTGTGACAGATTCTCGTCATTGATAACGACGCACTGTTGCCACTTCTCCAGCTTCTCTGGCATCGTAGGCATGATTGAGCACGTAGCAGGATGGCGCCGCGCGTCTGGGGGAGTTTTGCTTCGCGGAAGTATGAGTTGCTCTTGTATTTGCTCGTATTCGTCCTAGAAAAGTTGATTGAATGGTCCGGGTCTCTGGTTGGAGGTTTTCCCCGGACTTCCAGCAAACTGGTCAAGTGGCGCTCGAGCGCGGACGTCTTTTTTCGAGCACTCGGTTTCGGATATAAGGGACTTGTCATCCAGGTACTCGGGTACCTAAGCCATGGCGACGGATTTTGGGGCTGGACGGCCGCGGCAGTACCCGGGAGGCGAATCGACTGTTGGGGCTGGATAGAATCGAAGAGGACTTCCGATGGCTGCCGCGTACTGTGGAGTGCTGGAGAAGCGACCGACAGCCGTAGGGAGTGGTGGCATTCCTTTGTCGGTAAATAGCTAGGATTGACGGACCCCTACTCGATATAATGTGGACGGTAGGCGCAGATGCGCCCGATGGGCCGTCAGTGACAACGAATGCGATGCGAGTTTTGATACCTTCGTTACAGCTCAATGACCGGCTCACCTGCTGGCAGAATGGGTAGCTGGGGGCTCCAACTGACAGGTTAAGACTGTAGATAATCCCTGTCACTTCACTGCAATGCTCCTATTTACAGGTGCCAAGTCATTCGATCAATATAGTCATCAAGGCCGCCCCTGTTCGGGGTTATCTCCTGGCTAATTGGAGTTGATCAATTGGAACTCGATGCTAGTATTCACATTGAGTGCTGCAATGCGTATTCAGGTGATTGAGCGGGTACATAGACAGAAGCATAGGTGACTTTGGTAAAGACCCGATTTGCGCCAGTTTAGGTGACGACTTCGAATTAGGGCTCAGTGTTAGATCCACCGCCGCGGAGTTCATCGAGCCTGCCTATTCAAGATCCTTGTAGCTCACGGCGCAGGCTCAACTTATCCAAGTCCTCCTGTACTGGGCCACGGGGTTCACTTTGGAAGTGAGGCAAAGAATCGAGCTCTTCTTCCACAAAAAGTCGTTATCCCTAATGATAATGAGAGCGCCGACTCAGCCACTACTGTTGGAATCATTAGAATGGACCAGAATCGTTAGCCCAACTGATGGACAGAAAGGACCCTGTAAATTCAGGCAACTTACATCGTATATGACCAGACTGCCAGCGACTGTGAAGGACCGCGGGGAGGAGGTTAAGGGCAGCATATAAGAAGTCAACACCTCTCTCGATAAGCTGGTGTAGCTTCAAGATCTGCGACCCAATGAATTCTCAGAGAACAAAAATGAGCGCCATTGTGTATAGACCCTTTCCTGGATAAGGGCGGCGGCATCCGAGTCATTCAGTATGCAACCTTGAGTCTCTCTTTGAGATTTTGGGTAGCATACTCTGCCCAAGCCAGCGGCTATTCTCTTTGACTTCTCTAGTCGATAAGCAAGAAATTTGCTGCTATCGTTCAGCAAGATGGTTCGAATTAGTGAAATAGGTCAGCAATCTACGCGCTAGCCGTCAAGCTTTCGGCGAGATGCGTCAAGCTGTCACTTTAGTTGACGATATTGTCCATGCGAGTCAGTCAGCACCGCGACTCGATCGAGTGGCATTAGTGCCATAGTTTCCTAGGAAGGCTCGGACTGTTAGACAATGAAGCTCTGAATAATCAGAGAAAAATAAAGGGAAGACTTACAAGTTCTCTGGCTGAACAACTCAACTTTGTAGTTTTGAACGTGAGCGTAAGGCTTCCCCTCGCAATGCTTTGGGTTCTGCACAAACCCCCTTATCAATCTCTTCGGCCCCATTCGAAAATGAAGATGAAGAATAAGAACAGGCGAAGATCGCTTTGCCTGACACTGTGTTCAGTGAGATCGATGATTTCGATAGGTTTTCCCCTAAAAAGAAAGTGGGTAAGAGCTTTGCAGCAGGAGTACGCTAAGATAGGGTGCAAAGTTTGAGGGCCCAAACGTGATTCGCAGGTGAGAGGCTTTATGTGGAAGTGGTGTAGTGATTCGCTTGCGGGGGGCGTTTGTTCGTCGCAGGTGGTTGTGCCGATGAACAATCCCCAAGCCGGCAATGCAAGAGCAGCCCTATACCTGCTATTTCCAGCCCGTGTGGACTTGGGTTGGCTTTTCCCGTGGATTGTGGGCTCGCATACGCTGCTTTCATCTCTGCATACCGAAGCAAAATCTACCCACCCGTGAGAAGATGGGATATCGCAGGAAGAGAGGTGCGGAAGTGTACGGCATCCACCATGTTGCTCGGTTTGGTTGAGTACGTTTCGTATTTTCTACTTCGGAACTCTGTGTCTTCTTCAAAGACGGCGATAAGTGAGCCATCTTTGGAGAACCTTGGCATCGCATGTATAAAAACTGATGCGGCTGCTGATCTGTTGTCGCATCAGTGTGTTGGATGCGACGTATCGAAATCAAGAATGCCGGGCGAAACGACCATCATGGTACCGCAGTAAATGCTTAGAACAATACCAGGGATGCCCAAGACATAAGTGTCAGAGATCAGTCAAACTCAGACGCGTTGCAGTGGTCATACGGCCACTCATGGGGCGGCCTGGTCGTGTGACTCTCTGACTGACTTTCTCCGATTGAGGAGCCTCAATCCTTAGTATCCGAACCCGAGGGTAAACGAATGAGCAATCTCAGTTTCGCTTTCTGGGAGAGAGTACATCTCTCCCTACCTCGATCGTGAACGGATGGGTGTTCTTTCACCTTTGCCATGCCTTTGCGCTTCAGGCAACAGGTAGAACATAGCACTGAAACGACATAGAGAAACCCAGACTGCAGGAAGCAAATGGAGGGACGCGATGAGATCGCACAGGTTCAAGAAAGGTCATGAGCAGGTGAGAAGAGATTAGACATTGCATGGCCCAATGTGAAACAAGAGACAAGAGTTGACCGTCACGCCAAAAAGATCGACACCACATCTTTAGAGACTCAAACGCCAAGCAAGCCCCACAGACAATGTCTTGTGCCCGGAGAATCTAACACTGACTTGAGGAAAAGCATGGTGCACTTGCTAATACAGCGAAAGGGATCAAGATGATTGAGACAAGAAAGTCAGATCAAGAATGAGCAGGAGATGTAAGAAAGCCAGACGCCGGCGTGGCAAAATCCGCCTGGGCTTGCACATGCAAGTGTCAACTGGCGTTCTGTTGAGTCCTGATAAGGATATAAGATTGAGGAAGAAGATGATCTCAGCTACCAGACGGTCGCAATCAGGTTCCAGCCTTTTGCTTACTGGTGTTTGACATTCAATTCTGCGCTGCCGTGATCTCCTTGAGTTTGTCACGGCCACGCTGAAGCTGACGGCGCCTTTCAGTAGCTCAGCATATTGACTTGCTGGAGCATCCACTCTGGCTGCCGTGCCACTCAGCCAGTGGCTCTTTCCGCGCCGATGGCGTTGCTCAGATGGGGTAACAGCATGCCAGTAGGCTCTTGAGCATGCCAAGCCCTGTCGACCGACCAAAGGGCTTTGCATTCGACATCCAACTTTGGTGGAGCTCGGTCGCCCATGACTGCAGAGTCTTTGTGTAGGTTCATAACCACGCGATCTCGAAACCTTGAAACCATGACCGTCAGTCTTGCTCTTTTTGTGGAAGGGAAGTTCTGAGTATCATATATCTCAGTTTGCCTCATCAAGTTCCTAGGCAGTCAAGTCCCGGTTCACTGACAGTCTTGAGCTGTGTCATGAGCTGAAACGCGCCGGCAAGGCTCGTTGCATCACGGAACGGGAGCTATCTTGTCCGGAAAGGTCTGACTATTCACGCCGCTGACTTCACAGCTTGCTTAGAAGTAATCCATTTCGGCCGTAGCCATAAACCCAGCCTCTAGGCTCTGTGGACGAGTGTCAGCCTTGATCTGGAGAAGGATACATTTGACTCAGCTCAGACCGGGTCAGGAGGAGAGATATCCGGACTTACCAGAATGTTTCTTCGTAGAGCGAGCATCGCTCATCACTTTCAACTCTTCCGGGGATGAGGTTTATGAGAGGTAGATTTGACACAGGGGAAGAGTGAGAAGAAGAAACTGTGGGAGTGGGAAGTTGAAGCAACTTGATGGACTTGATAGAGACAAGTGGGCTGAATAGAGGTAGATGTGATAAAGGTAGAACAGGTTGAGGTGGGCTTGATGACAGAAAGTGAGCTCGATAGAAGAAAGAGAGCTTGATAGAAGTAAAGCAGAATCACAGAAGCAAGTGAGTGTTGGTGCTGACGATGATAATGATGATGATGATGATGAACAAGTAAAGAAAGAAGTCAACCCATGGAGATAGACCTCAACCTTGACCAGAGATGGGAGGATGATCATGGAGTTGGAAAGATGGAAGATGGTGGTTGGTGGGAGGAAGGAAGAAGGAAGAGAGAGAAACGGCGAAGAGAAGGAGAAGGAGGAGATATTTATGCCCGGGGGCGAGGGAGGGCGCAGGAGCGGATTCACCCGTCGTTGCGCAATTCACACGCATCAATGCGCTGATGCTTAACTCGTTCGGCAGTATTCCCATTGTCGGGCTCCAGGCGTTATTCACCGCCTTTTTTAGACATTAACCCGACACAGAGACCATACAATTCTTTGCGCGGCCATTGGCGATTGAATGCGCAGCCATGCGGCTCGACACGCTGGCCCGGTGTGGCTCGGGCGCGGCTGGTGAGTCAAGATGTGGGAGGGTGCACAGTCGGTCATCCGTGGAGGGAAGAAGCGGGAGGGGGCGGGTACGGGCGGGGGAAGTCCTATGTAGCAAACATATGTGAAAGATTGTGGCAGCCGCAGTGGGCAGTTGCATGCCTTGAAAGAGATGGATCCTTCATCAGTTATTTGAGTTTTTTTTCTCATACAACGGAGTTTGCAGATGCATACTTGGGACTTTCTGGTCTATACCATATGAGTTTCCCTTGATTAACTATCTAACATAAAAATGAGTCCACAGAGGCTAAAGTACTGGAACGACTGAGTGGAGAAAGAGCATATGCTATAAGCTTCCCCCCGGGGTCAGCCTTCCGGGGGTGGGTCCCCAGGGTCCTGCCTACGCCACGCTTTGCTTCCACAACGACAGACTTTGCCTACTTGAAATGGAAGAAGACAAAGGTAAACTTGAAGATGACTCCAATGACTCTCGTTTCCACGAAACCCAGAATACTCAAAGCACTAACTGGAAAACCAGCCTCAATCCCAAACTCTATCTCAGAACAGAACCATCTTAACCCACCCATCCTCCCAAATTTCCCACCCCTCACATCACGCCACAATAGTATAATTACTCGCCGTCGACCCAACAACAGTCAAATAACCGGCCTAGACACCCAGAACACATCATCAGCATGCATGCTTCTTCCAGCCACATCCCGACCAAAAGAGAAGAAAACCACCTACCCCAACAAGATAAGCCCTCGTCACCCCAATCTGCGCCGGTCCCGTCACGTCGGGCACCGTGATCGTGAAGTTCTGATACTGATCGTAGAATCCCGTCTCATACTGAGGGTCATACGGGCCGGTGTAGAGCACGTATTGCAGGTATTCGTCCGGGGAAGGGCAGGGGCGAGTGTCGGGGCAGGATTGGATGCCGATCGCGATGCCGATTTCCGTCATGGCTTGGATGTAGTCCTGTCATCGTTTGATTGTCAATCAGGGGCCTTCTGTCCGCTTGGGTAAGGTGAGGACCATGTGGGAAGAAGGCAGATAGAAAGAAAGGGAAAGGGCAGATCGTACGCCGCGAGCGACCTGGACGGTGATGGTTTCTCCAACTTGGAGTTCGGTGCCTGCTGCAGGAGAGTTTATGAAGATGCCTTGGCTCAGGGCCGTGGTGGCGAAGGTTGCGAGGGCGAGGATGCTCTTCATGGTTGCTGATATAGGTTATCAGGTTGTCTTGAATGGTGATGTTGATGAATTATCAGGCCTCTTCTGGGGAATCGATGGCCCTTATGTAGTTATTTCTAGTCCCTTAATTCGGACACATCCAGGCATGACATCGAAGCTGCATCAGCTTGCTCAATTCAACTAAATCGCTCATTTCCATCTCAGATTTGTAAGTCGACGTCAGGCACAGACAATGTCTCTGCTATATTTATCGAATTCGAGGTTGCACAATCCCGTTGGTAGAGGTTGTGAGACATCAGGCGTACCTCTCGTGTTTCGGCCAATGCGGGATGACCTCGTCGATAATTGTTTTTCCAGGTGTACATCAGGCGTGTATTACAGCTTTGCTGGCCTAAAAATGCCCTTAGAATCAGACTTGTTCTCTTCTCCAGAATGCCTCACGAACCCATACAGCGTAAGACCTACGCTTAGAAATAGTAGATGCTGCGTAGAAAATACATTACGATCTCACCTGACACGCTGAAATGAACCTCGAAAAAGCTCAGCCTCACGACCCCAGAAATTGTTCAGCGCAGCGGTAATACGAGCCTCTTGGCCAATGCTTGTCTTCGCCAAGTCAGATCAGCCCAAGGCTTGGTTGCGGATTGGATGTGGGCGCGGTCATCATGTACAGTAATTGTACAGTACATTTCGGCTACCGCGTGCTCGACGAAATTTAGACTTCGACCATAGTGACTGTGACCAGACAACAATAGACCGGGGCAGGATCACCCCTCCAACTCCTGCAACTGCGCCAATTCCCAGTACTTGCCCCGCCTCTCCATGAGTTTCCGATGCGTCCCCCTTTCGACAATTCGCCCATTTTGGAAGACCAAAATCTCATCTGCGTGCATGATCGTCTTCAAGCGATGAGCCACAGCGATGGTTGTCCGACCGGCCATTGCCTCGCGTAGGGCCTGTTGTACTTGATACTCTGAGGACGTATCTAATGCTGAAGTTGCTTCGTCTAGGAGTCTGTTTGCCTGTCAGTCCGCTCGTCTAGAATCATGCGGGAGAGCCAGAATCACGTACAGTATTTTCGGCTTCCATAGCAGGGCTTTTGCAATGGCCATCCGTTGACGTTGACCACCTGAGAGGTTGGATCCGTTTGCTATGATGGGTGTTCCGAGTCCTTGAGGAAGGGACAACTAGTATGAATGGATTAGGCGGGGAATCCAGTGACCTGGTGGTAACAGGTACTCACAACGAACTCTTCCAGCCCCACCTTGGCCAGAACAGCAAGAAGCTGCTCATCAGGGATGACTCTGTTATCACTATGAAGAGCCTCCCGGATATCTTCGCCCACAAGGCACGGGTTCTGGTCGACGAGGGCGAAGTAATGATAGTATGACACAAGATCGTACTCGTCGATCGACGCCCCATTAAGCGTAATACTACCAGAGCCAATAGAATAAAAGCGCTCAAGGAGGTTGATCACAGAGCTTTTCCCGCTTCCAGTTGCTCCAACCAGACCGATAAAGTGTCCAGCGCGCGCATTCAGACTAATACTATTCAGAGTCCAGGACGCAGAAGGGCGGGTGGGATACCTGAAGTGAACTTTCCGCAGTGCGACATCCTTGACAGTGCTTGGGGTCGGCACAGCACCTTCTGATTGAGCAAAGCTTGACCCATGCATAAGACTTTGCATCCGAGAAGCGGCCATCTGCGCGCCTGCGATGTCCGGCGCATGCGCAAAGAGAGTCGACGCCGCCTGGGATCCCCACACAATAGCCGCGAAGCAGACATAGAACTGCTGAAGAGAGTACTCTCCTGTGGCAATGAGATGGACTCCTCCATACCAGAAGACAAAAGCAATGCCCAACACACGAAAGAACGTCCCGCATGCATAGACTACGCCGGTCAAGATCCAGTATCTCTCTCGAACGTCCTGCTGGATCTGGGCGGCAAATGCCGCGCTGATGGTGCTCTGCAGCCCGAGGACGGTCACGGTTCGGACTGCGGTAAACGCCTCATGTGCGACTGCAACTGCATCGGAGTTCCGTCTGATGTATCTTTGCACATGCATCACAATGAAATACTGCACAAATCCCGACGCGGCGATGAACGGGATTATCGCTGTCGAGGCCAATCCCAGCTTCCAGCCAAAGGCACACCCGACAGTGACCCCAGTGACGAGCATGAACACGCTCTCAGCAGTCAAACCAAGGGATGTCCCTGAGATGCCGATGATCTTCTGAGCGTCGGAAGAAAGAACACTGAGAAGGGATCCGGTTGAATGAGCCTCGTCATCGAAGAACGGGAACCCCTTTGAGAGGAGGGATTCGAATAGGGAAGCGCGGGCTCGCATGTGAAGCATGGATGCAGAAGCTGCAAAACAGTATCCCCGGCCACAGTATATCGCAAAGACAAGAGCACCATGGATAAGGTACATCAGAGCCCAGAACCGGGCGGGGTGATCACCCGTACTTAGCTCAGGGTCAATGATAGAAACAATTCCATTCCCGAAGAAGATCGCGTGAAGGGGATAGCTCATGCCTGCAAGGATACTAAGAAAACCGCCAGCTACAAGATAAAGCAGTTCTGGGTCATTGAGCTTCCAAACAAATCCAAAGCTACCCCGAGGGACCTGGGTAGATGCAGAGCCATTGTTTGGCTTATGGATGATTGTACCCAATTTTGTAATGTCCCTCCCGTCTTCAGTCGACACATCCGCTGAAAACGAGTTTCTCTCATATTGCAATGCTTCCTGAGCTGGAGGTTCCGTCTTCGTGCTCTGTTGCCTGACTAAAGCTTGGTAAATGTCGCATGTGCGCATCAGTTCTGCGTGTGAGCCTTGAGCCCTGATCTGTCCATTGTGCATGACGATAATCTTGTCGGCATGCTGGATTGTGGACAGTCGATGCGCAATCACAATTGTCGTTCTCCCCGTCATCGCTGCATCTAGTGCCTTCTGGACCTCCATTTCACTCTTGCTGTCTAGGGCGGCGGTGGCTTCATCGAGAAGCAGAATCGGGGGCTGGGACACGATCGCCCGAGCGATAGCGATTCGCTGCCTTTGGCCTCCGGACAGGCCGGACCCGCCGAAGCCTAGTGCTGTATCGTAGCTATCAGGCAGGTCGGAAATGAAGGAATGTATCTGAGCAATCTTGGCTGCTTCAACAACCCGCTGCCTGATATCTGCTGCTGTTAGGCTCTTACCAAATCAATCAGTACACGATCTCCCTGGAAAAAGGTAATCTGACAGACCTGTTTCAAAGAAACATGGAGGCCGTAGGCTATGTTGTCGTGAATTGACGCTCGGAAGAGACCCACATCCTGATCGACGTATCCCATCTGGGACCTCAACCACGAGATGCTGAGCTCTTCGATGGCTTCATGATCTACCGTTATGCACCCGTTGGATGGTAGATACAATCGCTCCAGAAGACAGAGCACCGTTGACTTCCCAGATCCTGAAGCACCAACGAATGCCACTGTCTGACCTGGCAAAACGTTGAAAGTAAGGCAGTCTAATATCGTTCGATTCGGTTGGGACGGATATGCGAAGTTCACATTCTGAAATTCAATCCATCCGCGAAAGGACTTGATGGTGCGACCTGCAGAGCATGCAGAGTTTGAGGGTGATGTACGATCAATGACCGAAAGAACTCGACTGACTGCGCCATGAGCTTGAATGATAGCGGGTAGAAAAGGGAGAGCCTGGCTAAGCATTCCTCCGGCAACCGTCATTGCATACAAGATAGTCAAGGCTTCGGCGATGGTACATGCCGATTCATGAACCCGGCGATTTGCTTGCCAAATCTACACATTGGCAATCGCTAAGAGTCAGTCAATCTAAGTTGATAGGGAAGTAGGACCTACATACACCTAATCCATTTGCCCAATGAAGGACGGTGAAAGATCCGGCAACAATGGTACCGAAAATAAAACGCTCGCGACGCTCGAGCAGAATAGGACCTCGAATGATTTCCTGGTATTTGTTCGTGTATCTCTCCTGACTTCGGTACGCAAGAACAGCTCTCATGGCACCAAGCACATCTTGCGCGAGGCTGTCTGCCTTTACCCAGTTCACCTGCCCTTCCCGTTGAGTCCTGCTCATCCAGGATCCAAACCCACCTACTACAAGCATTAGAGCTAGAGGCTGGGATAGCATGATTCCCGCAAACTGAGGGTTCTGTGAGAAGGCGATAATGATGGCCACGATGAAGCCGGCGAAACCGGAGATAAGCATGCCCATTTTCTGCGAAATTCCTTCCTGGATCGCTCTTATGTCGGTGTCAATGCCAACCGTCAGCTGGCCGGACCCGACAGCATCGAAGTACTCCAGATTCTGATGTAGAGCAGCGTCGAGGTACTCTAATTGTAGTCTCGCAGTAATCTTTTCGCCGAGGCGATTGAACCCCCAGGTGCTACACAGAGTCGATAGAAGGGATCCGATAGCTTCCTAGATCTATTAGCCGACGTTCAGCCCTCGTCCGGATGGGCACTCACGGACCGATGTAAACCATCCATAGTGACAGCTGCGTGGCCGATTGTGCAATCGTGTCACTTCTCTCGGCTTCATCTGAATTGCCGCTCATAAAGTGATCGATGAATGATCCGAAAATGAGCTACACGAGTCAGCTTTAGTGTGACGCTGTGCCGATTGGGAGAATATTTACCGTCACCAAAGGAAGCGCTGCACCGGCAACCAGCGCACAAAAGACGCATATAACCAAGCCCCATCTCTCATAGCGAGTGGCATAGGTGTAGGCTGTGAATAATCCAGCTCTTCGTGATACAGAGTCAATTTGCTCCTCGATCGCTGTGCCTTGGGTCTTCCCATCCTGGAAAGAACACCGGGCAATCGGCTGGATGTCATCAAGCAAAATAGCATCAGACATTTGATTCCACCGGGTTCCAACCAATGATCGGACCTCACTGATGTTGAACCCTCAAGTCGGCCACTTATTGCTATTCCACACAATTCGACACCACAACCATTGCTGTTTCAGTCACGTGAGATGGAATAATTCATCCAGAAACTCGAATGCAAGAACTGTGTTGCTTGAAGAAAACAAGCTGATACGTCACAAAATGAGGACCGTCTCTGTGTACAGCCGGTTTGGCGCGTGTGAGTTTTGCAATGCACATTCCTCAGCAAACGCGCCCCAAGATTCGCGAAAGACACAGGATAACTCAGACTTCCTGAACATGAATTGCAAGTAGTCTCCCTCCGCATGACCCACCATTGAGCAATTGCTGCTTCCTTTGTTACAGCATGATTAATAGTGCACTGTAATAATAATCAGTGCAGTTACGTAGGTGGCTCCAGGTTGATCAAGCCAAATCGGGACGCAAGAGTAACTTAGTACTGGCTAGTGAATGCAAGATCATGGATAACATCGACCACTGCAGCTGAAGACCCGGCTGAGACCCACAGTGGTATGAAACCATCTAATTTGTCCGCCCAAAATATAATCTTGCTCTGGCACGTCAAATTGTCTGCATACTCAGGTTTCCAAGGTCTTGTCGATTTCCATCAAAGCAGAATTCAACAGTCCGACAATTTTCTCCCAGGCCCCCTCTCGTAGAGTGCATGAAAGCCACCAGTTGCCCACGGCGTCTTTCCCTATCACCCGCAGCAGATTCCTCGTTGAGTAGTACCCATCAGTGTGTTCCGCATAACCTATATACGAGGGTCGCCCCAACTGGTTGGCTCGTTTTGACAAGGGAACCCCTGGTCGGACCACGGCTGCGGAAAAATCCAGCTCGAAGAACCGGGCCTTGTGATGGTTAGTGCAGGCCATAAACACCAGATTTGACTCGCCGACGAGCGGGATTGTCTTCAACAGCGAGCGACTTTGGAGGGCCGCCAAGGCATGCACCTGCTCCTTGGTCCGGTGGCGACTCAGCGCGCGACGATTTGCCTGCGCCAATGTCCCTAGACTGCCCCCCATGATCTCCGGCACAGAACACAGGGTGTAGCAAGGGAAAATGGCGTTGCCGATGTAAGCGCTCCCGGTCGGGAACCAGTCGCGGAACAAATCCCGAATCTCGAACATGTTCATCGACATGATAGTTTGATCCGGTGACAGGTCCAATGCCCGAGTCACACTCTTCAGCCACCAAGAAAGCAACACATCACTCTCGCTGAGATAGGAAAATGCCGTGCCATCGGAGGAGGGGGTTTCCTGCAGCACCTCCTGTCGCATTCGGTCCACCAAGCGGCCAGGGATGAGGAAAAGGTGATCTTGTTGACGGTGGAACCACATGTCGAACAAATGGCGGATTCCAAATCCGACGATCCCAAGTCCCTGAAGGACCCGGTCGGCATGGATGTAGCTTGGTCCTGGAACTTCCACACCGAGCGAGGCCAGCGGGTCCTCGGACAGGTCTCGAAAGGGTGGAACTTCCCCAAGTTGGCCGCGCAGGACGGCTGTCCAGGCTCGCAGGAATGTTGAGCGCCCGACCGCGTCCATCAGCGTATGCGGGTGTGTGATTGTCAACAGGGTCGAATCATCAAACAGGACCACATGAATTCTGAGCTGCGGTAGATCGGACGAAATCCAATCCCTCAGAACTTGGGGAGAGCCATGGCCACACACTAAGGGAATGAATTCGGCCGCGCATGGGGCCAAGAAGGGTGCCTTGGATGATGATGTTCGTGGGAGACGAGACCCCAGTGGGTGATCATTGATACTCGAGGTATGCTTTGTTGTCGTGAAGATGAATGCTGATCGGGTATCGTCATACTGGGTTGGGATATGGTATTCAAGTTTTCCTTCTGACTGAAGACCAATCAGTGTTTGGCTTAGAGGCCTTTCAGTGTCAGTCAGTAGGAAGGAAAACCTACATTCAACCTCAACCGCGCTCCCAGCTGTCTCCAGTTACCTATATGAAGCAGAGTATGTAGTGCTTCACGTAGCTTCGTGATATCGAGCACATCGTCGAAGCCAAAGGTACAGTCATGAACCAATGAGCGCAAGTGTGGAATGTCATCCCAGACGCGTAGAGGGATGATTCGATCGGTCGGAAAAGTTGGGACTTGACGATGCCCAAAAAGTATTGATAGTAGACCCATCGTCAAACAAGGTGTGACGTATTTGTGAAGGATGAGATTGGCAGTATGTCTTGGTTGGACCTTGTTGAAATTATAATCGAGGAGTGGATGGTTGTGGAGGCGATGACAAAAGCAGGTACCTGGGAATAGAATCCGCTTAAGGTAGGCACTGACCGCGACGGGCAAAAGGTGCAGACAGGACTTGCCCTACTCGGTAGGCTGCAGCTACTTAGTAACTTGTACCTTAGCTATGAGTGGGACTATTCGCAAGTTCTTCTATTTCACAAACTTTGGCTATACCTCGTTCGCGAGTATCGGAAACCCATTTGAATGGCCGTCCTGAGAAGCAGATACGACATTAACCTTCCAGAACCAGGTAAACCAGACCACTATCTAGCATTTGGCATAGATAGGCTTTCAGCTCAACCCAACCAACACACCATTATCATTCTCCAGCGTCATCGATAGCCTCTCAACCCACGGTCCTGGATTGTAGTTTGTTACATGTGTAAAGGTCTGCAGTAGACGAACAACCATGTAAGAGATGAAAATCATAGCATAACGTTCTAGTCAAGGATTATCGTCAGCGCTGACCTTCGCTGGGGTATAGGCAGGTACTCACTTCCAGGACAAAGTCGGGGACCCTTGTTGAAAGGTATAAACCCGGTGACATCGGCGCTCAATGTTTCCCATCGCTCGGGTCGAAATTCCTCGGGATCCAAGCCAAAGCTGGCCTCCAGTCGGTGGCTAGACCAGGAAGAAAATACAAGAATGTCGTCCTTGCGAATCAGAACCGGTTTGCTGCCATCAAGACCGCCACCGGATGGCAGAACAGTGTGTTTGTTTGCCGTTCGCGCATTCAAGGGAGCCACTGGGAAGAATCGCATACCTGTGACGAGCCATCATAAGCAACAGAGTCAAAAAAGGTCGAAGGAGCCCATACTCTCATGGATAACATGTGTGAGGTAGGCGATCTTCATGAGCTGGTCGTAGGTAGGAGGGTTGGAACCTATCTCCCCCATTATAGTTTGTCGTAATTTTGAGACCACTCGTTCATGCCGTGACAAAAGGAAGAAGATGCCCGACAATGTAGTAGCAATGCTATCGTTAGCTAGCAAAATACTGAGAGCCTGGTTTGCCAATTGGGCGGCATCTGCTCCTTTATCTCTCAAGCCCATCATGAGATAGTATCCCTCTGCGCTATCCTGGGACTGTCCCTTCGCCACTTCCCGCTCTGCATAATCCATGATAAAGCGACGCGCCCGCGCACAGGACTGTTGGAACTCTAGTCTCGTCGAAAAATGACGCAGTGGGCCACGAAAGCCGTCACGAACGATAGTCTCCTTGATGATATGTAAGTCTTGCGCAAAGCGCTTCTTTGCCGGCGAGGGACAAGGATGCAAGGTATCGATCGAGTCCCCAAAAGCAAATCTGCTCTGGATATCAATTGCAAGACTGATGAAAAACTCCTGGATATCAAACTTCTGGCCATCGGGCGGTACACGCTGAAGGAAAGTCTGGAACTGCTGCTCAAACATCGCAAGGTCACAGATTCTGCGGTTGTTGGACATCTGGATGCGCAGCTGGTCGCGGATTGCTCGCCAGTCGGGACCATCAACCGTGAAGATTCCATGAGGTGTAATGGGATCGAACAGATGGCCCCGCAGTTTGGAACTGTCATAATCCGCGAAGTTCGTTGAGAGAATGTGTTTGATGTTAGTCGGATCGCATGTGAAGTGAATCCGGTAACCCAGAATCTGAGACATATAAGTGTTCCCATATATCTTGAACAGCCTATCCGTATACTCGAGTGCAGTTTTACTTCGGAAATGATGAGCGAATTCGAGCAGTTTTGTTACACCCAGCAAGTCCCACCGAGGGGCTTTCTCCTTGACCACATTCCCGCAAACGTACTGTTGCTCGAGCGCGTATATTTTGTGTGCTTGTCGCAGTGTTAACAGCCAAATGAGTGTGGCAAAAGCCATGACACCCAGTCGGAAAAGTTCTGGCGGCATTCCAATGGTCATAGTTGCCTGACTCATAATCCTTGGACTCAATGCTAGCTAGGCAATTCAACCGGCTGTTATCTGAGAATGGTTCCGCCGTCTGCGAGGCGTGTAGGAGCGCTCGTAAGAGGCCAGCACTGAGACCTGCAAGTAAAAGTCCTTATTGTGTCTGCACTCCGCGAGAGCGATGTAGCGACACACCAGAAATTGCAGTTATCTTGGGGTCCATGTCAATTTGGGAAAATGTAGCACGTGAGATGTTCAACATTAACATAAGCCCACTAGCCTCAGCTGCAACAAGAATCACAGAAGCAAAGAGACCAAGGACAGTACCTGTAATGCTGTAGATTTACTCAACGCATCTTTATGCAGGTTAGAGGTCAGATGCGATGCGTCTTCTCCGACCCATCACACCACTGCCCGCCAATCCCACACTAGCTATGCACAAAAGTAGCGCTAGGAGATCGGCCACTTTTGCACAACACCATTTCACGCTAACCATTCCTCTGAAGATTATTGTTCGTGGCATCCAAGTCCGTCCAATTCGTTGAGGGCTCATATCTGTTGCAGATCGCTGAGTAGCATGAGTTTATTTGTTCTTCCAGAGTCAGGCTTTTCTTTACTTCGAGTTGGTCAACCAACTGCTCATGTACATATTCGAAGAAGATACCTTGCAAGGAGAACATTGGAGCGTCTTTGCACTTCTCGTCTTTGATTGTGTGCAGATTCCATCGAGGGTAGCTGCGGGATTAAGCTCGAGTGGGTTCCTTCCTGCTCCCCATTTGTATCGAGGATTAGATCTGTTGTCCCTACCGCACCACCATTGACAGCAGCCTGTGCATCTGGCTCGAGGAAAAGAGCATCACTCTCCAAAAAAAAGCGATCGTGATCGACAAAGAACACAGAGACATAGACGATGTCCAAGACCGGGGAACTTGCTTCGCTCGTCAAGGACACACTCGATAAAGCGACCGAGTTTTCTCGCCAAACGGGGCATCCAGACGGTCACTGGTGTGGTGAGCTCAAATCCAACGCAACCATCACCTCCGAATATGTCTTTCTCCGATACGCTTTAGGCCTGGATCTGACGGTCGATAGACCTGCATACACCCGCTGGCTCCTGTCCGAGCAAAATCCGGATGGCTCGTGGGGTCTAGCTCCAGAGATTCCCGGCGATGTCTCGACCACAACAGAGGCATACCTAGCCTTGAAGATATTAGGAGAAGATGTTAACTCTGCGCCCATGCAACGAGCGAGGACGTTTGTGCTTCAGGCCGGGGGAGTGGCTGCTGTCCGGGTGTTCACACGCATTTTCTTGGCCACCTTTGGGTTGTTTCCGTGGACCGCAGTACCGCAAATCCCGGTAGAGCTCATCCTCCTGCCCTCTTCGTTGCCCATAAATGTCTTCAGATTGGCATCCTGGGCACGAGGGACGATCGCCCCATTGTTGCTTATTTGCCATCACCAGCCGGTGTATCCGTTGCCAAACGGGCAGTCGGCGAACAATGACTACCTCGACGAACTATGGAAGGACAGCACAAATAAAAACGTGCCCTATGGCAAGTCAATTTGGACCTTGGCGGCGGACTTCGACATGGCCGGTCTAGCATTCACAGTTGTCGATAAATTCTTGTATCAGCTCGGGGGGTTGCGATCGGTGCCATTCATGCGCACTTATGCGCGCCGCAAATGTGTTGAATGGGTCCTCGACCGCCAAGAAGCCTCCGGCGATTGGGGTGGAATCTTTCCTCCGATGCACGGGAGTATGTATGCTTTGCTGCTCGAAGGATACCGCCTTGATGACGAGCCGGTGCGCCTCGGTTTCGAAGCTCTGGAACGTTTCGCCTGGCAGGATGAGCAAGGCAAAAGGATCCAGGCCTGCGTGTCCCCAGTCTGGGACACAGCGCTTATGACCGTCGGGTTATGCGACGCCATGTCCACAGACAAGAGACATCTCGACCGAGCGGTCAATTGGATTCGACGTCGTCAAATCTTTGATCTGCGTGGAGACTGGCGCGTCTACCGTCCCAACCTCGCGCCCGGGGGCTTTAGTTTTGAGTACGACAACACGTGGTACCCCGATGTAGACGACACTGCAGCCATCATTCTCGCACAGATCAAACAGGACCCGACGTCAGTATCCTCTTTCTCCGTGGTGCAAGCCACCAATTGGATATTGGGGATGCAAAACCCTGATGGAGGATGGGCTGCCTTTGATGTTGGGAACGACAAGCTTTTCCTCAATAAGATCCCTTTCAGTGATATGGACAGCCTGTGCGACACCTCCTGCGCCGACATCACGGGTCGCATCCTTGAAGCATTTGGGTTGTTGATGCGAACTCCCGATAAAAGCAACACGGTCGTGCACCTCTACCCTCAGCTTCGTCTGGCTTGCCATCGTGCGATCGGCTACCTCGCCTCCACCCAAGAGCCTAATGGAAGCTGGTTTGGTCGATGGGGGTGCAATTATATTTACGGCACTTCCCACGCGCTGTGTGGTCTGGCCTACTTTATTGACGAGGATAAACGCGTTCAGAGGATGGTAGATCTTGCGAAAGAGTGGTTAAAGTCTATTCAGAATGTTGATGGTGGATGGGGCGAATCGTTACTCACGTATAAAGACCCAAGTATGACGATCAAGGGCCACAAGTCCACTGCAGCGCAGACTGCGTGGGCGCTGATGGCGCTGCTGGCATATTTGCCACATACAGATGAGATAATTGCGCGAGGCGTCAGGTACCTCGTCGGGTCTGTGGAAATTGTGTGTCGGAAGACGGGAGAATGGACGGAGAAAATCTCCACGGGAACAGGGACGGATAAAATGCACGCTGGAACGTGGACGGATAAACTGTACACAGGAACCGGATTTCCGAATCATTTCTATCTGGGATACGTGTATTACGCCCACTACTTTCCCATGATGGCGCTGGGAAGATATATGCAGAAAGCGTCGGCCCAAGGATGACGGCTCGCGCGGTGGACTGTTTTGTATCAGGCATTAGGAGTTAGTATAACGTGAACATAGTGGACCATTCCAGTTCTTTGGGCGAGACTGTAGCTGACCTAAGTCCGAAACATGAAGGAGACTTGAGAAGAGGATATCAAGGACAATCATCCTAATTCCCTACCCTGACCACCAGCCTTGCTTGGCAAAATGCACTGGAAGTCGAAGGGCATGAGGCGAGTGCGTAGCCCGAACTCGCGCATACATGCTCTCATGAAGCCATTGTTGCAACATTGGGCTGCACAGGGTAAACCAAACTTGTTTCCGAACTCTTTATCAGCATAATGTTCCGAGTCACGTCCCAGAGCATCATCGGTTTTTGTGGCCAGGCCGCGTGGCGGTTCTACATATTCAATGAGCGACTTGAGCTTCTCTTCGGCACATATTGTTCTATCTCAATTCAAATGATCAGTGACGTATATTGTCATCGATAGAAGTACTTGGTTCTGCGTCTTATGGGATGTAGAATGAATTACATACGAACCATCGAGGATAAAAGAGAGACTGTATGTCGCACTCTGCCTCCACATCACCTTCTTCTTTCAACCTGATCTTATCACAGCAACCTGTATGTGATCTAGTTGTTGAGTTTCATTCTGCCAAGCGTGCGAGTGAGACTAGGAGGTGTTCTTCGTCGATATAGTGGCGATGAGAGGCCTTTGTTTACACTCTGCGGCAGAGGGAATCTTCCGGTAGCCGTTATGGGAGCTTGTACGGAAAAGTCGAAGAAACAGACGCTTGGCTGGCTACGCCAACGTCGCCGCAGATTTGTTTCTAGTTCCTACGGAGAGGCAAATGTGACAGATTGATGAGAAGGTCAAAGACGCGCAGTCATTGCTATGATGAAAGTGCAGATGGAGGGAGGATCAAGTGAGGATTAAGTAAATGTCTGGAAGATGACATGCCAAACTGCGAGAAGGGTCGAAGAAGTTGAGTCGTTTGCAAAAGATGTTTGGGTGTATACTGTGCCTAAGGCTACGAGGCAGGAAATGTGACCAGAACCCAGGCCATCATCTCTTCCCTCCAACCTACGCCGCATCAGTAACTGCACACTCTTCCATCAAATGTACTCATTATTCTAGCTACCGACGAGCAAGCCTAATTGTCCTCAACCTACCTCTCATCGCAACCTAAATCTTATCCTTGCAAAGCCATCGAGTCTCTGTCCACGCTACCGGGAATCCTCACAACCACATCTCCCTGCCGCACCTCACAGTCACAATGAGTCTAGATACATTCCCACGCTTCGCAGAGCTTCCCACTGAGCTCCGCGACATGATCTGGGAGTACGCCCTCCCCACCGGGCCAATCGGACCCCTTCTGTTCTTCTACAAGCCAGGGCCCTGGAGCTCTCCGCGGATCCACGATCATAAATGGGAAATGGACGACTATGATTTCGCGAGGATGTTCTTTGATTCGATCGAAATCTCCGTGCCACTTTTCTTTGTCAATCGCCAAGCTCGCAGTAGAGCCAGGCGATGGATGCGCGAATACGAGGTGTACGTGCGCTACTACCCAGATACAAATTCCATTGTGACCGTTCGCCTCTTCCACAGAGCCGTCGACATCCTCTACGTACCACTGGAAAACTGGGATGACTTCCTGGATGAATGCTATTCCTTGCTAGAAGAGAGTCCGCAGAGTCTTTGGTTGACCGGAATCAGAACTGGAGTCACGCGCGTGGCTATTCCAATGGACGTCCTCGAAAATAAATAAAGACGCCTTGATCAAGATTGTGGAACTCTTTTACCCAGGTGACCAAGATATTTATTGTTGCGAATGGTCACCCTGAGGAAGTGTTCGCTCGCGGCGCAGAGCGGAATGTGCAACCGCGATGGGAGCTTCGAAAAACGGAGCATGCCATGCGCTGGGAGACATCTGGAGAGTTTTTGCGAGATGTGACTCGCGCTGAGCTGTGGTGGGAGGAGAGTTGTCGTGCCGACGAGCTGATGGTCATAGCAAGTGAAAGGCCGGAAGAAGAATTCGACAAGCACGCATCGTCGGACTGGTATCTGAGGAAAATGCTTCTGCGTGTTGTTTATGCAGTCAAGAGTAATGGATGATCAGAACATGTATTGCAAACTTCGGTGTTCTACGCGCATGGCTGACTCTGATTTTCTTTTTCTCTTCTTTGTCTCTAGTGAGAGAAGGCTTGCAAGCTGAAGCGAAACTGCGGTGTCATGTACCAAGAGTATCCCAGGTGTGTCAGTTGTGTGAGTTTTTCTACAAAAGAATGTAATATGCCTAGAATGCAGACATTTTTACCGGGGAAAACCATCCGCAAACCTGCTCGTACCAGCACCAACCAATCAACACCCCCCAGTAGCGCTCGACCCAACACAAACCTCCCCGGTACAATTGAACCCCACCGTCCCCTCCACATTCCCACACAGATACTCATCCGCCTTGGTCGAGCTTCCCGTGACCCGCAGACTCACATCCTTGACCGTGACATTCTCGCACGGGGCCACCGCACTACACTGGAGACTGATAACATCTGTCGAAGGCAGCGTGCCCGACACATCACTGAAATACAGATCGCGGACCTGGAACTTGGAGTTTGTGCAGTTCCCCGAAGCGCCCGAGAAGGTGGTGCATTGCGATACGGTGAACGGGGTGCCCTTGAGGTTGTTGAGCGACAGGCTCGTCGCCGTGACGTCGGAGATATCTAGCGAGGGTTAGCATTCAACTCACAAAGACCGGAGAGTAAAGAGACATACACCCCAGACCGCCACCCCCGCCGTTCGGCGGGTATCCGACCTGATCCCCAGTCCAGGTCTTGACGTACACGGCATGCGTGGTCTTCTGGTAGGTGCAATTGGAGACGCGAACGTTCTCCACCGTTTCGAATTCGTTGAGGTATTGGCCGATGCTGCCGATTGAGATGCCCAGGCCGGTGGAGAAGGTTGAGTCGGCGATGGTGATGTCGGTGGAGTTGCCCTTCAGACTGATGCTGTCGTCGCCGTTGACGACCTGCCAGTTGGTGAAGGTGATCCCGCTGCTGCGGATGGTGTTGGCCCCGTCGGTGTTTCCTGTTACCATCAGTTGAGGAGCACTTGATCTCGGTAGAAGGGTGAGCATACTGGAGGAACCGCCGTTATTGTTGAGGTTGTTGACGTAAATCGAATCGAAGAGCAGGTTCTCGGAGTAAATGATGGACATTGTCCTATCCCCGTCAGCCTTGGGCATTGATCTGCAAAGTTTCCTGCTGACAGACATACCACATCTGACTCTGGACAAACCTCAACCCCTTGAACGTGGATTCTTGTGCCGTGACGGTCAACTGATGCGGTCGGCGGGGGTAGTTCGACACGCCGGAAGTATAGCTATACCACACCGGTCCACTGCCATTGAACGTCCCGTAGCCGTGGCCGTCAAAGACAATATCCTTACCACCTAGGATCCAAGCAGTGGACTGATTCTGGTAGCCGACGTCTAGGGAATTGGCGAGCCAGTAGCTGATGTTTGTGCTCCACTGTGAGGGTAATTTAGTGATGCCCGTGGATAGGGTGCGAAATGCCCTACCAGAAGAGTTCCTTGGAGGTCAATCTCGACGTCATCCAGCCAGGTCGTGTTCATCACCGAGTTGATGTGGTAGGTGGTATTGCTGAAGCTCACACGCCCGCCGTTGCCGCAGGTTGTCAGAGCATCGAGGATGGCCGGCACATCATCGACAGCGGTCGAGTTTCCAGCCGGGACAACACAAGTTGCTCGCGCGCGCCCGCTCTTGGTAGTATCTGACAGACCAAATGCGGGTGCTATCAAAGAGGCAATGCCAGCAATGAAGATCAGAGCACTGGACAACATTCTGAGTTTCATACAATGGAGTTTGATTCTCTTTGCCGAATGCATGAGTTCAAGGGGCAGGAAATCAGGATGCTTTATAGGTAGTGAACAAACCATTATATTTTTGTACCTATACAATAAGTCCTTAGTCTGCGTTGAACATCGTCATGCTGACCCCTCAGACTCCGGGGTAATTCAACCCGACCCTGCCAAAACTCGGTTCCGTGATAGGTGCAATTTCCGATCCAGTTTCTCCACGATCTGCAGCGCCACTGAGGGCTGAGAGAAGCATTCCCCAGCTTTTCTCGGTACATTCAGGGCGGCTAATGCCCCACCCCCGGCGGGATTTAAGGTAATTCGTGGGGTTGATGGGGTCGTGCCTGAGCCCCGCATAAGCGACTGCGAGACATGGACGGGGTGCAGCTCTTGGCATGCTGGGCATGGGCTGACGATATGACGTGAACTGGATCCCTACTTCGTTTCTTGATGACTTGTGCATTTCGGATTACCCGATCCACTCGACGCGCTTTTAATACTGTCGCCGCCTCAATAGACCATCTGTCAAAAGCCGGGCGAATATCGGTCCACAACGGCGAAGGGATTACTGCGATTCTTTCTTCCTACTTGACGACGAGGACATTCTCAATGTATGTACTAAAGCAGAGAGGCGGAGTGGGTCGCCAGAATCCTTGACAGCGACTCCGCGACTTTGCTTGACACCTTCTCCACTGGAGCTCTTCGGCAGATAAAGCGAAAGGATCTAAGCGTTTCATGTTTCCAGCAAAATATACTCTGTATTCATACAATACTCATAGCAAGATAGTTCAAAGTTCGAGTAGGTCTTCTCAACGTGACGATTTCACCATTCCAGTGTCACCTCTCCACTCTTGCGAAGACAGTCATTAGAGAATGCCCGCAGACTTTGTCTAAATTCGATTCTGCAAATTGGGCCACAAAGATACTCCGTGCTGTAAAGTGGATCAAAAATGGCGCCTCCTTCTCAGAAAGCTAAGTCCTAGCATGGAAGAGGGATACCCAACACTATCTCCAAATTCGCCTAAGCACACATCAATTCATTTCGAAATCTCGAAATTCCAGCTATTCTGGACACCAACCGAGTCCGCATCAAAATCCATTCTATCTGCAATGGCATCAATCCGTGACTCACCACGAATCATAACTGCACGATGAGCGGTGAAGCAAGATACCGAGCCCCCACTATCTCGACAGGGTCTGCAACTCAAATTCCATCTACAAATCATACGATATCGCCCATCCCATCAGAACCCCATCCGCACCACGGACCGCGGAGAAAGCGAAGCGTCTGGGAAAAGCGGATCTCGCCCGAGTCCCAACCCTACGAACAGCCAACCACGCCGTCGGAAATTATCACCCTGCGGGACCAAAGAACCCGGTATCGGCTCCGAAACATTATCTGATCGGCAACCGCCGTCCATCTAGCTCTGATTAGGGCTGGCCGCGACAGCGCCGGCGCCAGGCCCCGCCTGAAGATAAAGGCCCCCCAAAAAATTCTTAAGGATGCTTGCTCGCACATAGACGTTGGACACGAGGGCTACATGTTCGTCCGACACGTACACAAAACATGTCACTCGATCCATCAACAACAGCGGGGGCAGATGGCCCGGCCAGCCAAGCTCCAGCCGTCGTCTCCAGCGTCAAAGAAGGCGAAGCGGTGATCGCAGACCGTGAACTGGAAAGCGGCCCACACAAGCCGTACCGGCCCACCCGATGGCAGAGCAACCTGACCATCATCAGCTGCGTACGTCCACTGCTGTTTACTCGATGCAATGCAATAGCATTCTAATCCGTGTGTGATAGTACATCGCCAACTTCAGCGACGGGTTCCAGAACCAACTGGCCAACCCCACCAATGTCATCTTCACCCACCTGCTGGGGAAATCCGGGTACCCGGCCGAGATGAAGACGCGGATCAGCAACTCGCTGATCATCGGGGCCATTCTGGGGGTGCTGGCGCTGGGGTACGTCTCCGACATGATCTCCCGCCGGGCGGGGCTGCTCTTCACCTCGGGGCTGGTGACCATCAGCACCCTGATGGCCGCCGTGGCGCTGGATGTGCACCCTTCCCCCAACATGCTGTGGTACTTTGTCATTGTGCGGGGGATCTGTGGATTTGGCGTTGGGGGCGAATACCCTCCCAGCGCTGCTGCCGGCCTCGAGGAATCCGACGACGTGAGTTCTCTCTCTGCAACAACAACAACATCAACAGCAGCTGTATAGCTTATGTATTGGAACTAACCGTACCCCCAGTTCAACCGCCGCTACCGCGGCCCGGTCTTCGTCTCCTTCACGACCCTAATGGCGACGCTGGCCGCCCCAATCCTGATGATCATCTACCTGATCACGCTGAAAGCGAGCGACAACAACCTGCCCGTGACCTTCCACGCGCTCTACGCGATCGCGACGATCATCCCGGCGACGATCATGGTGCTGCGCTTCTTCATGACGGACTCGACGCTGTACCACCACAGCAACTTCAAGCGGCAGCGCCGCAAGCCGCTGCGGTTCTACTGGCTGCTGGCGCGGCGGTACTGGCGGCGGCTGGCGCTGACCTCGCTGGCGTTCTTTCTGTACGACTTCATCAACTTCCCCAACAGCATCATGTCGAGCAGCATCATCGCCTCGATGGTGACGGACGGCGACCTGCAGACCACCGCCGTGTGGCAGGTCATCCTGGCGGTGCTGCCGGTACCCGGCGTGCTGGTGGGCGCGTACCTGACCAACGCGATCGGGCGCCGCTGGACGGGCATCGCCGGGTTCGCCGGGTATGTGGTGCTGGGGTTCATTATCGGGGGCTGCTATACGCTGTTGTCGCGGCATATCGCCGCGTTTGTCGTGCTGTACGGCCTGCTGCAGGCCTTCGGCCACATGGGCCCCGGCGCGACGATCGGGCTGATCAGTAGCGAGTCGTTCCCCACCGCCATGCGCGGCATGGGGTACAGTATCGCGACGGCGTTCGGGCGCACCGGCGCCGCGGTCGGCACGGAGTGTTTCACTCCGTTGCAGACGGCGGCGGGCGATAGTGCTACGTTCTATCTGCTGGCGGGTGTGGCGGTGCTGGGGATGGTTGTGTATTGGTTCCTGCCGGAGAGTGGGGAGTTGGATCTCGAGGCCGAGGATCGCGAGTTGGAGAGGTACATGGGGATGCATGGGTTTATGATGGAGAAGAGTCAGTAGGGGGTGCGGGGGAGGGTGCTCGTTGAATATAAGCTAGAGCTAGATTACGATCAGTCATGTTATGATGATTATGAGAGATGTTACAGCAGGAAAGATGGAGTTGATGTTGATACACATGTACTGTACAGTCATTGTGGCATATACTACAATACAGCAACTCAATTCAATTCAAGCACAACAAACACATTTATTCGTACATTACATCCATCCCAAGCAAAAGCACACTTAAAAGGTATCTCAGCACACATCCCCCCCCCCCATCAATTAATCGTATATCGCATCACCTAAGCCTCTCCTAATCCATTAGCACAGTCCCTAAATCACCCCAGCAAGGATCACCAAGCCAGACTTACCACTCATGAAGTACTTTCAACTAACCCCGAGCAACTCACCACCTCCCCCCGCGCCCACCAAACCCACCCCCACCGCCACGACGGCCACGACGACCACCACCGAACCCCCCTGGTCCGCCGCCACCACCACCCCACCCGCCAGGACCCCCAGGACCCCCGAACCCACCACCACCATAGTGATGATGATGACGACCACCACCGAACCCACCGCCGCCGCCCATCGGCATCCCACCGCCCCCGAATCCTCCAACCGGTCGAACCGGAGGCCCGCCCATCCCGCCGCTCATCATTCCACCGCCCCGACGGCGGCGGTTGCCCATGAGAGACATGCAGGTTCCCATGTTTGTTCTCTGGTAGAAGGAGGTATATATCGCGGTCGTTCTAGCTTCTAATAGCAGAATTGTAGGAGGAGGAGGAGGAGGAGGAGGAGGAGGTAAAGCTTCGTGAATCGTCTAGTATCAAGCGATCAAAGAGGAGGCAAAGGATCTCGTAATTCCTTGCAGAATGTGCAGAGTCTATCGGCGGTGATGTGCAAAGTATAATCTCAGTGCAGCTCGCAGAAAAAGAATCTCGTAAACAACAGATCCCGAAAAGAGGTATATGTAGGGATTTTCTTGTTCCCAAGAGAACAAAAACCTTCAAGGTTAAATACCTCATCCCCCGCGGGCGAAAAAGAGTATTACGCGCGGCCTGGTTCCTGGGCGTGCGAAGTCGTTGCGTCATCGGCGCGGCGCAGTCCCCAGGCGATACTCGGGGTGGGTGTTGAGTGGGTGGGTGGGTGACATCAGCGGGACACCACAGTCGCCCTGTAGGGCTGGCTGGGCTGGCGCGGGCTTTAATCCGGTTAACCTTATCTTTCTCTGCCCCCGTGGGTCTTTTCATCCACAGACTTGGCACAAAGGGATGGGGGAGTTCAAGGTGGAAGTATGGTATGACGACAACCGGAGTAGGTTTCATTTGGCCGATCATTATTCTTCCGGTAGGGTAAGGTGCAATACGATACTAATAAATGTACTTGAACTCCAACTCCGCATCCCCGGATTGCACCCGCCGCTGGTCCTCCATCTTCCCCTCCAAGATCTCCGCCTTGACCCGGTTCTCCTGGCGCAGATACAGCGCATGCGCCGTCACCACCCCTTGCGCGACAATCAACGCACCCATCGAGAACGAGTTGCCCAGCACGTACGGCGACGACCGGTACACCTGGCCCGCCACGATGCCCGCGCAGTTGCCGACCGTCTGCTGGAGGCCGACGGCCAGGGCGCGCCGGTACTGCGGGGCGAAGTTCACGTTCAGCCACGCCACGTTCAGCCCGACCCCCGTGTACACCGCCACGCCGCAGAGGTAGGTGGCGAAGTATTTGACCGGGTCGGAGGGAACGGCCAACAACAGGATGTAGCCCACGATGCCGAAAATGTTGGTTCCGACAATGAACTGTTGACGGAATCTGGTCAGCTTTATATCAAAGAATCCTTAATGCTGGGGAGATGCATACGACAGCGAATTTCGAGTACCGATCCGCAAAAAACGCGACCGTGACAGATACTGCGGCGGCCCAGATGTACACCGGGACGGTGAGCACGTTGCTCATCAACGAGTTGTAGCCCAGACTTCCGAGGATGGTCGGTAAGAACGTGCTGAACCCGTAGAGCAGGATGTCCTGGCAGAATTGCGTGATGGCGCTAAAGATCAGTTTGGGGTCCCGCAGGGCCAGTCGCATCTCCTCCCAGCTGAAGTGGTCGCTTCCCATGTATTTCTGGCGCTGAGCGTTGCGGACACGCATCATGTACCGCTCTTCTTCAGTGAGGAAGTAGGCGGTTGTCGGGTCGTTGGGGAGGCCAAACCAGATGAGCAGCGCACAGATGATGCTGAAAAGGCCCTCGATAATGTAGACCCATCTATTTTTTTGGTTGTCAGTTGCCTTACACTAGGGCCAAGAAGACAGCGTATCAGGGGGGGGGGGGGGGGAATACCTCCAACCAGCTTTCCCTGCAACACCGTCCATGTGCAGTAATGCGTAGGCTAGTAAGCCTCCTACTGCACCAGAAATGGCAGCGCAGCTCATCAGGTACGAGACTCGCTTAGCTTGCTCCTCGCGCCGGTAGACCATGGTCAGGTATAGGTTCAGACAAGGGAAAAGACCCGCTTCGCAGGCTCCGAGGATAAGACGGGTGGCGTAGAGAGAGGCGACATTGTGAATAAAGCCAGTGAAGACGGTGGTGATGGACCAGACGATGCACAAGCCCGTGAGGATGTTGCGGGGGGTCAGCTTCTTCATCGCGACCGCCCATGGCGACTCAAGCAGGACGTAAGTGGCGTAGAAGATCGAGACAGCGATAGAGAACTCGTTGGTCGAGGCCCCAATGTCCTCGGGCATTCCGGCTACTTTGACATTTCCTGAGGACCTTTAGTAAGATAAAGACACTCGTCTGGGTCAGCACACACCAATGTTGCTCCGGTCGAGGAAACAGGACAAATAGGTCAACATGATGATAGGCACGAAAGCAAGGTCCAGCTTCAGGAGAAGCTTTTTCTCCTTGACTGAATCCAGCACTACATCGTCGATATCGCCCACATCGGTGTCCTCGGTGGTGTTCTGCGGGGGTGGTTTCTGGACCGTCTGTTTACGGTCCAGAGGGATATCATCCGCACGTTCGAAGGACATTAGTGTCACAAATGGATAGAAATTGATGGCCCTAGACAGCTGTCACTCCGACCTGGAACACTCAAGGGGGTGCCAGGGGCGACATTAAGAACCGTGGAAACATCAAGGCCCTGGTACTTGTCAGAGTGACATAGATCCCCGGCGATAAGGAAGGGGAAAGAGGGGAGTCTCCAAACCGGCTATCTCCAACCCGGTACGCCAATCACCGGCAATTGACAAAAGCATTCACCAGGGTTACACCTGCATCGGCCCGATAGTCTGATAAGCGGTGGAGATAGCGAGGATGTCATTGGTGCAGTGCCTCGAGACGATGGGGTTGTGATGCGGGGATCGACTGATGCTTATCATCGCCATCCCGCATATCGGAGCCCACATGCCGATACCACTGATATGGGGTATTCACTTTCGAGCAGGACTACCAATTGATTGCATAACATTATATCAACAGCAGAACCTTACACAGACAAAACAGCTGGATTGACACTCCCAAGCTTCTACTCACAAACGAAAGCACAATGACAAAAGACACCCTCCCAAGCCACCAAACCCGCCTCGCCAGCCGCGCCAACCAAATAACCAACACCTCCGGCCTGGCCCCAGGCCACCTGCAAGCCAACCTCCTAATCCTCCCCGCCCGCTACAGCCAAGACTTCCACCAACTCTGCCTCCGCAACCCGGTCGCCTGCCCCCTCCTCGGCATTTCCCACCAACCAGGCAACCCCCACCACATCCAGCCCGAAGGCTGCATCACCGTGACCGGCCCAGAGGACTTCGACATCCGCACCGACTGCCCCCTCTACCGCATCTACAAGCACGGCAAACCCATCGCCACGCACCAGACGACCCTCCTCCCCTTCTGGCCGGACCCATCCCCTCAGCCCGCACAGCATGAAGCATACGTATCCTTCCTGATCGGCTGCTCCTACTCCTTCGAATCCGCCCTCACCGCCGCCGCCCTGCCCCCGCGCCACCAGACCACCCAAACCCTCGTCCCCATGTACCGCACCACCATCCCGCTCCTCCCCGCGGGCATTTTTACGGGTGGACGCACCGTCGTCTCCATGCGTCCGTACCCGGCCCACGAAGTGGAGCGGGTCCGCGCCCTGACGCGGCCGTTCCTGGCCACCCACGGCGAGCCGGTCGATTGGGGGTGGGAGGCGCTCTCCCGGTTGGGGATTGGGGATCTGCAGGCGCCCGACTTTGGGGAGCCGGTGCCCCTGGAAGAGGGGGAGGTGCCGGTTTTCTGGGTGCGTATTTTCTTTTCTTCCTTGATTGCCATGTTGATTATACGTTATTTCCCCCGGGGAAGTGCGGGCGGGGGATGTGGGGCCTTACGAGGGGGCGTGGGGAAGTTTGGTTGGGGTTGTGGGCTGGGTTTCATTGCTAATCTGTCATGTCATGTCAATACTGTAGGCTTGCGGGGTTACGCCGCAGTTGGCGGTGGAGGCTGCCGGGGAGAAAATCGAGGGATTGGTGTTTGCGCATGAGCCGGGCCATATGTTGGTGACGGATTGGAGGGAGGAGGATTTGGCGAGGTTGGGGCGGGGGTTGGGGGTTTGAACAGGTATAAGTCGAGGTGGGTTGGGAGGATTATGCTAACTACTAGGAGGTCAGGCTGCTGCTTATGACAGAGGAGGGAAGATTCGTTCAATGACATGACTCAACCTCTATGACACAGTTCTCAGTTCATCAATATACTAGCAACATCACTGCCGTCGTCAACCACCTTTTGGTTCACACCCATCACTTCCTCATCATTACACATCCCAACCACGGCCGTTATACAGGCATGTTATATACTTCATTCCTCAATCCACACCCCGTCCACCAACAATCTCACTTCTCCCTCTCCTCTCCCGTAGTTCCCAGCACCTCCTCGATCTCCAAACTGAACCTCGCAAACTGGCTCCGAGCCCGGATCCGCTCCCCATAGCACATGAACAACACGGGCACGGCACAGAATCCCGTCGCCAGGGCCGCCAGCACCGAGACCGCGACATTGGCCCCCATTCCATCGAACATTTGCCGGGTGAACAGCGGGAACGCCCCGGAGGCCATCGCCCTCAGGAACTGGACGGCTGCCGTTCCGCTCGCCGCGTAACTCAGGTAACTGTCGGACAGGTACCCGTATAGAACGGTGTCGAATTCGTTGAGCGCAAACCCCATCATGACCAAGGCGATGGTCGGGACAATCCAGGGGAGATCGCTGATCCGCGGCGGGATCGTCCAGGCAAACCACCAGAGCGCCAGGGCGAAGACGGGCGCGCCAATCACCAGTCCGTACAGTTTGTCTTCGGGCTTCACAGGCTGCTTCGCGGCCTTGCGGGCATCGAAGATGCGATGATCCAGAAACCGCGTGAAGGTGCTGAAGACTACCCCCACTCCGATTGCCACGAAAGCAAGGCACGACTGGGCCGAGGTGTAGCCCATTGACTCGTAGATGGGCTGCAGGGCTTCGGTGAAGATGTAGACCAGGGAGAAGGAGAAGGCAATCATGATGGCCACGATGAAGATAAGCAGCTCGCCGAAGAAGAGCTGCAGGGGGCGGAACAGGGAAACGCGGACGAATGTTCGGAAATTCGGGGTGTGGTCGGGATTGAGCGGCTGTAGGGTCTCGTTGCCAGTCTCGTGGCGGATTCGCGCGACTTCGCGGGAAAGGAGGAGGGATGGACGGGATTCTTTGATGACGAAAAAGAACGCGGTAAGGACGGCGAATATGACGGCGTAAATGTAGAATACCCAGCGCCTAGAATGATTGGGGATGTCAGTCAATAGTGCTATAGGTGTGATGCAGACAACGAAGCATACCATTCCATGTGGGCAGAGATGTATGTACTCATGATGGGCCCAAGCAGTAAGCCCACGTTAGACGCAATGGTCCAGATGAAGATCACCCATATCCTGGCCCGCGAATCGAACATCTCCTCAATGCTGCCTCCGCCAACAGTGTAGGGTACCGCCGAGAGACATCCCGCAATGATACGCGCCGGGATCACCGCACCCAGCGAATGCGTCATCCCAATAACCAAGCAGCATACTGCACTTCCCGCAGAACTTATGATGTAAAGGTTTTTGCGGCCAAAGGACTCCGACCAGGGTGGAAATATGACAGCTCCGAATATCTGACCCACGAGAAATCTGTCTTGTCAGTATCATCGACACAGCCCTAGCCGTAGAGCGAATCTCTTACAGTGTGACGAAGATGAATGTTGCAAGAGTATTTCCGATATGATAGTCACCTTGAGCCTTTTGAGCCGCCAATGTCTAGACACGTTAGAAACGTCCGACAATACACAACGGGGCAGGGGGGGGGGAGGAATTACTCCGGCTGTGCTTGTGGCAGTCCTATTAGCTGTTAGCGATTGTCCGTTTTTGCTCATACATAGCGGTAACCATACGTGAATGTATCCAGAAGAAAGATGATACTACTATCAAAGGTCTTCCTGCTGGTCGGCCAGTTGCGAGGCTGCTTCTTGTTATACTTGCTCCAGCGGACGTACTGGCCGTCGGCTGTGAGCTCAAGTTGGTTCTTGAGCAAGTACTCGTCCATCGCAATAGACTCGGAGACTATGGCTGTCGATTCTGTCTTCATTTTATCGGATGTAATTGCCTGGGGAAAGCGTCAAAGCCAGGGAAACATATAGATAGACCTTTCACGGGGAGAATATCCCGGGCCATGCCTGGTGGAGGCTACAGCAGCTACTGCATTTCTCACGGCCAGCCATGCTGGAGAGATCGACACAGCTGCCAAGTCGACTCCCCCTTGTTGGCGATGCTGGACGTCATGACCGCGTGTATCTTCCGAGGTCAAGGTGATGTGATAGGCCACGCCTGTCATGACCACAGAGGGAAATCGTCCTCCTGAGATTGAGGAGCCAGGTGATCATCATGGAGCTTCGAAGAGGTTGCTCTTGAAGGTCGACTAAGCTTGTCTGCGACTTGGAGGGGCGAGCAAGGGATGAGGGACCGACGTCTGATATGCAGGGCATTAGTCGATGCGACCATCTTCCTTCATAGATCATATGAAGTGTGTTTTCGATGTAGCTCTGGGGAATGCCCCGTCTCTCGAACCATACAAGGCATTCTCAGACAGATACAGCATCCTAATTGAAGTTCAATGTCCATGAACTCAGTATCTTCACCTCTCAGATGAAGTGGTAAATCTAACGGGTTGAGAAATCAGCGGAGGTGGAAGAACATTCCACACCGGATGATGCCTGGGGCTCCCTTCCCTCTTTAGCTTCCTCCAACGCAAGGGGTGCACCAAGATGACGAATAGGGCGCGTACAATGCATCTGCTCGGAAGATTTTCTATTGCCAGATTCAGGCAGTCTCTCCTATAGTTTCCTTGAATCAGCTTCTGATGCATGGCTTGTCCCTCCCTTGGCCCAGAAGTTCTTCGGTGATCCTAATTGACCGTGAGCCCGCCATACCTCGGACGCACGACCACCTGCAGTTTCCGCATGATGTGCATAGTATGACATAGTTACCTAGTATTCATCATTACAAATCCGAGCTGTTACATGCAGTAAATGAGTCCGTGAACGGATCATTTGAAAATTCCGATGTCCCTTGCAATTATGCTTCTGATTCATTGGTTCCATGAAGGATATAGTATCTACACAGTCGATGACCAAGACCTCCTCTGAAGCACCCTAATTCTACGCTAAGGGAATGGCACGCCTATCATCACAAGCCAATCGACGACAATTATCCAATTGTTCGAGCTAGGGAAACTTGCTTTCTTACGGCAGTACGGATATATCATGCTACAGAGAGGCCCAGCATCCTGGACAAATCCAGTTCTCCGAAGACGGAGATACCGCTCCCGAACCCCGTCTCCGCCCCGAAACTCATCTCCGTTCATCAAAGCTACAATCTTAATGAATCTTGGGGCCTGCATCCCCAGCCTATTAGGGGTCACCTCGTATAGCCCACCTGCACCCAAAGCCAATCACCAGGCTGAACCACGGAACCCCCGATCATCGGATCGGATCAGATAAGATGTCCGGTCACAACAGTGGGGAGTAGAACGGTAGGTAGTATTTTAGATCAGCTCATTCGGAGCAACCGAATCCTTTTGTCCTGTATTAGGAGACCGTAGAGACCGTACATATACGTCCCCATTCACCAGTTCATTGTCCCCAGAGACCACAACAGGGGAAACTTGACTTCTCACCCGACACCCAACCACCACTGACTCCACAAAAGAACAAGCACCACACTATTAATCCCAAACACTGGCAGTGACGAAACACCCACAAAAATGCTCCGCACCCTCCTCCTCATCCTCAAAGCCCTGCACCTAACCCTCCATCAAGTCACCACCCACATCGCCCTCGCGCTTACCCCGTGCCTCCACCGCCTAACCTATCGCACCGTCCGGGACCCGAAGAACATCGTCGTCATCGGCGCCTCCTTCGCCGGCTACCACGCCGCCCGGGTTCTCGCCTCCACCCTCCCGACGGGCTACCGCGTTGTCGTCATCGAGCGGAACTCCCATTTCCAACTCACGTGGGTCCTGCCTCGGTTCTGTGTTGTGGCGGGCCACGAACACAAGGCTTTCATCCCCTACAGGGGGTATCTTGCGCCCGTGGCGGAGGGGGCGTATACATGGATCACTGGGGCGGTTGGGAGGATTGTTCTCGAGACTGGTGCGGGAGAGGGGAAAGTCGTGCTGGAGGAGTCGGGCGAGGAGATTGCGTTTAAGTATTTGGTTGTGACGACGGGGGCAGTGGCTGCGGGGTTACCGTCGCGGGTTGGTGGGAGGACAAAAGAAGAGGGGATGGTGATGCTGAGAGGCGAGCAGGAGAGGATTCGGACCGCGCGGGATGTGGTGGTGCTTGGGGGTGGCGCGGCGGGTGTGGAGATGGCCGGGGATGTGAAGGAGCGGTATCCCGAAAAGAATGTTACGTTGGTGCACTCGAGGGAGAGGTTGTTGAATCGAGGGTATGGGGAAGGGTTGAGTCGGAGCGCGTTGGATGGGTTGCAGGCGCTGGGGGTGAAGGTGTTGTTGGGGGAGAGGGTGGTGATGGACGACCAGCCGGAGCGAATGGAAGAGGTCAAGTTGGAGTCAGGTCAAGTGGTGAAGTGTGATTGCTTGGTAGGTTGGGCGTGTGTACTCTTGAGCGAGGAGCTGGCTGACGGTTGTAGATCAAATGCGTCGGGCAAAGGCCAAACTCAGGCTTGGTGGCAGAGGTGTCGCCTTCGTCCATCGCTGAGTCAGGGCACATCCGCGTCCGCCCTACGTTGCAGCTTGTGGATAAGGCCTGCAGTCGGATATACGCAGCTGGAGATGTGGTTGAGGTGGATGCGGTGCAAAATGCTCGTGGCGCATTTCAGCAGGCGGAGGTGGTTGCAAAGAACATCGTGCGAGCAATCAAGGGCAAGACTCTTGTCGAGTACCATCCAAAGTGGTGGGAAGGTGCGACAAAGTTGACGCTTGGTCTGGTGAGTAGGCGTCTTCACTATCAGCAGGCGAGGCTGACGATGTGCAGAAGAAGAGTGTGATGTACGTGAGTGACGGGTCGGCCGAGTTGATTCTTTCCACCAAGGGCAAAGAGGAGCTGGACAGTGCCCGCGTCTGGAAGTTCTTCGGGCTGAAGCCTTTCATCGATACTCAAGAAGAGAAGAGCACCTGAGAGAGGCTCTTTTGTTTTCAGCATATTTTATGCAATGCAAATCTCGTGCCATCTTCCTCTAAGCATGGACGCTCATTCTCAGCCAGTCCACTGGAGCCCGCCGCCGAAGCTGAACGTGTGGCGAACGTTAACAAGCAGCGCAGCATTTGCTGATGATGGTAGCCTCTTTCTTCTTCGACTTGTCTTGCTTTTCCCCCGCGCAACAAAAATTCTTTCTCAAAGCATCAACAAGCACAAGATACAGCCCAGCAGAAGTTCAAGCATTTCTGGGCCATGTGGAGCGACCAGTGTTATGCAAGCTTCCCATCTCGCCTTCAGTGACGAGGTCGACAGGCGCTTCTTGACAAGATTTGTGATTTTGGATCGCTTCAAAGGGGCCATTTTGCGTATCCGATTTGCTCGATGAGACGGGCTCAAGTGGTATCTCTGGATTTGCTATTGTCCAAGAAAGTGTTGTTGTATCAGAGAAAGTATCATCAGCCCTGACCGGGAAGTTGATGGTAGACATTGCAGTGTGAGTCAGTTTGTGCTGGTGTCAACATGGCGGGCAATTCTGACATCAAGAATAGGTTGCGACTTGACATTTTGTGATCATCATGCCGTACTTGCGGAAGTCGTAGACCCATTGCACATTGCATCATTTAGAATCGGTTCTCCTAGCCTGTTTGATGGAAACCCCCACAGAGCTCGACGTATGAATACCGCATTATCTTTGCTTCTCTGCCGCCTCCCCTCCGCCCAGTGACCACCCCAGCTATAGAAAGTAAAGAGGCAGCATGCGCGTTGGTTGCTATTTCTAAACCATGAGATATGCTCATTTTCTAGTCATCCAAGCGTCAAGCACGTGAGCTTGACGCTGATGTAGTAAGAGCAGCTTTAAAAGAGCTGTCTTACCTTGCACGCTGTGCGGCAACTAAGGTGGCCGTCACGGGTCCATTTTGCCCCGCCTGACCGCGACGATAAGCAGGCTGTATATTTAGTGTGATTCAGTGAAACTCGTCAAGACGCTGATGCCTAGATACCCAAGCGAATGAGGCGCCGCATGTTATACGAGTCAGCTTTAACCTAACTTGGGAAAAGGTCTTCTTTGTCCGAATCCTTCCTCTTGAATATGAAAATGCTTTCCTGCTCGCTGCAGGCAGCCTCATGCTGTTTTCTTCTTGCCCTCACATCAATGTTTGCAAATATCCCTACTGCATGAAACTAAATCTTCCATGGCAGACACTCCAGAGGTGTTCGAATTCACCGCGCAGAGACGCTTCCATCAGCGATTCATTCTCCCCGCGACAGCAGATCATGGCCCTTTGGCTGTGACATATGCTGATGTTGGGCCGCGTCAGCACGAAGACGGAGCTCCGGTACCTACGATTTTAGCCGTTCCTGGTATGGCAGGGAGCCGACTATGGCTTTATCACAAAGACCACTTAGCAAATGTGATCGGAGTCAGAATACTATCCATCGATCGGTAAGTGGCTCGCTCGTATTCATTATTTATTCGGAATCGGATGCAAGTTAAGTTACCGGACTAAGAATAACAGCCCGGGGCTGGGCGGATCAACGCCTGTTCCAATCGAGAAGCGAGTCTCTGTCTGGCTAGAAACTGTGACAGCGCTGGTGGACTATCTGTCAATCTCGCATGTGGTGCCTGTTTCGCACAGCGCGGGCACCATTTACCTGTTGAATTTGCTTGTGCACAAGAGAGATTTGCTATGGCCTCAGACACCAATCGCAATGCTTCTCGGTGAGTGGCAGTGACTACGATAGCACCTTATACGTTTTTGCTAACCGATCGGTCAGCACCCTGGGTCGAGCCCAAGCATTCCGATGTGTTGTCTATGCAGATGGCTCAGATGCTTCCTAAGGCGGTGCTTAATCAGTGGAACAAACTTATTGGATTCACCTTGACTAAGGCAACACCTGCTTTTGGTGCCAGTTCAGGCATCCTGACGAATATGTCTTCCAGCTTACCCGGAATAGGCAAGAGCCTTGATCCCGAAGAAGCTGACGATTGTCTTACCACATACGGAATGCCTGTAGAAGCTGTGGAGAAGCTAGAGAAGATCACCATGGAGTACATGTTTACCGAAAGCTCCACCGGCATCAATGATGAGGCGATGATCTGTCTGAAGAAAGGGCCGCTGGGGCTGTGGGGGGCTTGTGAGGATCTCCCGGCTTATGTCCGGCAATTGGGGCAGTTGGAACAGGATCACAAGCAGCAGCATCCACAAGAGGCGCCCCTGCGTTTGAAAGCTATTTTTGCGGACAAAGATAGTATGATCGGCTCCAAAGGGCAGCAGTACTTTGTGCAGTGCTTTACGCGTGCCGAATTGGGATGTGGTGTGGCTTTCGAATCCGTGGTAATGCCGGGGACCGACCACGATTCTATTTGGTCAACGCGGACAGGAGTGTTGGGGAAACTCATGTGGGACATCAAGGAAATCGCGCAGTAAATGCCGCAGGAAATCATGAGAGTTTCTCGTGTCTCAAGGAGTGCCCTGCGATAACATCAATTAATAATGCATCCGTGCTCACGGCATTTGTCAGCAGCTCCTTCGACACTTCTCTGACGCCATCTTGTAAAGCTTGCTGGGTGCAAGTATAAGAAGCTTCCCATTGTCCAAGCCTACCATGGCATCCGATTCACTCACCAGATTCAATTGTTTGTGCCTGCCAAAGCCATCATGAGCCCCTCTACTCTCGTGGTCAAAGCCGACCACCTTCCCTACTACACTCCCGCCAATAATGCCGGCGCTGCCGTTCAACCCCGCGATGCCGCCACGCCGACCCTCTTCCGCCCGTTGACGATCCGCGACGTGACCCTCAAGAACCGTGTCGTGGTTTCGCCCATGTGCATGTATTCCGCTGAACCCGATCTGTCCTCTCCTCTTGTTGGCGCCCTAACCGATTATCACGTCGCCCACCTGGGCCATTTCGCCCTTAAAGGCGCCGGTCTAGTTTTCGTTGAAGCGAGCGCCGTGCAACCGAACGGTCGCATTTCCCCTAATGATGTCGGATTGTGGGACACAGCCCCGAAGTCGGAGCAAGTCAAGGCTCTCGAGCGGGTTGTACGCTTCTGCCACGCTCAGGGCGCCAAGGTCGCGGTGCAATTGGCCCACGCCGGACGCAAGGCCAGCACGACGGCTCCTTGGTTAGCCACGAAGGCCGGGAAGCCAACCTTGAAGTCGGACGAGGACGCATTCGGATGGCCTTCTGATATTGTCGGGCCATCAGGTGGGAAGGAACATATCTGGGACGGCACAGGCGAGGGATACTGGACGCCACGGGCGCTGAGCACCGAGGAGATTGACGAGGTGGTCAAGGCCTTTGCCAGAAGCGCTGAGGCGGCCGTCCGAGCTGGTGTGGATGTCATTGAAATTCACGCAGCGCATGGGTATCTTCTCAACCAATTCCTGAGTCCGGTTACCAATAAGCGGACGGACAAGTATGGTGGGAGCTTCGAGAATCGCACCCGACTTCTGCGGGAGGTCGCGAGGGCTATTCGAGCGGCGATTCCCAGCGGCACCCCACTGTTTGTGCGTGTGAGCGCGGTCGAGTGGCTGGATGGAAAGGCTGTGGCGGCCGAGTCCGGCTCTTGGGATCTCGACAGTACGGTTCGCTTGGTTGCGGACCTGCCGGAACTCGGAGTTGATTTAGTGGATGTCAGCTCTGGTGGTAACCACAAGGACCAGAACATTCACATGAGCAACAAGAATTATCAGATTGACCTGGCAGGTCATATTCGCAAAGCAATTCGGGAAGCTGGGGCATCGACGCTTGTGGGCAGCGTTGGATACATCACGGACGCAGAGCAGGCGAAGGAGATTGTGGAAGGAGCGGAAGAGGCTCGCGCAGCGGAGGCCACCCTGTCTGGATCATTCCCACGCGCTGATCTGGTGTTTCTGGCCCGCCAGTTCCTGCGTGAACCGGAGTGGGTGATCAACGCTGCAAAGACGCTGGGAGTCCCCATTGAAAAACCGGTCCAGTTTGGACGGGCCCTGTAGGGGGGGGGGTGCTAGAAGTGAGGTTATGAGAAACGATCTGATTATTGTAAATATATTTGTATGTTCTGAATAGATTTTGATCTGTTTCATTTTCCAGAGTTGAGTATCTGAGCTGAAGTATCTCAGAGGCAGGCAGGATGCGGGATGCGGACGGAAAGCGCCGAGGTCCTCGCGCTTGACCGCATCGGAATGACGAGCTGCATAGCAAGTAACAACTCATCAACCGCCACTGATTCATCGATGTGTTCGCTCCCTTAAGAACGCCAACCCCGCACTTTCTCCTCGTCCTTCCCCCTCGTTTTCAATTGACTTTTGCCCAACAATTAACAACAATCAAATTCGTTTAACATCACCATGGCCCTTAAACCCGGAGACTCGTTCCCCTCTGACGTTGTGTTCCAGTGTGTCTTCAATTGCCAGGGTAAAGCGATGAATATTTACTGAATTTGTGTGAAAGGTACATCCCCTGGACCGAGGAGAGCGGCGAGATTACCTCCTGCGGAATTCCCATCAACTACAACGCCTCGAAAGAATGGGCCGATAAGAAAGTCGTGCTCTTCGCCGTGCCTGGTGCGTTCTAATCTACCCCATGTTTCTTTCTCTCTAAGTGGAACAATGCGTACTAAGATGCGGATCCAAATCCATAGGAGCTTTCACCCCCACCTGCTCCATCAATCACGTTCCGGGGTACATCCAGAACCTTCCGCGGCTGAGAGAGAAGGGAGTGGAGGTGGTCGCTGTCATTGCCTCCAATGATCCATTTGTGATGAGTGCTTGGGGCAAGGCCAATAACATCAAGGGCGATGATATCGTATGTTGTTCAACCAAGTCTCCTGCTTCCCATCTGACGAGCCTAGCTCTTCCTCTCCGACCCCGATGCCAAATTCGCCAACTCCATCGGCTGGGCGAACGGCGGCCGCACCGGCCGATTCGCGATCATCATTGACCACGGAAAGGTGACTTACGCACAGATTGAGACAGAGAAGGGAGTCAAGGTTAGACGCCAGCTTCCATCCACCGGCTCTGTTTCAGGGGTTGCTAATCTTCAACGTAGGTTTCTGGTGCAGACGCTGTATTGGCTCATCTGTGAGGATAGTGAAGTGGGTAAAGCAAGTGAAGAAATCTATAGAGAACAATTTCGTGCCTGCCTCGTGTCTTCGTGCCGGAGAATTGAATCCCAGGGGTCGTGCCTTTGTAGTTCTGTAATCCTGAAGAGAACAATGCGTCGACCGCCATCTCCAGCTGGTTCGAAGCTTATGCAATCGATTCTCGAATCTTCCACAGTCCTTTGCGGGTGATCCAGGGCAATCAACCACGGCATTGCTGATGACTCCTGTGGACCAGGTCTACGACTCATGGACATGAAACAATTCGTCGATTTGAAGCTATCAAGCAAGCATTACCCAGCATGTTTTAACCTGATTAGATTCGGATCCTCGGGCCAGCTCAGTCCTGAAGCTTATCTATAGTTAGTACTAGGTATAGAGTACTTGTGTCTCTCCGCTGCTTGTAAATCCTTCCGAAGAGCTTGTATCAGTCTCCTTCTCGTCCGTAGCCTTGTCGACGCCCTGAACTTGCTCGAAAATTGGTGTCTTCTTCCAGCGTAGCGTGGGACGGGTGGGTCCACCCCATGCGGTGTAAGCAGCTTGCATGAAATCCCGGATTTAAGACCATTTCTCGGGAATACTGGACGATCTACATCCAATCACGATATGGAAGCCCCTCTGGAAACCCAGAGAAAACAGTGGCATGTTTTAAATTGTGTTAGTAAGGAAAAAGAGGTGAGGGAATCCACCCGGGCCAGAATCCACCGATAGCTCAAGAACCGAGCTAATCAGTTTTGAGGAAAGTCTCCCTGTGCCCCGCCCGTTCCCGTTTTGTGCTGCTGAATAATCTCTGTCGAGCTCTTGATGTCATCCATTTCTGCGACTGCAACATCTATATAAACCTCAAAGAAAGAGGCATTGATCGAGTGCAACAATATATAGTCAACTTCACATATACCATACACTTTTCATCATGGCTCCCAAGGTTCTCGTTGTCCTCACCTCTCAGGACCACTTCCCTGCCAACAACCACCCCACTGGTTGGTATCTGGTGAGGACCCCGCGATCCGCACGAAAAATCAATTTCTGTGACGACGAGCAACTGACACTATCAATAGCCCGAGTTCGCTCACCCCTGGGAAGTTCTCCATGAGAAGGCCGAGCTGGTCATCGCCTCCCCCAAGGGTGGCAAGGCCCCTCTCGACCCCAGCTCCGTGAAGATGTTCGAGAGCGACCCCTCCTCGACCAAGTTCCTGAAAGAGCAGGAGGCTCTCTGGACCAACACCGTCAAGTTGTCCGATGTCGCCTCCAAGGTCTCCGAGTTCGACGCTATCTTCTACGTCGGCGGCCACGGACGTAAGTCTCTTTGTCAGCCCAGCCTGTCAATTGAGAATGGTACTGATTCCCACTAGCGATGTACGATCTGCACAGCGACAAGACGTCCCTGGCTCTGATCCAGGAGTTCGCTGCTGCTAAGAAGCCCGTCGCCGCCGTCTGCCACGGTCCTGCTGTGCTGATTAACGCGACCACCCCCTCCGGCGAGCCTCTTCTTGCTGGTGCGGAGGTCACCGGTTTCTCCAACACCGAGGAGGACCAAGTCGGCCTCAGCCCCATCATGCCTTTCATGCTGGAGACGGAGCTGAACCGCGTCTCCGGCGGCAAGTACGTCAAGGCCGATGAGCCCTGGGGCGAGAAGGTTGTTGTCTCTCAGGTCGCTGGTCTGGGTGGTGCTGTCATCACTGGCCAGAACCCGGCCAGTGCCACTGGTGTTGGAAAGGCAATCCTCAATGCTCTGGGATTGTAATTGATGTGATGTGTGAAATGATACCTAAATATGCCGACCTGATAAATCTAATTAGTGATTAATCGATATTTTTATTCACGAGGGTTGTTTACTTTTGACCTGAGACATCGATTGCCGGGGAGAGGAGCTTGACTGATCCATAACATTCCAGTTTAACACCACCGCTTCCCGCAGGATGCAGTGTCGACTCGAAACGTTCTGGGGCTGAGACACGTTGCCTGTACCTTACCTTTCCACATCCTTCGGCACTACCTCACTCAACAAACTTCAGAAGCAGAAATCTCAGTGATGAATCTTTCATACTTTCTCCTAAAGCAGGCCGTGTCGGTCTACATGCCGAGAAACAATTAGGTAACATGTCATCTTGGCTAGGATCGTTCCATAGAAGATAGATCGGAACACATACGCCGACGGAATCAGGCAACGGTCGACCTTTCCTTCATGACGCCAATTGACGTCTATAAATCGATGGTATGGCTAGACAGAATCTACACCTGAAGCCTTCCCAGGTGTAAATCTGTCAAATTGCGAGAGTCAATCTTAAGTACAATCATTGACCCTTGACAACTAGATCTACATCTAAGACATCATCCATCATGATTGCCACCGACATGACCATATTCCTAGACACCACACTCGACGACCTCTACTCGCTGGACAGCGACGAACCTCATGGGGTGGTGACTGCGTACCCACACCCCAGCCAGCCCTCGCGGGCGATGCCTCACCCCTTCTCGTCCGAGCACTTCCTGTACGGCATCACCTTCCCCAACACCACCGCCCCGGACGCGATGCAAAACATCCTGGAGCGCGGCATCGCGCAGCGCTACTCCTTCATCGCCGGCCGCGCGCCCGTCATTCTGTTCGACTCGCTCCCCGCAACCACCGACGCGGAAAGCCAGAACAAGCCAGAACAACCCCCGCCCCCAGCCATCGCCGATATCCTCACCCTCCACGCCCAGCTGCACCCACCCCAGCGACCAAAGCTACAGTTCCCCCGCAACGCCTCCGCAATCGCGCCCCTCCCGCCCAACACACAGATCGCCATCATCGTCCCGCAAGACGAACTGGCCCACCTCCCGCACATCCTACCCCCGGAGACCCACTACCACCTCCTCAGCAAACGGTGGCTCGCACTCTCGTCCCTCCCGACGCCGACCTCCATCATCATCGACCCCACCACCCCCCCGACAGCGGACCACCTCGCAGCCATCGAAGCAGAAATCACCCGCATGCTCCGCCCCATCCAGACGCACCCCTCCCTCCCCTTCGTCATCAAAGTCTCCGTCGCCGCCTCCGGCCGCGGCACGTTCCTAATCCGCTCCGAACCCGACAGATCGGACGCGTGCATCCGCCTCCGCGCCATCCTACACACCTCCTTCCCGCACGTCACGCCGCAGAACGCCCACCTCCACCCCCTGGCCCTCATCCTCCAGCCCTTCGTGGCGGGCGAGGCCCACGGCATCTCCTTCTTCCTCACGCAGACGGGCAGGGCGATCTTTCACGCGGCCTCGCGGCAGCAGTTCAACGCGCAGGGCCAGTGGTGCGGCGGGTGGGTGTCGTTCCCTGCGCAACATCGGCTCAAGGAGCGGTACTGGGGGGTTGTCGTCGCTGTAGCGGAGAGTTTACATGCGGAGGGGTATTACGGGCCGGTTGGGGCGGATGTGATGACCGAGGAGAATGGGGGGCGACACGTGATCGTGGATGTGAATCCGCGGGTGACGGGGTCGTATCATCTGGGGTTGTTGCGGGGGCATTTTGTGGGGAGGGGTTTGATGGAGGTGGCGGTTTTGTCACCTTTGTATGTTGTTGGGGATAGAAGCGGGTGGGTGCGGAGGTTTGCAAGGGAGATAGAGGAAGGGAGGATGATTGTTACGGCTTGGGTGCAGGGGGTGGAGGGAGGGAGGAGTTATGTAGCTGTTACGGTGGGTGGGGAGGATGAGAGACGGTTGAAGAGGCTGGTTGGGGAGGTGGAGGCTATTGTTCGGGAGGGTGAGTCGGGGGTTGGGGAGTGAGAGTGTGTACAGCATTGTACTGTACTGTGTTGGGCATGGACTGTATTGGGGGGGGGGGGGGGGAAGGTAGATAAGGTCATCGCATCCATAGTGTTGATTTTTCTATTTTAGCTTCACCCAACCTTCGTCTTGATGGAACTCAAGAATACTAGATTCCACAGCAGAACATCGCCCTCAAGCGATCCCAAGGCCGTGAGCTACTCATCCATTGCGCCTCGCGACTCAGCCCCTCCCCCTCCCTTTTCTCACCCCACTTCTCATTATACTCCTCATCCACTGCACAAGTAGTCGCAGAAACATCATCCTTGTACCTCATCTCCTCCTTCGGGGCCTCAAACCCCTGGATCGACTCCACTACCAACTCAAACTCCCCCTCCTGCTCCCCAAAGAAACTACACAACCACAACCATCAGCACAAATCCCTTCCCCCAAAGCAAGACACCTCCCCCCCCAAGAATCAAGGAGAAAAGAAGAAAAAACTCACCTCCTCACCATAATCCCCACCCTCCTCACCCTCTCCAAATCCAACGGCTTGACCCCATCCCTCAACTCCCTCCCACGGTACGTCGGCCGAAACGCCTTCCACGCGAACCGCAACCTCCCACCCCCTTCCGGTACGGTGAAGTCCACCTCCCACGACAGCGAACTTCGCTCCCGCCCGTCCGGCCGATTCGGCCGGATCTCATCCTTCAGCGTGAGGGTGTAGCGCTTGTCGTCGGCGCGGGGGACATGCACCTCTAGCCCCGAGAAGCGGGAGAGGTCCCATTCTTTGGTCGTGGTGGTCGTGCGCTGGGAGGCGAAGCCGGCGCCGCCCAGGGTGTGGATGTCGAGGGTGCCGTGGAAGCGGGCTGTGGTCTTTTCGTCGTCGGAAGAAGAAGGCGTGATGGTCAGGTAGGAGTGGGAGGCGCCGCCGCGGACGCGGTCATCGGAGGAGGTCCAGTCTTCGGGGGTCCAGGGGCTGTTTTTGGGTGGGTAAGTGGCTTGCCCGGTGGTGGTGGTGGTGGAGGTGATTGGGGGGGGGGTTGTGGTTGGTCGGGACTTACTTGGGACCTCCGAAGAGGTAGGTTGATGTTGTGGGTGACATTTTTATTGATGTGTGTGTGTAGTTCTGAGAAAGAGACAAGGGGAATCGGGTTGCGCGGGGTAAGAATGAGGAAGAAAGGTAGGTGGTTTTTTTTTTGTGGATGTTGTTGATTCCAGTTCAAGAATCGCGGCAATCGGGATCGGAGAGTTTTCGGCATCGATGACGTCGGGATTGCGGAGCCCCCCGATTGCGGAGCTCGGTTGGGTTTAGCTTCGGTAAACGGGGATGGTCCCTTTTACATTTTCCATGATGGCGAGTGGCCAGAATTGAGCTTGTTTCTGTCTGGAGTATCATGGAGAACAGCTCTGCCGTAGCTGTTTCGTGGGAATGGAGCCGTAGGACCGGGGGAACGTCGATCTGGCCCAGTCTAGATCTTGGAGCTTGGACTTTGTCAATCTTCCGCAGGTCGCAAGGCTTTGCCTGCGCGTGTTTCATGCAATACTCGGGTATTGGTTATAGGTATACGCCAATTTGATCTGTCAGGTTGATCTTGGTCCAAGAGTCTTAATTCATGATCGTCGTTGGTCCAGAAAATATTGCGCACTCGAGAGCGTCAGGCTTAGAGTCGATGGCCTGAAGTTCTCGATCTCTGGAATCTAGCATAATCGCACTCAATGTAATGTTCTACAGTGAAAACGCGGCAATGGTATCTACGTGTAGTTCACGAACAGAAATGATGGGTGGATAAATGAGCGCGTAGAAGACTGGCTCGATCAATGCTCTGTGATTATACTGTACAGTACCAAAATGGGGCAGACCCAAAGCGAAGATCGAGCATCTTATCGGCTCAAGCTTATCGGGTCATGGCATGACAGCGCCTGGAAGGAGCATTTTGATTTAGATCTGGACACGCATGACCACCACCCTCGCCACTCGAATCAGCCAAATCCACAGGGCTCATGTCAACGTCTTCCTGACGCAAAAAAAATGCATCCCATGGTAGCCACATGTCTTCTGTATATCCGGCGGAACGAAACATATCCGACGGATATACATGTAGTACTTGACGTCATGTGTATGTAGTCTCAACCACAGCATATATCAACAATTGAGTCCTCTCATCGATTGCGGTGGTAAGCTATTGCATTCAATGATCATCTCCTGAGAGCAAGCACTCGGAACCAGAATCATCCACCACCACAAATCCCGTTCCACAGCAATCGTCACCATGGTTGCACACTCCGGAGGCATCACGAACGGCCACCCTGGCTCAGTTCGGTAAGTCATACTATATTTGTCACCGACAGTGCATGTAAGGCAGATACTCATAACTTCATCATGTAGTTCCCGAAATCTCGCCCTCTTCAGTATCTTCGGCATGATTGCCGGTGCCGCTCTCGTCTTCCGCGCCCAGTCCCCCAGCAAGGATGAGAAGCTGTTCTCAAACAAAGAAGCCCAGACGATGGTTGGAGGGCAAACGGGAGAGGACCGAGTGGGACGGGCACCGAGCCATCAGCCCAAGAACTGATCTGAAGGATTACTATGAATGTTATGATTATTGAGATGTGACTATACTGTACCTATATATGAAGCGAATGGCTGGGCTATATCGCATGGAACATCATTGTTGATGAAGTCTTTCTGTTCGAACATAATGAACTATACGTCCTCCAGTTTAAAGTGTGCTGTACAACGCTATCTCAACGCTTCATGAACATAAACCCCATTCTCCAAATCAGTGCCAATAGTTCGGCGCAACCCCCCGAATCAACCCCCACGCCTCCTCCAGCACCTTGACCACCTCCTCCGGCAACGGCTCCTTCTCCAGATCCGCCAGGTTCTCCTCCAGATGCCGGACACTACTGGCCCCAACGATGATCGCATCCCCCAGCTCCGCCCGCAACTCGGAATGATACTTGAGCCACCGCAGCGCCACCTCCGCCACCGTCAGCCCCAACCGCCCAGACACCTCCTGGATGCTCTCCAGGGCATCAAAGTACGTATCATTCCAGTAGCGCCCGCGCGCCACCGCGCCCTGCACGATCGCCGGATCGAAGCGCGACCCGGCCTCGAACTCGGTCTGCTGGCGCGCGTACCGGCCCGTCAGGAACCCGCCGGCCAGCGGCTGGAAGGCGTACAGCGCGAGGCCGTACTTCCGGAGACAGGGGAGGAGCTCGGGCTCCACGCTGCGCTGCAGCGCATGGTACACCCCCTGGTAGACCGTGGGGCGGATCCAGCCGTGGCGGATGCATAGCTCGCAGATCTGCGCCACCTCCCAGGCCATGAAGTTGCTGAGGCCGAAGCGCGCGAAGCGGCCCTCCGTGTGGAGGCGGTGCACCTCGCGCAGGGTCTCCGCGAACGGCACGCGCCGGTCCGGCCCGTGCAGGTAGAATAGGTCGACCTGCGCGGCGTCGAGCGCGCCCAGGCTGTCCTGCAGCCCCCGCCGCACGTCCGCGGGCGTGTGCGTGTACGCCTCCACCCCCGGGACCTGGCTGCTTGCGTTCGGGTACAGTTTCGTGGCCACGGTCAGGCCGCGCGACTGCCAGCCTAGCGCGGCGAGCATTTCCTCGGACGACCCGTGGCCGTAGAGTCGCGCGGTGTCGATCTCGCGGTGGCGGTGTCTTTGGAAGGTGTCGAGGATGGTGGATGCGGTTGCGTGGTCGGAGACGCGCGCACCCAGGGTGTCTATCTCTCGGTTAGCGTCGTGTTTGAGTTAGTGGAGGGGGGGTGTAGTGGATGCGTACTGGGCTTGCCAAATGTCATGGCGCCGAAGACGATTTTGAGGTCGGTGTTGTTGGCCATTGCTGCTATTGGCTTTTGGCTGTAGTGGTGAATGTGAGACCGTAGTCACTTTGTGTTATAGAGCAAAGACATGATTCCTGGGGCTGAAGCACTCTTTATATACATCTTCATAGATGATGCTCTTTGTCTCCTCGTGTCAGCCTGGTTAATTCCGTAGGAGATAAGTCATGACAGCTAACTCCGGCTGCCAAGCCCAACGCTTAAAGTGCTGAACGGCGTTCACTGCAATAACTTAGATGAAGGCGATTCCCAACACGAGCCGTGGCTGAGACTTGCTACGTCATCTAGCCAAATACAAGCCCATCGTTATGTTCGTCTCACCTGCAGCTGCGGATATTTCCGCAACCGCCAAGACCAAGCCGAACAGCCGAGCAATCAACAGATGCTTGACTCGACTTGACGGGGCGATTGACAGGATGCCAGATTCTCGAGATAGAGATTGTTTCTAGTTCTCTCGTGCGACCCGAGATAAAATCCGTGCAAGCGACATGCAGATCTCCGAGCTACAGCCGTCGGTGTCTCCGGCGTGCGCCGATCTTATGTCCGAGTTAATCTCCGGAGGTGAAAATGGAACAGACCTGTAGAATATTCTGTTATAAGGCTATTGATCGACAACCTTTGTTCTGAGCTTACTTCCAGTCTTCCAGGACCCTGCAGAATGCCTCGCCGAGCTAGAGTGGGTATGCGTTGGAATTGGTGGCATTGCTAGTTCCATGCCAGCATATGCAGCTGTGAACGCATGCGTGGTGCTACCACTGCACGCACCAGGCTCTCTGTGACTGACCGGGGAAAAATAAGATCTGAGCTTCTGTGTTGCTTCGAAATGTGTACAACAAATACCTACATATATATACTCAGTACGTGGGTCGGTCTGCCGTACATCCTCTGGCCTAAACATATAGATGATAGCATCCTCACCACGGCAGACTGGGTTAGAACAAGACACAAAGTATCGAGCCAGCCTAATACTTGCATTTCTTTGTCATTGATGCAGGCTCCGCTTCGAGGCTCTTCTTCCGGATTCAAGTCAGACTATGCGTGGATATCAACCGAGGCTCGAATAGGCCGATCCCGGAATTCTGGGCTCCGATCGCCGGACAGACGGTACGGCAAAAATACCAAGCGGCTGCCTGCAATTCTCAGTCAGGCTGAGTGTGTGTGGTGAAGATAGCCTAGGCGCGAATCATGGCCGCTGAGTTTGAGATAAATACGGTCTACTGTGTAATCGTTAGGGGAGGGCGGTGATTATGCTTATTATGGGGTGGTCCGCAGAGATTGGCCCGAGCCTTCAACCGGGCTCGCTGATTGGTGTCTCTCGCCGGCCCGGTCGAAGCTCTGATTTTAGCTCGGTTTGTTGTGGAGGCACCGATTTCTCGCCCGGTCTGTTCACCACTTTCGGGCTGAGTCCTTCTCCTAGCACGCCATTTGGAGGCATGAAAAACAATCAGCAGCATTTGGACTGACTTTCATAGGGCAGACGAGACTGTGCAACGCAAAATGCGCCCCAAATGACGTTTGACCCTCGATGCATGAAGCATGCCTTGTCCCTTCGTCGATGGCTACCATCATCTGACATCTGTGAACTATCGTTTTCCAATTGAGGCCGCTGTCGCCCACCCCTTCTCTCTCTTGAGCTCGGGGAATTCCGAGCGGGGTATGACAAGCCGTGCCTCGCGGGCTGGCCACGAGCTTATCTGTTGCCACGACGGCTGCCGCTGGACTGCACCACCACTCTTGGCAAGCGGAAAGACCTTCCACTCTCCGTGTCAATGCTTGTTGTCTCCTCTTCCCCCGTACGTGGGGTAGATGGTTGATGGCTGCATGGTGGTCTGACGGCAACTAGCATAGTTGACTCCGCTTTGGATGGCGTGCGACTCTCGTGGTTCGTCGTGCTATCAGCTCCAGTTGTTGAGAATCGAACTAGAATACGCAAGCAAGACCGCCAGCCAGGCCCGGATGCAATGAACAGCGTCACCCACCTGCTGTCGGTTCTGATACCTTTCTTGCTCGGCCAATCACGAAAAGAGCGATATCAGAATGTCGTTGACTATCTTGACCTTGGCTGGCAAGCTAGATAAGCCCTCCAGACGGTGCGGTCTCAATATCTGCTCTGTCGCAGTTGAAAGAGGTGAATGAGAGCAGACTTCAGGATGACCTTTCCCTGCGTCGAAGCAAGAAGTAAGGGTTGCATGAGTACCTAGTAGGTAAGGAGTAAGGCCTCTGGGCTGTGGCAGGGAATGTCTAGGGCGGATGGTGTGCTTTTAGGCGTTGTTGCCATATCGGGTGGGTCTATCGTAAGCCAGCATCTGCAGACGCCCTCCAACTATTGCAGCCCCCCTGCTCCCCTCCTTCTCTGTATCGCTGCTGCACGATACACCCGCGGTGGCGATTAGATATCGAATCCATCTTCCCACTATAAATGCCTGGCGGTCGGCTCGGTCGCATACTGTCGCCCCTCGGTTCAGGTTCATCGCTGCGACACTCCAAACTCCCCACCATGGCTTCGGAAGTCGGTGCCACCGGCAAGCCCAAAGATGAGATTGAGACACAATTGGCAGGAGTAGACGCTGATGGCAGTAGCTTGGAGCGCAACGAGGAGAAGGAGGAGGTGAATGTTGCCGAGATCCGAGAAGTCACTGCAGTTGAGGCCTTTACATGGAATGTCGATGGCGATCAATCACCTTGTAAGTGATTTAGATGGGCGCGTTTCATTTGACCAATGCATTGCACATACTAATCGCTCAAACGCTGTGCAGTCCCCGAAGTAGCTGCTTGTGTTCCCAATACGGATGATCCTAATACGCCATGCAACAGTCAGTATATCAGAGCTCTCGAGTTGGCTTTGAACCTCTGCTAACATTCTGTAGCGGTGCGCGCCTGGGTGCTGACCACAGTGTTTGTCATGATTTTCGCGGCCGTCAATCAATTCTTCAGTCTCCGTTATGTGCGTCAAGCTGGCTTCTTTCTGCGCATGAGGGTAAACACTGACAAGACTAGCCATCGCTCACTCTCCAATATGTCGTGGCTCAGCTGTTGGTCTATCCGGTTGGAAGAGCATGGGAGAAGCTCCCGAGGTGGAGGGTGCCCCTGGGCAGGTTTACGTTCGACATCAATCCCGGGAAGTTTAGCATCAAGGAGCATGCTCTAATCACTATTGTGAGTTGCTGGCGCGATCCACTACCTGTGTTATAAGCCCATCTGACTTGACATCAATAGTGTGTCAACATTAGTGCCAGCACGGCATATGCTTCGGGCTCTCTTGTAGCCATCACGATGCCTCAGTACTGGAATCGTGATTTTGGAGCAGGCTTCGCCTTCATCTACCTCCTGACATCCCAGATGCTAGGGTAAGATCTGCCCCCGTCGCTGGTAATGACCCTGTCTAACCAAATCAGTTTTGGGCTGGCTGGGCTTGCGCGTCGCTGGCTCGTCTATCCAGCTGCACTCATCTGGCCGTCATCGTTGTCGTCGACGGTGCTGTTCCGAGCACTCCATGAACCGGAAAGTCGCGCAACAGTCAACGGCTGGAAGATGAGCCGTTATCGCTTCTTTGCCTATTTTACTGCCATCGGCTTTGTGATCTATTGGTTCCCAGACTACATCTGGACCAGTCTGAGCACGTTCGCCTTTGCCACCTGGATTGCCCCAAAGAACCAGAAGGTCAACACCATCTTTGGGGTAAGTCTTCCTGCAATCCTTTTAGGTGGGGTTGGGACTGACATGTGCAGATGAATTCTGGCCTGGGATTGATTCCGATTAGTCTCGACTGGACTCAGATCAATTATGCAGGATACCCCCTCATGACCCCCTTTTATATCACCTGCAATGCCTTTGCGGTGGTGGTCTTCTTTTATCTCTTCCTCTCGCCGATTCTGTACTACACGAATGTCTGGAACAGTGCATAGTGAGTCGAGTCATGGTTTACCGAATTATTAGTACTTTCTAATTTTTTTGTTCGCAGCCTGCCCCTGCTTTCCTCTTCCACCTTCGACAACACCGGAAGCTCCTACAATGTTTCTCGAGTTGTCGACGAAAACCTGGACTTTGTGCTGAGCAAGTACGAACAGTACTCACCCATGTATATCTCCATGTCCTACTCGCTCACCTACGGCCTCTCGTTCGCCGCTGTGACGGCCGTCGTGGTGCACACCTATCTGTACAATGGCTCGGAGATCTGGGCCAAATTCAAGAACTCTCGCCACGGCGGTGAGGATATCCATCGGCGGCTCATGCATGCTTATCGGGAGGTCCCCGATATTTGGTATGGGATCTTGTTCGTCGTAACCGCCGGGTTGGGCATCTTCACCGTCAAGTACTGGGAAACCGGCCTCCCCGTGTGGGGCTTCATCGTCGTGTGCTGCGGCATGTGCGTCTTCTTGATTGTGCCCGAGGGAATCCTCGAGGGGACCACCAACCAGCGTGTCTTCCTGAACATCATCACCGAGCTGATTGCGGGATATGCTTGGCCCGGAAAGCCGATCGCGAACATGATGGTCAAGTGCTATGGGTATAACTCGGTCAAGCATGGAATGGATTTTGCACAGGACCTGAAGTTGGGACAATATATGGTGGGTGTCCAACATGTCTGTTTGGAGGATCAACTCTAACTGGCGCAGAAAATCCCGCCGCGGGTCCTCTTCTTCGCCCAGATCTACTCCAGCATCTTAGCCACCATGACTCAGACCGGCGGTATGTTCTCTCCACCAGTTCAGGTGACACCCCAAGCTGACACTGGCTAGTCTTTCGCTGGATGATGGGCAACATCACGGGGCTGTGTGACCCAAAGAACTCGCAGAAGTTCACCTGTGCTGGTGCTAAGGTTATGTATAACGCCTCGTTGATCTGGGGAACCATCGGCCCGCAACGCATGTTCCAGTCGGGGCAGGTGTACAACGCGCTTATGTACTTCTTCCTCATCGGAGTAAGTCCTCCCCCATCCCCCGTGTCGATGGACCTAACGTTATGTTTAGCCTGTGGTGACCGTAGCTGTGTGGCTGGTCTACCGCCGCTACCCCAACAGCTGGGTCAAGTACATCAATGTGCCCATCTTCTTCAATGGCGCGGGGAACATCCCGCCTGCCAACACCAGTCTGTGCCCGTCCTTGCTTCTCTCTGGTGTAAACATACTGACACCCCGCAGCGCAATATTCTCTCTGGTTCATCTTCGGATACGTGTTCATGCACCTCATCCGCAAACGGGCCTTCCTGTGGTGGAAGAAGTACAACTGTGAGTTGGGGAAGCCGTCCACGTCGAAGAATGGACATCGCGCTAATCACATGACGCACAGATCTGCTGCAGGCGGCCATGGACACGGGCACGGCAATCGCGACCATTATCATCTTCTTTGCGCTGACTTATAACGGGATCACGCTGAGCTGGTGGGGAAACAATGTTGGGTCGGACACGGATGATACCAACTCGGTGCCGTGGTTGACGGTCCCGACCGGGGACCACTTCGGCAAGGGCCCTGGCGAGTTTTAGGGCCGCGCCGTGGGCCAGACTGCATGCGTGCATAATTAATTACGACCTCGGGTCAGATATAGATGGCATCAGCGAGTTTAATGAGCTGGTCATAGGTGACCGCAAAACATGACAATGGCACGGTCATAGACTTGATAGTCATGAAAAAAATATGCCCTGATAGTTCTTCCCTGTGATGTCAGCCAGATGGTGTAGAGATGCATGACGCAATCAGAATGATCTCAAAACTCTTCCATCTATCCTCAATGATGCCTCGAAAGATCTAGACAAGACGCAACCGCACGGCTGACAGGTGATGTAAGAGAAAACAACAGCGAGGATAACCGCGCGTGCAGTGCATTCCGCGTGGCCCCTAATTCTCCCGAGGAGAAATTCTGCTGCCCCGACCGACAGCTGCAACGTTGGTCTCTTATCTCTGGGTCTGGGTCTCGGGACTATACAATCAGATTCTTTTACGGAGTACACTCCAGGGACCACCGGTATAGATCAAATTTCTGCACGACTAGCGTCGCGGATATCCTCGGTTGCCGTCGGGGTCAGCCACAGTGCCGCGCGGGTGTGCCTGGCCCGAGCCACATTTCCGAAAGTACCCGTCGCGTACCTTCCGGATTGAAATCGTTGATTGGACAATGGCGGAACAAGCTCCTTCGGAGATGTGGCTGGAGGTAGTAAGACATCCAGGCCCAGCGGAAAGAGATGGAGCACAATAAGTGAAGTACGAACCAGTTTCTCGGCCCGCGACAACATTACTTGCCCTGGTGGTTAGGTGTGAGCACTGATAGACTATCTATCGGCCATTCGGAATTCGATCATGGCACCACGGGCGGAGGCCAGTGGAAAATTTTGTCGTCGTTAGTCTAGAGATGATGGATAAAAGTGGAAACACACATTGCCAGACAAGTGGGTTGGTGGGTTGGAGGGTTGTGGAGTAGTGAGTAGATATATCAATCCGGGCCTGCCTGAGCTGTTTGGGTTTCCTTTCTCTCTCTGGTTCAGTGTGATAGACATCAATCCCATACATACACTCCGGAGACCGGCATCATCCACTCGCCATGGAGCACCACGATGATCATGAAAAGTACTTCTCCGAGACGACGCCCGTGGACAGCACCAGTGATGATTACTCGTCTTCCTTCGACGAGCCCCCGCACGCGGACGACGAGCACCACCCCGACTCGTTGGAGTTGGCCCGCATCAACACCTATCGACTGCAGCAGAAGGCGACGGTAGGGTCGACGCGACCCCCCGTGCCCCGGGAGGAATGGCTGCCCATGGGCGCGGGCAAGGAGTATCCGCCGCTGCTACCGGACCCGGAGACGTATGTGGTCGAATTCGACGGCGCACAGGATCCCCTGCATCCGTATAACTGGTCCATCCTGCGGAGGTATGCATGCCAGCAAACCTTCCCCCGTCAGCAAACCCTCATGAACGTCCCAATCACTAACGCCTTCCAACCCCACAGATCCATCCTCGTCGCCATCCTCTGCTACTCGACCTTCGCCGCCTCCTTCACCAGCGCCATCTTCTCGGCGGCGTCGACGGGCGTGAGCCGGGAATTCTCGATCAGCACGGAGGTCAGCACGCTCGGGGTGACGCTGTACGTGCTGGGGTTCGCGGCGGGGCCGACGATCTGGGCGCCGGCGTCGGAGCTGATCGGGCGGCGGTGGCCGCTGGCGCTGGGCTTGTTCGGGTGCGGGATCTTCACGGTCGCGTCGGCGACGGGCAAGGACGTGCAGACGATCATGCTGTGCCGGTTCTTCGGGGGCCTGTTCGCGGCGAGCCCGATCTCGATCGTGCCGGCGGTGTTTGCGGATCTGTTCAACCACGCGCAGCGCGGCATCGTCATGTCCATCTTCTGCATGGCGGTGTTCGTCGGGCCCTTCGCCTCCCCCTTTGTCGGCGGCTTCATCGCCAGCGACGGCCGCCTCGGCTGGCGCTGGACCCTGTACCTGCCCGCCATCATGGTCGGGGCCGGGTTCGTGCTGGTCGCGCTGTTCCTGGACGAGACCTACGCCCCCGTCATCCTCGTCCGCAAGGCCGCCCGCCTGCGCCGCCAGACCCGCAACTGGGGCATCCACGCCAAGCAGGACGAGGTCGAGGTCGACGTCCACGAGCTCGTCCGCAACAACTTCACCCGCCCGCTGACCATGCTGGCCACCGAGCCCATCCTGCTGCTGATCTCCTTGTACATCAGCTTCATCTACGGGCTGATCTATGCCCTGCTCGGCGCCTACCCCGTCATCTTCCAGGGGGTGTACGGGATGAGTGCCGGGGTCGGGGGTCTGGCCTTTGTCGGGTTGATTCTGGGCGAGTTGCTCGGCGGCGTGTTTGTGCTGTTCCTGCAGGGCGATTATAAGCGCAAGCTGGCCGCCAATGGGGACCGCCCCGTGCCGGAGTGGCGGTTGCCCGCTGCGATTGTCGGCGCGGTGGCCTTTGCTGGGGGCATGTTTTGGTATGTTTCTTTCTCCCCCTTGGAGTTCATGTATAGCACTGCACTATACTTCCTGCCCCATTCTTCCCCCGCATTCGCTAATATTGGTTGTGGTAATATAGGCTCGGCTGGACCGGCTACAACCCCCACATCCACTACCTCGTCCCCATGGCCTCGGGCGTGCTCACGGGCTTCGGCATCTTTTGCATCTTCCTGCAATGCTTCAACTACATTGTCGACTGTTATCCAACTTTGTACGTCCCCCACCCTCCTCTTCCTTGACCTTCCCAGAAAAGCGATGTGTACTAACGAAAAAAATAGGGCAGCATCCACCATCGCCGCCAACACCATCCTCCGTTCCGCCGTCGGGTGTGCCTTCCCGCTCTTCTCGCGGCAGCTGATGCAGAACCTGGGCGTGCAGTGGGCAGGCACCCTGCTCGGGTGCATTGCCACGGTGCTCATTCCGATCCCCGTGGTGTTCTGGCGGTACGGGCCCTGGTTGCGGAGTCGGAGTGCGCTGGCGGCGTCGCCGGTGGTCGGGGTGGAGAAGGGGGAGGAGGAGGGGAAGGGGGTGATGATGGTTTGATTTGAGGATGTTCTGCCCCGGTGGGGGTGGAGGATGAGGTTGTACTTGTGGAGTGTGCTGTGATGTATGGTTTGACGAGATACCCTTGCATTCTTGTTCTTAGCGCTTTTAGATACTGTATGTGATGTCTGATGACCAAAACAATTGAAACTCGAAATTTAATTCCATTTCAACACGTTCCATTTGTCTTGCAGATACGACACGCATGACTCCAGGATTCGCAACCTGTTGCGTATTCTTGGACAGAGGTTGCTTTGCGCCCTTGTACCAGGGTAAATGTGTTCGGTAGAGGCGAGGGGGGTGGCCATTAGTACCGAGTACTAACGTTGTCGTTATCAGGAAATCACACTAAACGCCCCGCACGAGGAATACGGGACCTGGTTTGGAGGAGTCAATATCGCAAAATCTGGCCCAGCTGGCCCCAATCTTGTTCATTGAGCTCATCGCCTTTCTCGTGACATCGTACATGTACACTTGGAGGCCAAGCATCGTACTTAGCGAACAGTGTCGCTTGTGAAGAGATATACTGGGAGAGACGGCGGATGGATTTATCCCCACAAAGTACGCGGCAGCCTTGCGGTAACAATAAGAGCAAGCTTTCCAAGATAGCGCATTCCTCACGTGTTGAGATAGATGTAGCTTCGTTCTTTTCGAATCAGGCGGCACAAGTCAGTCCACAGTAAGACTAAGATTGCTCAGGATAAGAACGCCCTCTATTCTGAGTACCTTTCTCATCCTCAACCCCCGGGAAATTGGGGGTTATTGACGAATGACTGAAACCAGTTTCCGGACGTATCGTGGAGAACACTGCTGAAAAGGTCCTGGTCGAGAAGGAAAGGAGACGTCAGCAGAGGCGCCATCTGCACTTCCGCATCCGACATGGGGTCCACCGACATGATTGGGTCAGTAAGATTATCCTGCGCCTCTCGCGCGGTGGCGGCCGAACGGGGCTTGTTCGTATATGTGGTCGAGCGTGGTCCGCTAGGTCTCTGAGAATGTTCCCTTTGCTGTCGCTGCAGCAATAGGAGAATATTGGCAGTCGGAATATCCCCCTCCCGTTCCATTGTCTCCAGGCCCGCGAGACGCTGCATGTTCTCTTCCAGGGAGAGCACGACCTCATCCGGAGGGCACATCTCGTACCCCAGGTCCAGGCTGAGCTGGCGGTAGAGTTGACACAGCGTCAGCAAAGTCCGATACCAGCCCGTGGCTAGGCCCCAGACCTTGCAGGCACGACCGAGCCAGCCATAGGCCCAGACCAGCTGGTCGGACAAAGACTTCCCGTCCGGCGCCTTCTCGATGCGTGTCCCTTGGGTCGCGTCCTGCGTCGTGCAGAGTATCCAGATCGCGGCGCTAAAGACACAGAAGCAGGTGAAGGGGGTTTGAAATTCGATACCACGCTGCTCGAGCTCCTGCAAGATCATGATAATATTTGCCGCAGCGGCAGACGTGGTCTGGTAGCATCTTTCCCACCATCCGTCTGGGGCGTCCTCTGAGAGCAGTGCCGGGCTGCCAGGGTCCGTGGCCGCGCGGTTGATGATCGGCAGCGCAAACGAAAGATATTCCCGATGCAGAAAGATGACACTTAGATAGTAGATGAGGTTCAGGATGGCGAAGCGCTCCCCCTCCCCACGGGATATGTACACACGAAAGTTCACCCCGGCGCCCGAGTACACCAATTGCGGATGCTGTGACCCACGCCAGTCATTTAAAGCGGCTAAGCTGCGCGCGGCGAAAGAGTCGCTCTTCCATGGCGGTTCCTTGGAAGCAAGCGAGTCGCGCTTGCGGCCACCCGCCGACACCCAGGCCGAGATTCTGTGCCATATAGAGAAGCCTTGAATTATCAGAAGTAGGAAACTGTCGCACCCCAACCGGTCTATAGAGAATGCCTGGAAGCGATAGTCCTCCTCTTCGGGGTCCCATATATCCAGAAGTAGCTCACGTGTGACCACTGGCCTGCCCTCAAATGCGAAGTCATCTTCCCCCAACGGTAAAGGGATTTCACTGACACTCATCGAATGGCTGGAAGCATGACACTTTCCACACCCGATCATAGCATCCACCAAGTAGCAGGCCCAAACGGTTCGACGCGCTTCCTCCAGGCGAAATTTCTGCGCCGCTGAAACATCCTTTTCCGAGGAAGTTTGGTTCGCCGCATGGACTCCATGCGCAATGCGAGAAGCCATCCCGTTGTAGATCCACGCACGGGAGCCCTCGCCCTCGCCCCAGTCATAGAGACATAGCATGACCAGTGCCTGGCATGAATAAAGATCCATAGTTTGCGCACTGTATTGCATGATATGCTGCCGGACGTAGTCAGCGAAGGTTCTGGAGGTTCTAGCTGCACTGCCATGCTGTCTGAGCACCTCCGGGATAAATCGAGCAGTCACAGCCAGGATGGCACATAGTAACAGATCAGGTATCCGATGCTGATCCAGGTCAAGGACAAAGCTGGGCTGGTGAAAGAAGTTGAACTCCGGGAACTGGCGGATGAAAGTATGGAACGCACGCTCGACGATTTCTTTGCTCAACCCAGTCAAAGGAGTTTGGCCCCTCGATGCTTCGTTGCAATGCGACTCGGGCGCGCTGTCCTCCGGCATACGATACTGCTGGGAGTCGAGAAGAGAGGGAGGATGGCGTTGGCTGAGGTGACGCCGGGAAGCCTCTTGAGTATCCGACAAGAGGTCTGCCCGAGACGGATCGAATCCCAGGTTATCAGGAATACGAGCACCGCTGTCCTTCCGGGGACGGGCAGAGACGCGCACCCGATTTGATGCATGCTTGGGTTTTGTTAGAATACATTCGCGTCCGCGATGCAGTGTGCAAGCTCGACAGGGTGGGGAGCCGTTGTGGTGGCATTTGACCTTCGCACTCCTGGACCAACGCTCATAGTCAGCGCCAAAGTCGAGGGCCAGAATGAAGAGCTGTGGTGCCACTTCATCTGTCATACTAGAAGCCAGATTCCTGGTTCATATGGGCATCAAGCTCACCGACACCAATGACACGCAAGTGTGGATCTCATGATCTGGAATGTTTGTGGTGAGTGTAGATCTCCATCAGCAGCAAAAGGTGGGTTGGGGAAGGGGGAAGCGGGAAGCGAGAAGGAGAACTGGACCAAGAAACAAGATCTCATTCCCGAGAGCCGAATCTCTATCGCATATCACATGACATCCATACCACGATTCACATTCAATAATGGTATGGATGGACAAGCTGCTTTTAAATACCTCCAGAGAGTAATTCTAGAGACAAATGCCTAAGTTATGCCGAGGTACGATAGAGGTAGATCCGTGCGCGTGAGTGTGTCGCAAGCAATTGCGCCTCCAAGAGGATTGTCCGATGTTGCTGCAAGAGCAATTAAGCTTCCAGCAGAATGACTGACAGTCTCGCATATTGAGGAAGATTGAAACATACTCGTCAATTAGGGTTGTCTTAGTGACCTTAGTCGGGGTTTGAATAAGAAATTCCCTTTAGAGCCTCTTGGGGGCCGCTGGATGCCGAAATGCGAAATGCGAAATGCGAAATGCGAAATGCGAAATGCGACAGACGTCGATTTCTAAGCCGAGATCACCTCAGACCGGGACGTGCTCGACTTTCCTCTAAGCTGGAACTAAGAGCTATGAATTCTATTGAACAAATAAGCAAACTGGCGTCATTTCGAGTAGTGGCGCCATCAGTCTTGATCTAGAACGACAGTCAAATGATTTATAGCTTCCTGTATCCCATCCTCCTCCTCCTGGTCCAAACCACAAAAGCATCAAAAAAGGCTGGTCATTCCAGAATCAAATCAGCAAATGGCTACCTCTACCAAGATTTACTTAACCCCGGAGAATAGTGGTGTTTTCAGCTCATCCGGACTGAGCTGGGCATCTGCTCGCAAAGTGAGCGAGGTGCTCCAGCATGACATGGAGAATCATCACATCTATCGCAATGATATTGAGTTTCACAGTAAGCACGTTAGGGGGCGCCGGGGTAACCATCAACTGATACTCACCTGGTCCCGCCAGATCATCTTGTGCACTTCATGCTCACGAGCTGGGCCTTGGGAGCCTCCCCCGAAACCATCGAGTTACAGTATAAACGCGAGGCGAAATGCCAACGACCAGCATTTCCCCGGGACGAGGCCAGAATCCAGTCGTTCGCCGACAAGAAGGAATTCATGAAGCACCTGTACCACGAGGACCAATATTCCAACTACCTGGCCTTCTTCCAGCGCGTGATCGCGGAAAAGGGGGTCGCGGCGGTCGTCAACGAGTACCTCTTCGGCGGCGACGAGCTGGCGGAGTCGCTCCTGTCCCGGCTGTTCGCGGGCCTCGTCCACCCCATCATCCACCTAGGGTTTGGGATCGAGTTCCAGCAGCCGGCGATCGTCGCGCAGGCGCTGGCCCAGGCGTCGGTGCACCAGGATTACCTGGGCGGGGACTTCTACAAGCCCGCGGCGGCGGCGGCGGCGGCGGCGCGCGCCCCAACCCCAACCAAGACACTCATGGAGATTATGGACGAGATGCGCGCCAACCAGACCCTCCGTGAAGCGGCCGTTCATGGTGACTCGGAGGTCTTCGCAGACGGTATCTTGAAGCGAGCCGGCGCCGAGGTCATCCGGGCGTGCTCTCAATGGACCGTCCCTGAGGACAAAATCCGCGAAAAACTGGGGGAGATGATCAACGCCGCCAGTGAGTCTTTCTCTCGCTTTCCTCCCTCTTGAGATCCTAGTTCCCTGGAAACATTCAACTCACCCCACCGAACACATCAGTCTACTGGACTGCGACCGCGCAGCATCCGCAGAAGCAGTTGAAGCTCGACTTCTTCTTCATCCACGCCGTGAACCTCGCCATTTTCTTCCAGGCGTTCACGGACCTTCGGTACCTGAGCTCTGCCAACAAAGCGCGCCTGCTGGAGATGAAAGGGCGCACGGATCTGCTGATCTGGGCCTCGCGCAAGATGCCGGAGCCGCAGCCCCGCGATGTGCTGAAGTATCCAATCCACCTGGGCTGGCCCGAGGTCTTCGCCCAGAGCTACCTTCACCCCTCCGATGACGGCCACCTGTCCAAGTTTGTCCGCACCGTGGCAGCCGCCGAGCAGCTGTGCCGACCGCAAGAATCGACATGGGATCTCCCCGTCCGAGGAGACATGTGGCTGCAGATCGGGAATATGGGTACGTTTCGTCCTCGCCGTCCAGATCTATCAATTCGTATTTTCCCGAGATTGCTCAGCTGACCACGCTCCTTCTAGCTGTGGACTCTGTGGGCATCGTTTCCGAGGATATGTGGGTTCGTGGATCCGGGTTCGAGGAGTCCTGGCAGAAATTCAGGCCCCGGACATAAAGCCCTAGGTGTTTACATGGTTTAATGGAAGGAAACTTGGATGGTTTTTTTGGGGTGGGGGATGGGGAATAGGGTTTGGGGATACTGCGGGGGGGGGGCTGTGGTGGTGATAATGGTGGTTTTGGGAGTGGGAGTATTGTTTGGTTTGGGCATTGTGGTAATGATCCTGGGTACAAGGTTATTTGTCTCGGTGAGAACCATTATCATTGCCACTGGATTCATCAACACCGTAAGTACTATTCTGGATGCACAAGGTAAGGATAAATACCTAAGATCATTAAGATGCACTCACTGAATGGCGTCACGACTGATTGGTGAAACCGGTCACTGTGATGTCATCCCCCCTTCCAGCCATCAACCTATAGCAGCCTCTCGTTTATCAATCTTTCCCAGCAAAAAACAAAATTGAGGAAGATTGTTTCAAGGAGGCAAGTAAGTCTTGGTCGTATCGAGAATCTTCTTGACTGGCTACTAGTCTGAGCTCGTGATCGTCGGATGCAATCTGGGGAACGAGGATCAAGGAACTTAGAACTCGAGTGGTCCATCGAATCCAATCGTAGAACGATTAGATCCCCGCCGTCTGGGTCTGGCCGACGACCTGCAGTGACCTTGTTCTGCGGAGATCTTCGCAGCCCACCTGCTCCCTCTATCGTGTCCGGGTAGTGTATCCCATCAATTAGCGACAAGAACGCAGCTCATTCGCACCTGTCATGTTTGTGTCATGCTTCTCGGCGCTCAAACAGCGTATCGAAGCTGGGTCTACCGTTAGGTCATCGTGATGCGATTCAGTATAACCCAAGCTTATATGCACTCCATGCCGACCACCCAGAAAAACGCCCAAGCAACAGATTCCAAATTCACTGCATTGCTCCGGCCATGCTCCAAGCTCTGAACGTCTACAGCGTCACATGCCATAGAGCAATCCGACACAGCGCCTTCAAACGTGTCAACTACCAGCTGCTCTTCACCGTCTCTCGATACTCGACCAGTACCACCTCGCCCTCCCGCAAGCTGGCCACCATGGCGGAACACTCCCATCAATTCATGAACACCTCCGGCGAGACGGACCCGGTCTGGGTCCGCCACATGCCTTACTCCAGGTACCCACATTTCCCTGTCCTGAATGAGAATGTTGAAACCGATGTCTGCATTGTCGGGGCCGGCATCGCCGGTATCTCCATCGCGTACGAGCTGGTCAACCGCGGCAAGCGGGTTACCATGATCGAGGCCCGCAACGTCCTCTCCGGTGAGTCCGGCCGCACCAGCGGCCACCTGTCCAACGCGCTCGATGACGGGTACACCGAGATTCAGAAGAAGCACGGGTCCCAGGGCGCCCGGGCCGCGGCCGAGAGCCACACTTGGGCCATACAACGCGTCGGGGAGATCTCCAAGTCCCTGGGCATCGACTGCGAGTACCGCACGCTGCCGGCCTATGAGATCTCGCAGTACCCGCGCGGCGACTCCAAGCACGACCAGGAGATCGCGGAGCTGAAGGAGGAAGTCGATCTGGCCCAGAAGCTGGGCCTCCGGGCCTCGTACCACGAGGGGCTCGCCGTGAAGGGCTGGGACGGCGCGATCGACCAGCGCGACGCGGCCGTCTTCGCCGACCAGGCCACCTTCCACCCCACCAAGTACTTCGTCGGGGTGCTGGAATGGCTGCGCCAGCAGCCCAATTTCCAGTGTTTCACCCATACCCGCATGATGTCCGTCGAGGAGAAGGATCTCGTCCAGGTGAAGACGTTCAACGGCTACACAATCACCGCCAACGACGTCGTCCAAGCCACGTGCGTCCCGCTGCAGAAGCTGAGTGTCATCGCCGAGATGGAGTACATGCGCACGTACTGCATTGCTATCCGCGTGCCGAAGGGGTCGATTGAGGACTGTCTGCTGTACGACGAGGCAGAGGCGTACAAGTACATCCGCTTCACGGAGTGCGATGCGAAAGAGGACTATCTGGTGGTCGGGGGCTGCGATCACAAGGTCGGCCAGGAGGAGACGGGAGGCCGGTTTGAGGAGCTCGAGACCTGGGTGCGCGAGCGGTTCACCCAGGCCGGCTCGGTCGACTACCGGTGGAGCGGGCAGATTTTCGAGCCCGTCGACTATATGGCGTTCATCGGCCGGAACCAGGGCCAACACAATACCTATATTGTGACGGGCGATAGCGGGAACGGACTCACTCACGGTGTGCTAGCAGGCAAGCTAATCGCCGACGAGATCACCGGCACTGAAAACGCCTGGGCTCAGCTGTACAACCCCAACCGTCTCACGAGCATCGCAAAGTCGATGCCTAGCATGATGAAGCATGATCTGCAGATTAATGCCCAGTACAAGCGGTGGATGCAGTCCGACATCAAGGACATCGAGGATCTCGCGCCTTGTTCGGGAGGCGTGATGAAGGAGAACCCGGCCAAGCCGATCGCTGTGTACAAAGATGATCAGGGCAAGGCCCATAAGTACAGTGCCATTTGCCCGCACATGAAGGCCGTGTTGAGTTGGAACGATACGGAGAAGAGCTGGGATTGCCCGGTCCACGGCAGTCGGTTCAGCTGCGACGGAGTGTGTATTGAGGGACCGTCCAAGGCCAACCTGACGCCCATGGATGAGTTTGCGAAACGGGAGCAACGGGCTCAAGAGGCCATGTAAACGATATCAGAATTTTCTTTTCTTCTTTTCTTTTCCATCAATGAGATGTATGTAATGGTTTTAAGTCGAGTACCATGGATTTGTATTAAAGATGTGCGTTGTACCGGGATAGAATTAACCATGAACGGGTAAGGATACGAAAACGAAGTGCGACCGGGGATTAAGCTTAGATATTGTGGAACCCGCCGCCCCTTTCCTAATCGGGAGCACGCAACGAGATACGAAGCATCATTTTTCCCCCTTAGACACACTGCCACGAGGATCAGTTCCCCAGCCATTGCTTACGCTGCATTTGAGGCAAAATGAGGTCCACTACTGCCTTAATTATGGATCGAGTCCACAGCTGGGGATTTCTGATACAGCGACAGCTTTTAAGATAAAAGCAGGGCGCAATCCTCTGCCTTGTCTTCTTTCTCTCTTACAATCTAGTCGCCATTGAATCTCTTCTGCCAATACTCTTTTTGCTAATCAACCAGCACAATGGCTATGGATTTCACGTTCTATTATTACTCGCCGTCCACCGCAGCCGCGGGCATCTTCGTGGTCCTGTTCGGCCTCAGCACCCTTCTGCACTTCTACCAGCTGGCCCGGACTCGGTCATGGTTCATGATCCCTTTCTTCATCGGAGGCATCCGTACGTCAAGCATACCATCCGTTGCACATATCCACACAAGCTAACAGTACGGATCGACAGTCGAGACCATCGGATACGTGGGCCGCCTGCTGTCCGCCCTTCAAAGCCCCGATTTCACCAAAGGGCCCTACATCATCCAAAGCGCCCTGATCCTCATTGCGCCCGCCTTCCTCGCCGCGAGCATCTACATGACCCTCGGTCGGATCATCCGTATGGTCCACGCAGAGCAATACGCAGTCATCCGACTGAGCTGGATGACCAAGATCTTCGTGACGGGCGATGTGCTTTCCTTCTTGATGCAGGCTTCCGGTGCGTTTCCAGCCACAACCCTGATTCTGCGACAACTTGACTGATCCATGAACAGGCGCCGGGCTGATGGTCAGCAACTCCAACGACCCCTCCACCGGAGAACACATCATTATCGGCGGTCTCTTCGTCCAGATCATCTTCTTCGGCTTCTTCATCATCACGGCTATTATCTTCGAGTCGCGCATGCGGAAGAACCCGACCGGCACGGCCATGGAACTGTCCGGTGTGTGGCGCCGGCACATGGTCGCCCTCTATGTCTCGAGTTTTTTAATCTTCGTTCGTTCCATCATCAGGGTGGTGGAGTACCTGGAAGGGTATGACGGGTATCTCATGAAACACGAGGCGTTCATCTATGTCTTCGACGCGCTCCTGATGTTCGGGGCGATGGTCGTGCTGCAGTACATCCATCCCAGCCAGATCAACTGCTTCCTTGGGATGGGGGACAAGTACTCGGAGAAGGCCTTCAAGACGCGCAAGTTCGTGCCGCTTGCGACGGAGATGGAGGTGTCGTCTGATGTTTGAGGGGGTGTGTTCCGCGATGAACATTGTGGATGAGGTCTTTACGAAGCGATGATTGTTTCGCATGCTTGTCTGCCACCGATGCATATGTCTGTATATACTGTTAGTTTGCGCTGCGTTTTTCAATCTCGTCTGCAACCAACTTGATCAATCTCAACCTATCATTATCATCTAGTCGGAAATAACCTCATGCCAACTTTGCTATACTCAGCCGTGCGGCTCGCATCACCATCACCCTGCCATCGGTTTCCTGCTTCTCGGCATGCATGCAGTGCCGCAGTGATTGACGTGCTGCTATCCGCATTTAGGCTGAAACTACCGCATCGTCGCTCGTCATAATGCGAATCAACCAATCCACTCGTATCGGGCATTACCCTCCTTCTGCGACTGGCTGATAAGCCAATGAAGAAGTTTCTCTTGATTGCATCTGCAGCACCCCGCAGATGCGCGATACTACCAGTACCCAATGATGTGTGTGGTTTCGCACAAGCAAATGCCGTCACACCGGGATCGAAGAAGTACATATCCCCAAGCCAGTCCCCCTCCCTTCCTCCCCAAACTTCCCAACCTTAGTTACCAGCACAATGCCAGAAACTAACCCGCGGGACATCCTCCCGAACCTTCCCTGCGCCCTCCCAGCAACAGGCATCCCAGCAAACACAGACATCCGCAAGACTGCGGGCCTATTCTCCGACGTCTTCCGCACCGACCTCACGCCCACTCTTTTCACTCAAGACGCAGTATGGCGAGACACCTTCGCCCTGACCGGCACCTTACGAACCTTCTACTCCGCGCCCACCATCTGCGACGTCTCCAACCGTCTACGCACCAGCCGAGAAGCCGATACCTTCTGTGTCGACATCGACGCCGCGAAGCCCGTCCGCCTGGGTGCCGAATGCGGCTGGATCGATGTGCCCTTCGTCTTTCGGACCAGATCGCGCTTAGCCACCAAATGCTCCGGGGTGGTATCGCTGGTCCGGACCGCCGCGGAAGAGGAGTATCGGGTGTGGATGCTGTGCACGATGCTTGAGGGATTGCTCGGGTGGGGGGAGGTGGATTCTCTGGGTCCGGGGGTGCAGAACATCTATGGGGTCGAGAAGGTGGACGTTGATTGTGTGGTTGTCGGGGCGGGACACTCCGGGCTAGGCACGGCGGGCCGGTTGAAGGCTTTGGGGTTTTCGTGTGTGGTGGTTGAGAGAAATGCACGGGTCGGGGATAATTGGCGGGTGAGGTATGATTCGTTGAGGTGTAGGTTTTCCCACTAAGTATCCAGTGCTCTCTGGAGGGCTGGGGTTTGGCGACGGAGCTGAACTCCAAGGCACCAACTAGTACACACCATTCGCAATTGGTCTCATCTCCCCTTTGAACGTACCTTTCCCCCTGCGTGTGGGGAGTGGTTGTCCAAGGATCAGCTGGCGGATGGGCTGGAGTCTTGGTCGCGGCGGTTTGGGATTGTTCGTCGCCCCCGCCGCTTTTGAGATGAGTATAGGGGAAACTACTGATGGGATATAGAACGTCTGGACGGCCACTGAGCTGGAATCCGGAAGCTGGGATGAGATGAAGAGGAAGTGGACGCTGAGACTTCGACAGCATGGTGATCAGCGGCCGAGTCGTCGTCTGACGGTCACTTGCTCTCATGTCGTGCTTGCCACGGGCGGACCCGCGTTGACACCTCGTCAGCCTCGATTGTCGGGCGAGGTTTGTCTGCTTGTTCTCGTCATCCTATCTCTCTGCTGATGAACGTTGATAGGAAATGTTCAAAGGTGAGTTCCTGCACTCGGCGAATTACAGGAATGGAAAGAAATGGAAAGGTAAACGGGGCGTGGTGATTGGCTCGGCCAATACAGGTAAGCCACAGTGCTCAACTTCAATACGTCCATTGAGACTTCCCCTTGCGGTTGAATGCGAATGAAACCTAGGCCATGATATCGCAAAGGATATGGTCGCATCTGGGGCTTCGTGTGTCACTATGGTGCAGCGTAGTACAACTTGTGAGTTGCTCTACACTTTCTTTGCCAATAACATGAACCTTTGGCTCATGAGCTGATAACACCAGACGTTCTGCCTCGGGAATACCTGCAGCGAGCATGGGAAGGTAGGCTGCGTCCGCTGCCGTCTTTATAAGTTTTGTCCGAGAGTCTTGCTCTGATGGCACGCCAGGCATGTTCAACGATGTGACGCCTACGGAAGTCTCCGACCGCGAGATGAACCTCGTCCCGACTGCTGTAGCGCGGCTGATGACCATGGCAGTCGTGCATCCCCAGGCCGCCGCCGAGCCAGAGCGGTTCCAGGCTCTCCTCCGCGCTGGGTTCCGAGTGGAAGTGTTTGGAGATCTGATCTATCAGTTGAATCAGCGTCTTGGTGGGCATTCAATGGATACAGGGTCATCGGCAATGATCGCCAGGGGCGAGGTGGGGATTATATGAAAGCTAGAAACACAAGCGAGTCAAGTGCGCTGACTGGGTTTCGAATAGATCAAAGTCAAATCCGATAGTCCGTTAGCGTCATACACAGAAGAGGGCCTCCTTTTTGGTGACGGGAGCGTCCTTCCGGCGGATGTGATCTTCGCGACGGGGTTCACAGGGAACCTTCGTGATTCGGTCCGCACGTTTTTCGGCGAAGACATCTACAATCGCGTGGAGGACTACTGGGGTATTGATCCGGAGGGTGAGTTGAAGGGTGTTTATGTCCCAACTGGCCGTAAGTGTAATCTGTTCTGCTTCTTTGCATGATACGTTATGAGGAGTCTTGAGAGTTGACGTGAAATTCATGCCACATCCTGGTCTATGGTATATGGGAGGAGGAATGGGCCAAGCTAGGTTCTATTCGAGATTTGTGGCCTTGCAGATCCGTGCCAGCCTCGATGGGACTCCACTGCCTGTGTACCAAGGAATACACCTAAAGGAGAACTCGGCATAGTCGGCGAAATTGAATCTCTCATGATCCACTGCGAGACCCCTAGGATAGATCCTAATTGCAGCCGCTCGAGAACATAGACTGAATGAAATCCCGGCTGCCCTGGCATTGTCAGATGTAGACATGTTCTAGTTGCACTCAAATGGGACTTGAATCTCATGTGAATTGCCATCATCGCGCCTTTTAAAAGGCTGGCAGCGGTCCTGAGATCATGACCTGTCCCGCCTTCCTCCATTCAAGTTTCTCAGCCAGCATATCCCAGCTCAGTGGACCGTCAAAACGTCCTATACCTTTCAGACGAGCCGCCACAGACGCAATCAACTGTTCGAACTGGTCTTTGATCTCTTTTATTTGTTGTAGATAGTTCGACTCATGGAAGGAGTCAGCGGATTCATTATCATTGGTATCGAAGTCGTCGTCACCCTCGTCGCTAAAGTCATCATCGACGTCAAGACTATGTATGCGGGTCTTGCGGTCCACAGCTGGATGATTGCGACTGTCTGTATTTCTCAAAGTCCTCCCGAATTGAGACTGGTCGCTTCCGTAGCGCGTGGCCTGAACCTCTGAAAAACGGACACAAAGGTCGAGGATAGCGACAATGGCTTGGTGGATCATTTCAAGATTATCCGATAGCAAGCATTGTTCTTTAAGTGACATCATAAATCTATAGTGGGCCTCGACCATACCATCAATGTCACTGGCGGCAGATAAGTCCTTGCGTAACGACGCGGTCGCTGCTGAAATGACGAAGTCTGTCATGTGACTGTAGATGGCGTTGAGAAACCAGAGCATGTTGTGTCGCAGCGCATAGCTTAGCGTATTGTTCCTCGTATCTTGTATCTTGTCATGGATATTGCTATGCTGTAAGCGCTGTTTCACAAGTGCATGCTTCGCTCTGCGAATTTGCATCAGAAATCTGGAAATTCGCTGGTAATCATAGATCGCGGATTTCGGGATTATGTTTGCAACAGGCCACGGTAGAATATAATCAAATGAAATTGCATTAAGCATGTTCATCGATCGGCTGCTGCTCTTCTCGCTGTTTAGTCCATCCGTCGAGGATCGTACAATGAGTCGTGACGGGTCAATAAATGGCATCGAACCAAGAATACTCTGTGCCAGTTCTGTAAGGAGATATCGGTCGCTCCATGCCGCTTTCCCTCTATCGATCAGGTCGAATATTTTACTGTCGATTATGCCAGACATGCTCATGTCTCGGCAGAGGTAGATGTACTCCAGAGCCTGAAGCGATTCCCACAATCCACACTGTTTGTCAAACTTGCGTCTCAGTAACGCAGATGTAGCATTGTAGTTTTCCTCCACCATCCTTTGGAGGGCAGACTCGAGCAAAACAGAAAAAGGAAGGTAAGATGAAGGGGATTCTGGAGGGCACACGTCTTCTATCGTCACGGATGTTTTTCTGCGGTCCTCATCACCCGGACTCATATTCAAGTGCCGCAAGAATACCATGCTCTTGCCGGCAATGAGAACTTTCTGCATGATGGGTTGGATGAATTGGGGCACAGAGGAGATGTTCGAAAGCGCATCGAGGGTATACCAGTCATGCCAGAGCGTTCGCAGGTCACCATTCTTCTGCTGGTGGTGAACGAAAAACCCGTGATTGGCTGCCTCTTCTAGTTTGCCGTTTTCTAGCCAGAGACGAATAGGTCGGGCATATGTTTCCAGACATGAAAAGAACAGATCAGCAAGGACCGCGAACCCATCATCGTCACCTGTCGCTTGAGTCAAGCATACTACATCGTACAGACGATTGAGACTTTGAACGGAAGCATTCACTGACGTTGTCTCAAGCTTCGAGACTAGGTCTGACAGTATCAGGAGAAGCCTAGTCTCACGGCACACATCTTCAGAGAGCTGCAGTAGACTAACAGAGGCGGTTGACGTTGGAGAAAGGTACTGGTGTTGTGCTTTTGAGAGAAACATGTCATAATTACTCAGACAGCCTTCCAGCCCCCGCTGGAAGGTTTGCATAGAAGGAATAGTTTGTGGCATCCTGACGAACAGTCTGAGAATGTCGACTTGAGTTCCGACTGAACTCAGGGATCGTAGAACCGAGGAGAAAGTTTCTCTCGACAAATGCGCAATATTGTAGTTCTGATCTACTTCAACATTGCCATTAAATCGTCGAAACATAGACGTAGGCAGGCCTTGTAGCATGAAGATTGTCTCCCGAATAACCTCAAGTTCCGTCAAGGCGCAAGAAGATATTACTTCGTGATCCCCACCAAACTGGCTATTTCTTGTCCAGAATTGTGCCTGCTTTATCGACTTTACCAGTTCTTCGTCATCACCAGATGTCAATGCAGCATCTGGAATCACATAATCTTTTTCTGGAGCTATAGAAATCTGGGGTGGCCGCGAGCGGTGGGTGTCAGTTGACAGGGAAACAGATGCGATCTCCTCATCGGAAGAATCGGCTCCGTAGTCTACAGCTTCCCAGATATCCTCTTCGCAAAATGCTGACCCGGCTGCATCGAAGTCAGACCAAGTGAGCGGTGCGGCCTCCTCTTGGAGTTTCGGCTTTGGGATTCGATCCAGTCGTGAATACTGAGCCGGACGATCTGCAAGTTCCAGCAGCAGAGAAAGAAATTCCGGGGCCCAGGAGCTACGGTGCTCATTGAGCTCTAGCAACCTGGAGCGAAGTGCATCTGCAAGCTCGTCTTTGTTGAGGACTTGGAATTTCTCCTGCAGTCCATCCAGGTGGTTGGCAACCGCAAACTGATCTGTACGGCCATGAGCACCAGCTTTGACTGTGTCCTCGGCACGACGCTTGAGGGCAGCAAAGCGTGGTATGTCCTAAACAAGACATGTTAGCACCCACCCTTGAAGTAAAAGTGGGCTTGAACCAAATGCCTTTGCGTCAGCCTTTGCGACGGCCTCAATTAGCTTTTCTAATAGAGCGCTCACGTTGGCCGTAGCAGCCATGGCGGGCACAACATAGGTGAGGCAGTCTGAGCACCTTATCTCTGAATATCAGCACAGCCACTAAGGAAAAGACGAAAAGAAGCGCTCTCCATCGTCCTGTGGTTTCATCAAGGCCGTTGAGTTGGTTACGCGGCGCTGATGAAGTGGTGCAGGTCGGCGACCGAGCGGCAGAGATGATTGATCGGGATAGATCCACGCTAGGCCTGTTAAGGAATAGCGGCTAGGTGTTTCGGAAACTGGAACGAGAGACCGTCTGGAAGAGAGAGTCTCAGTCTCGCGGCGGGAGGCGGCGATAAGTTGATTAAGTAGCGACAAGTCTCCCCTGCGGCCTCAATTCTCCCCTGTTGCTCACTTTCCCCTCCCATTACACCTTTCGTGGGGATTTTGCAGACCGGCACAATGGCTGTCGCAAGACCCATCCGGATGCTGGCTGCATCATGTATCATCCTCGTCCTCTTCCTCATCTTCCAAATGAACAAAACACCCGCCTTGATCAGTAAGGGGTCGTCGTCGTCATCATCAACACCATATGAGGGCATCACCTCCGATCCTCTCAAAGATCGTACGTCTATGCAGCTCCAATGACTTCACTCCTCTGGGCTTATCTATCTCCTACTAACATACTCTTTTTCCTTCTTCAACAGCAACTGGCGAGCCCGAGGGTAAATTGTGGCGTGTGACCGACGGCGACTATAGTCCCGGCAACTCGAAATCTCCCCGTACCAACGCGGCCCTCATCTCTCTTGTCCGAAATGAAGAACTCCACGAATTGATCCCGACCATTCGCGATCTTGAGCGCACCTGGAATAGCAAATTCAATTACCCCTGGATCTTCTTCAATGACCAGCCCTTCACGGAAGAATTTAAGAAGCTGACGCAGGCGGAAACGAAGGCAAAATGCTACTACGGTATGTCCAGCTGATCGACCTAGGCAACTATACCACAAGTCTCTGACGTATACATGAAGAGCAAGTGCCGAAGGAACACTGGGAGGTCCCTGAGTGGATCGATATGGACCTATTCCGCGAGTCCGCCGAATTGTTGAAGGAGAAGGGTATTCAGTACAGTGACAAGATCTCGTATCACCAGATGTGCCGCTGGAACAGCGGCTTGTTCTACCAACACCCCGCCCTCCAGAAGTACCGGTACTACTGGCGTGTGGAACCTAAGGTCAAGTTCTTCTGCGATGTTGACTACGATGTCTTCCGCTACATGGAGGATCGGAACCTCACCTACGGCTTCACGATCAACCTTTTCGATGCTCCCGAGAGTATTCCCTCACTCTGGCCCGAGACCAAGAAGTTCCTCGCTGCGAACCCGACCTACCTGAACAAGAACAATATGATGAACTGGCTCACCGATGATCAACTCCGACCCGAGCACACGGAGGCTGCCAATGGATACTCGACCTGCCACTTCTGGTCCAACTTCGAAATTGGCGATATGGAGTTCTTCAGAGGCGAGCAGTACTCTGCCTATTTTGAGCACCTGGACCGGGCGGGCGGCTTCTACTACGAGCGCTGGGGTGATGCTCCGGTGCATTCTATCGGCCTGGGTCTCTTCGCCGATAAGAATAAGGTTCATTGGTGAGTCGATGTCCTCGCATTGTGCCCACAGCATCCCTGATCTATCCTCTAACTCACTTTTCTTAGGTTCCGAGACATCGGTTACAACCACATCCCCTATTACAACTGCCCCACCTCCCCCAAGTGTTCCGGCTGCACTCCGGCCAAGTTCTACGCCGGTGAGCCCTGGCTGGCCAAGGAAGATTGCCGACCCAGCTATTTCAAGCATGTCGGAACCCACTAAAAGATACGGCGCGACATGATATGACTTCGTTTACACTTAATTATCTGGTGCAGACGGAAGGTGCTCCTCTATCTCATTATATACGAACTTCGCGCATGAGGTGCAATGAGATAAGAGACAGGCATCTCTGATCCTGCCACATATAACACTTCGTTTACGCACTCAATCAAGGGTGTATGTTCTCTGCACCAAGTATTTTATGCCGTTCGAGCATTGCGGTCAATTATATGTACAGGATTTTAGTGCGCACGGCTGCCACAGCTTACATGTTCTACCACCATTACATACCCAGTCTTGTTGACGAAGAAATTGCTTAAAATTCATCCTGAACTCTGGGGGGCGTTATCCAGGGATTTGTTTCTCTTCAATCCTGCTTCTCATGTTTGGTTGTTTCCGGTGTGTCATGCTTATCTCTAGGCATGTCCGGACTGGCATTCACTGTACCTATAACATTTTTTCTCAATGTGTCATGCCATTGATGATGCTCTGGAAGAGGAAGCCCTCAAACTGTATGACCTTCCTGGTCGCTACGCTTGTGCCCTCTGGTAGAAGTCGACCATGAAATCAATGGCTCAATGACTTGCAGGCTTACCGGGTCCCTATCCACGAAGGCCCCCAATCGCATTGTATAGATCAATAACAGTAGAACAAGAACATCATCTTCGATTTTCCACACTTTAACCCTTTCAATAATACAGAGTAACAAGCATATGCTCACATGATTTAAAAGCAGCACTGGTATAGAAAAAGCACGCGTGTACTCTCCAATCCACCCCCTTTCCCCACGACAGCCAGGAAGCCGGAACGCGGCCATGTGAGGTCCGTTTTCTTTCCTTCTTTTATAGAGAAGATACACACACACACACACACCACCGGGACATTTCAGCAACTTCATTCCAACTGCACTTCTAGAATATGTATACAGCGTTCCTTATCTTTAACTGACTGACAACATAAAAAAGATAAAACGACGAGACGAGACGGGTGAACTCCGGACACAGAGGGTTCAGGTTCTGCGTCTACTGCTCCTCGGGGTAGAGCTCCTCACGGAGAGGAACACCCAGCTCCAGGCGGAGCGACTCAAGAGCCTCGAGGTATTGCTTGTACTGTTCCTTGGTCTCGGCCTTGGCCTTGATGCCTATTTTTGACGGCCAAACAGAAGGGATTAGTGTCTTCTCGAGGAATGTGCGGACGGTAGATATGAGATCAATTGGGAGAAAAGTGGAGGACAGGAGAGGAGGTTATCGCACCCTCGAAGACACGGACGGCAGTGGGGAAGTCATTGACACGACGGGCAGCCTTGAGAGCGGCGGTGAGGACCTCAACGGAAGGGACGAGATCGTAGGCGAAGCAGTTGTTCAGGTTACGCTGCGTTTGAAAGAATCGATTTTGTTAGTCCGGGCTGATATAGGTTCGAGCGAGAAGCGCCCAGCAATCCGCCCAATGGCAGCTGGGCTGATTATCAAGGCTGGGGATGCGAGTGGATGACGCGAGCAGGGGAGGGCATCGGCTTACCTGGAGCTCGAAGACATCCTGGACACCGTCGAATTCCTTCTCGAATCTATCGACAGGGTGGGTTAGAGGTGAGGTCGTTGACGGGTTTGAAGTAGAGAGCGAGGTAATGCCCATAATCAAGGCATCAGAAGGGGCCGCCGGGCTTCTCGGGTTCGGCTGCCCGTTGCGACCGAGTCCGGACCAACGGGCTTGCATCTGTCTCCAATGGCTCGGCAAGTTATGATTGCATACCTGTCAGAGAACTCCTCGAAGGTCTCGTCCTCGTGGTGGCCAGAGTAGCGCTGAGCGGAGGTGCTGAAGCTGGGGCGGCTGATAGCCTGAGCGATGGGGAACTGCACGCGGGCCCGGGGCAATTGAGCGGCTCTGATGAAGCCGGAGGGACGGACGGCGCGGGTTGCGACACGGAAGACGGAGATTGGCGACATGATGAGAAGAAGGTGGTGGTGGAGGTGGGCGAATTGGGGGTGGGTGAGGGGAGAGCAAGACGGGCGAGGTGTTGACGAAGTCGAAGTCAGAGGTTAAGCCGGGCTGCACTAGGATTTTGCGGGTGGTGTGAGGTTGTTGGTGCCTCAGGCATTCAGAGTATCCGCCCTGCAGTGGTCGTCCGTCATTGATAATCGCCGGCTTTTCCTTTGCGGCTCCCGCCCAACCCGAAGTTGGCTGATGCCTCAGGCCACTACTACGGGTATGCTGTCACTTGCCCAGAGCCCGAGGTCTGCTTTCTATCTGCCAGCTGTGATTGGAGCATAGGCGGTACGCAGCTTATAGCTCTCAATTGGCTCTTATTATTTGGCCCAGATCCCGTGGGCGGCATCGAGATCCGCACCCTTGCCCCGGAGATTACCAGTACCACCTCAGGCAGAGATTGTGCAAACCTGATCTGAGACTGGCAACAACCGGTGGTGACTATGGTTGCGGCCAGTCCAGTCCAGTCCAGTTTCCACGTCCTTTCCATGGAATCCCCAGCCTGCCGCCGCTGGGAGACTGACAATTATGATCGACAGTCGGTCATCTCAATTTCCAGTCCAGCTCTCAGTCAGTTATTGGTTCCTTGAATCCTCGTCCTTCAAAACGGTTTCTTTCTAACATATATCCACCGGGATGTTTTCCATCAGCTGACTTTGCAAAAAATAATCTGTCAAAGTACCCCGCGCAGCAACTTGTTCGAGAAGCAAATCGTAGAAATTAGATCGGGGATCGGAAATATTCCCCACGGATCTCGTTGACTAGTGTTTGGACCCTGGCACTGACCAGCAACATGTTTCATGAGGAAACAGTGAGTGATAAGTTACCAGGTCGCTGAGTTCTGAATCAGAGGTATACAGTGACCCAGAACCCTTGGCATAACCCTGGCGAACTTGCATGGAGATTATGTTTCAAGAGGTTACCGGGATCTCCAGGTTCGGAATTCGTATTCATTGAGATATTGGCAATGTTAGGATAGTACTCAGTAATCTAATCATGATCTCTCAGGGACTATAGTAGGGACTAGGTTAGTACTGGTAGTTATTTACACCATTTCGATGGTCACCAACTGGCACTGGTCAGCACAGCATGTGAAGATGGCCCGTGGTTAGTGGCCGCTTCCCTACTTGTAGTTATGACGATCAATTACAGATTGTCAATTAGGTAGATAACTTTGGTGACCTTGACGTGACATACAACCGGCGGAAGCGACTCTCAAAAGTTATCCTCATGAGTTTTCCACCCTCCTCTAGATATCGAAGTCATCTCTTGCTACGAGGCTTGCCGGCCGCAAACAGCGCAACAAGGGCACCAAAATCAGGACCAGCTGGCGAACCGGGAACCCGGAAGGCACATGATCGTCGGGCCCTAAGCGGACGCCCCCTTTTTTTTTCCCAGTGGCCGAGGTTGCGCTAGTCTCTTTTCAGCCGCAGCGGACGCGCCGGAGTCCAAAAAAGAAGACACGCTGAAGGATGGATGGATTCTCCTTGCGAACAGGCAGTCAAAAGAGATACCAAGTCCTCCTGCTGCTCCACCTTGTCCGTTCCCTCTTCATTTCTCTTCTTCCATATTCTTCTTCCTTTACTCTCCCTCTTTCTTATCCTTTGAATCGCTGCGTTTGCTTTTAACTCCCCCCTCCTCTTATTCTCCCTTTTTCTTACCCCATTCTCTGCTCGCACCCCTCCAACCGGCCTGTCAGCAGTTTTGGGAAGAGGAAGAAGAAGAAGAAGCAGAAATCTGAGGTCCTTCACACTCCGGGACCTTCAGTCAATCCGTCCTCCTCAAGTCCTCCTCAAGTGATTAGGATCTTGGTCAATTGCTCACCATGGCCGCCGAACTTCTCCAGAGCCTGCCCAGGCCAACCATTGATCGGCCATTTGGCATCCACCTATGGCCTATCTTCGACAAGGCCTTCGAGCTTGTTGTGGGATATCCCGCCAGCGAGTTCCGCTTTGTTGAGGGCGTCACGCCCATGTCTACATTCAAGGAGACTGCTGTGATGCTTGTGGCTTACTATGTTATCATTTTTGGTGGTCGCGCGTTCATGAAGGACCGTCCTGCTTTCAAGCTCAACACACTGTTCATGATCCACAACTTCTACCTGACCGCGATCAGCGCAACGCTCTTGGCCTTGTTTATCGAACAACTCCTTCCTACCCTCTGGAGACACGGCATTTTCTACACTATCTGCACGCACGAGGGTGGACTTACACAGCCTCTGGTCGTTCTGTACTACGTGAGTCTCGCAACCGTTTCACATCCATCCGATGACCGAAACTAACCCGCTTGTTTGCGCTTAGCTCAACTACCTGACCAAGTACCTTGAGCTCATCGACACTGTCTTCCTCTTCCTCAAGAAGAAGCCGTTGACCTTCCTTCACACCTACCACCACGGTGCCACCGCTCTTCTCTGCTACACCCAGCTCATTGGCTTGACCGCTGTCCAGTGGGTGGTCATTGACATCAATCTCTTGGTTCACGTTGTTATGTACTGGTACTACTTCCAGAGCGCTCGTGGTATCCGTATCTGGTGGAAGGAGTGGATTACCCGCCTCCAGATCATCCAGTTCGTCATCGATCTTGGTAAGTCGTTGTCTCGTGACCGATTTCCGGAAACTCAACTGACCGTTATTTAGGATTTATCTACTTCGCCTCCTACACCTATTTCTCCTCGACCTACTTCCCCTGGGCTCCCAATATGGGCAAGTGCGCCGGAGAGGAATTCGCTGCTTTCTCCGGAATCGCTGTCATCACTTCCTACCTGTTCTTGTTCATCTCTTTCTACGTCGCTACCTACAACAAGGCTGCCAAGACTGGCCGTCCTCGTCGTAACACCGGCAGACAGGCTGTTATTGACATGGCTAAATTCGAGGTCTCTGCTCCTTCCACTCCCAACGGACAGGCCAAGTCGAACGGTGACGCTGTGTCCACCGGACGCTCCAACGGCCCTGTTACCCGCTCCCGCAAGGCCTAGGTGCACGAGTGGTGAGACGGTCTTAGGGGCACATCTCTTCACTTCTTCGATGACCCGCTTAGCAAATCGGCTTCGAAGCGCGGATTCGTTCTCCCTTCGCTTTCACAGTCAATCTTCGCGCATCGCCATATCTCGGCCGAGCATGAGCGAGCCAACAACCAACCATTTCTGAAGCCGGGTTCCACACTCGGTCGCCAACACTTACAACTATTTAATGAATGACCTTGATGATAATGGTCTTCTTTGCTTTTCAACCAGCTTATGCATGTGGCCTTGCCGCTTTGCAGAGGTGGTACCGAGCTAATTCAGAGATATCTTCGCTTGGGGAAAGGCTTTCTACCCTTTTTCTTCTTCCTGGAATCAGCCGAGCAAAGACCATGACTTGGCTATTTCAGCTTGTATTCTACATGCTTTACTTTGCTTCGTCACGTCGCCTTTGTTCCGCTGGCTGCGGAGTCCCGACATATGCCTTTTTTTGAATCGTCTATAAACGGGAGGTCAACATAAATGTAATCATGGCTATGTGTTTTTCTTGTCATTGCTCCTTACCTGTATATAATTGAATACCTTTCGGACTTCACTAATTTTGAAATGTGCAATTGGTTTTCATAAACTTTCGTTCTGTTTGGCTTGCTGATTTGGGGCTTTGGGGAATCCAAAATATGTATCTGTCGAGGTTTGAAACGTGAGAAGTATCAGCATGGAAGCTGTGGTTACTGGTACTATCCAGATGAACTGTCTGATACAGATAATCTTCTGGGGTTGAACGAAAATTCGCAACGAGTCTCGGCGTCAGCCCGAGGCAAGATACCTTTTGGGATCCACAATAGGCAACATCCGTCCGCTTTGCTGCCTGCCTTGTGCTACAATGCACCTGAGTTTTCGAGCTGCTGCTGTTCATTGCTTTTGTAGTCACTATCGACATGTGCGCAAGCATTCGAGTTACTCCGAGCCGGGGAACCACAATTGACCCAGAAGGTGAGGCAGACAATGAAAAGACCGAAAGTCTCTAGGCTCACACTACGATGAAGACGACTCCGGGCATTTTGAGCCTGGAAAGAAGTACTTGCTTTGCAGTGATCGACAGATGAGCCTGTCGTGGGTTTGGTCATGCTTCAGATCCGAATCTAGCGGAGACTCTCAGAGACGAGGTCTTTTTGGAGACCATGCACGTTGTTTTACTGTGCACGGTACAACCGCCATGGCCGTGCGCTATCACCTTACGTACTAGTATCATCGAAGACGATACCATGGTTTGTGGAATATCCATGTCTTACTCCGGTTTCTCCCCCGCTATGAACAATGATCGCCCGCGCTGCCGATAGTTCATGCAGCGTGATGACGATCAAGGTAAAATCGTCACTCAGCATATGTTCCGAATACTCAGCTGCAATCTATGCTTTCATGCCTAGCTATTGTTGACATACGATGAGTTCCCAGGGAGTTTCAGGGAATTTAGGGAATTATCTACCGATAAGCATTGTGGCGTGCGCGTCCTACCCGGTGGATTCATCTCGACTATGGCGCAATGAGTTCGATAAAGCCGATGTTTATGGATTCATCCGAAGAGTCCTGACCAGCTTCCTTCCCAATGTCATCATAGCTGGTCGATCTACGAAGAACAAAGACTCCCGAGATCACCAAGTTCAGTGTTCTGTAGCGTGCTCTAACCAAGATTGTTGTTGAATCATGAACTCCGATTCCTCTTCGGCATTTACAGCGACATCCCAGTCGCAGATCCAAGCATCTCGAAAGTGCTCCAGAAAGACATAAAAGGGCACCTCAATCCTTAAGTTGATTCTTTATCAAAATACAGAAGCACCAGCTCAATCACTACTTCGACTCGTCGTCCCATATACATCTTGCAACTCCAGCACCGCCTAAGGCACATCAGTCACAATGCGCTTCCTGTCTTGCGTCTCTGCTGCCCTGGTGGCCATCTTCGCGTCTACCACCTTTGCGGTCCCCATCAACGGTGGTGTCAACTGCACTCAACTCGAACAGCAGATCGTCACTCTACAGCAGGGGGTGAGCACGGCCAACGGTACCAACCCGGAAGGAGTCCAAGCTGCTCAGCAGCTTCTGTACGGTGCGAGGCTCGTGCAGGCCACCGAGTGCACCAACTCTTCGCCGGTCAAGCGATTCTTCCCTGTGAGTTATCCGGTTCTTCTGTGATGTTCGATGGTCTACTAACGACGATATGTAGCCTGTAAGTAACGCGGAACTTGAAAGTGAGACGTGGTGATGCATGCTGACCCAAGGTGCTACTCGAAGCCTACTGGTCCGGTGAGTTGTTCCTACGATGTCTGCCATCCAGACGGGGAATACTAACTTTGGCAGATTGTGAGTTAGGCTCTTGATATAGCTATCTACTGACGTTTTGAAACACTGGAAACCCATGTTTAATCAAATTACAGAATGTGAGTGCTTTTCTGAGTCAGTCTATTTGATAGCGATTCGACCCAATGCTAAGCCTATATGAACGCAAAAGGGAACATCCTCACTACCTCCGATCCCCGGATTTAACGGCACGGTTCCACTTCATTAATTGATGGTAATTGTTGCCTCTCCGGACATTCAAGACTCTTGCTCACGGGACTTCAAAGTCGGTAAGCTGAAGCATCCCATTCTAGAAGCCCTTACTACTGGGACTTCTGCCTCAGATCCGTGGTGCTGGTGAGTGCTTGTCCCATCTGGAATGATATACTCAGTCAATAACATGATAGTCAGATTTGTTGAAGATCCCCGATTGACACCCTTCCCAAGGCCGGAGATCTCGTTGAGGAGGAAAGCTCCGACAACGGGTGGATTAGATGTGAAGTGGAGCGGCATGGCCTTAGTATAGGTTTTTCTCCCTTTCGAGGTTTTCCTGTACTGTGAATGCGAATGCAGAGGCTTGCATTGGTTATGTTTTGTCGAGAATATGAATTATATATAAAGTGCGTATCTTGACTGTCCCTTGTCGTACCCTTATATCATCGACCTAGGACTGCAGGGACTAGAGGCTTGACTGTGTAGTGTCTCTGTGAAGGAAGTTCTAATCCCAGCACCAGAGAAGAACAGACATTCATTATGCAATTGCAGCCCAGGAGATGTAGTACAGGTCAGGAGTTGAACTTCCTTTACCGGCGCGATCACTATCACCATGTGCCTATCGCCAACAATCAACTTGAATACCAGAAGACTGTGCAGCATCCAAGCCTAGATCATGACAAAACAGCATATAGCATATAATTGCTTGCGCTATTTCAGTGCACATGCCTCGACCTCGACGCAACCCAGCGGACGGACTGCTCGAGCTCCCCAACTTCTGGGCCCGTCCGATCTCATGTCCCGGCACTTCTGTGCCTCCCAGACGGAAGATCCCCGTGTCGAACATCCCTCGTGCCGTGCATCCCCGGAATGATGCATTACGCAGTCATGGCATGCTGTCACGGGATGGGAGTAGGCTACTCGTCTAGTGTATCAGTCTTTCACCGTGCGCTGGTAGTTGGAGATGCGTACGTGCGACGGCGATGGGGGGGCGGTAGTTCTACGTATGGGATTGTTGGCCGTGGTTGTAGACTTGAGACGGGACGGTCGCGGACCTTCCCGCCTGCTAGCTTGGTGGAAGTGCCATACCAGTGGCATTCAAGAAGGCATTGTCCTGGTACTGTGGCACTAGGTCTCTGGTATCATCTTGAAGAAGCTTAGCATATGTCTGACCGTAGATACTTTGTCGTTTCCAGTCTTCCTGCAATATGCTGTCTCTATTCTCTCGTGCTATGCTTCATCCACGAATCATGTACAGTCTAGAGAGCTGCTGCAATGAGCATCACGGATCCAAAAAGAAGCCGACCTCAAAGAATGATTTATTGACTAAGGAAGGAAATCCGCGAGAGACAAGAGGCTGGATGGGAAAATGGCAAGAGAGAACGGAAGGAAGGAAAAGCCCAGCAGTCGTAGGAAACCGAAAGTAGGGGTTTATATACAATATACTCCGTATCCTTCGGCAGATGCACCAGCAGCACGAGCCCGAAGAAGATCAGGTTCCCACGCCCATGCACAGCAACCAAGCTTTATTTCGCAGAACTACGAGTAGTCCCATTGAACCCACTTCTCCCAACAAACCATACCATTCAGTATATCCCACCACCTTCAATGGGGCACCAACAAAAGTTGAAACACCGGTCATCTCGCTTACCAATACCTGTCTCCCCCAACAACTATCGCAAGGTAAGGCAAGTTGACAACCCTAGTGCCTTTTCTCATCAACTGCCGAACCCCCCCCCGTTCCCCTGAATCATGCACCCGTTCCTCTCCATCTCGATCCGAGAACAACCGCCGGCCCCTCCCACCTTCCCGCGGGTCACCCCCTGCACCTCCCACATAGTCTAGTCCCAAGTTCCCAGCAGACATCATCGATCGCGTCGCTGTCGCTGTCTTGCTGTTGCCTAGCGAGAACCTCACCTTCCCACATTCCACCCCTGACTCGCGCATCGCAGTTCCCAGGGCTTCGGCATGATTTGCCGTGAACCAATTCCAGCCGGGAATCCAAGATCATGGATCGATCCCGAGGTCGCTTTCCCGCCCCACCAACCAATCACTTCCACTAGAAGCGTAGACCGGAATGTGGCTTGCCGCAACTCTACATCTCAAGGTTTGAAGGCTTGTCAATAGTCTTCCTTTGAGAAGATAAGCGAGGTTCAGCCATGTCCCTGAGATCTCGGTTAAAATTAAACCGTGAGCGGGCTAGAATGGTGACCCTACACCTACGCCTGCAGTCATCATCTCTTCCATGCATCCACATTCTCTTCCTGACGGGGAAACGCGAGACTTGGAGTATTGCATACCGCAATATCCCGCGCGTGATGATTATTAGCCTTTCCCTATTCCAGATCCAGGGTGGGGGGGATGTATAGTACCCAGGTAGACGGCATAGACGTCTCCAGCATGGGCAGTCCTTCCGGAGTAGATACTGCATACCGCATACTACCGTACTCCTACATACATAGATTAAAATCAGATTCAAATTCCAAAAATCTAGCCCGGATCAACAGACAAAAGAGGCACACCCCTCAACGACGATCATAATCTAGAAGAATGCACTCTAACTCGCACATCGAACGGGATCCCGAATGTCTTAGTCTAGTTCCCTACCGGAAGCCAGGATCTGATGACCGCTCCACACCACCGGGAGTGCGCACCTACTTATGGAGTACACAGCCTACAAACGATGATCTGCTCAAAGCACGATATCCAAACAACTTTCCACCGAAGTACCAAACCCAACCAGGCCAGATCGAAAGGCCATCGGCCCTGGTATTGTCCTCAAGCCTGCATCTGCATCTACATACTAAAATCAAAAATCATCGGCCAATATTCAAATATCAAACGCAGGCAGTAGATGTACAGTGCAACCGGGGGGGCGGGGCTCATTGTCCACGGAATCACACCTTCACAAAATCTTGACCGCAGATAGGAAACCGATCCACCCCTCGTGGCAGGCCGAAGGAAAAGACATCCGGTTCCGCATGCGCAGAAGTTGGTTGCCTCCAGGCTGTCACTTGAACCCGACCCGAAGTCTGTAGAACTCTACTCTACATTTCCAAGTTTTTTTTTTTTTTTTTCGTCTCTGGTTCGAGTCAGTTGACGCTTCCGGTGGCCTCCCCACGGCAGAAACCATGCATGGCATGCTGAGAACTCGATTTTTCGAGCACCAATCAAGTCTTTCAAAAGGCGGTTCGTACCGCGGGAAAGCTCAGAGCTGTGCAATTATTGTGGAATGTGGGAACATGTGGAGAGGGTGAGCGAGGCAGATTCAGCTTCCGCCGCCCCCTCCACTCGATTGCCGGGTGAAGGCTCAGCTGCCGGGATCGCCGATATGCATGCCCGCCCACCATCGATCGGAATTCCCATTGAACCTTGGATACGCAAAGACAAAACCCGGGTGTCATCGCTACTGTCGGTTCCGATGTCCGTCCCGCGGGGACGAAACAGCTTCTACAGCAGTTTAACACCTACGTCTGTACCGTACGTTTACGAACGCGAAACAGCCACAGAAAGAAAAGCACGAGGGAAAATTGTATGACTCTGTCCCAGTTGATTCTGAGATCCAATTGTGGCCCACTCCAGGAAGGCCATCACATTCTGCCCGCCTATGACTACTTCGGTGATCAGAACACAGAAAGGAAAAAGAGACAGGCGAGGAGGTTCTGCGATAGTACAGTAAGATCGCAATATCACAAGCATCCAGTGCGAAAAGTCAAAAAACCAGGAAAACAAGGAATGCCGCCCCAGGCAGTTGAAGTACAGACCAAAACCAAACCCCATGGAAGCAGACGCTAAACCGACGAAGAACGCCAAAGTAGAGACGTGACGCGACAAATAAAAAACCTTTTCCCCAAAACGTAGAAAGAAGAAGTAAAGATGAAACACTAGATCGAGCAATTCTTCCCGTGTTATCTCCGCAAATTAAGCATTATTTCTGGATGGTGGACTTTCTCCTGCCTCGTAACATGAATCCCATGAAACCAGAACTCGAACTCTTGGCGGCTGGTTCCGCACTGTCGGCCTTAGCGCTTCGGCTGTACCGAAAACTCTTCTTCCGCCGCGCAGCCTTGGCGCCCGAAGCGGCGGCTTCGCGTGGGTCCAAGCTGTAGACGCTCTCCACTTCCGACCGCAGACTGCTGGCTGAGTACACACTAGACGCCGTCGAACTGTGCATAAGCGAGGCGGCTGCCGTTGGGGGCCGAAACCCTCGGTTGCCAGGCATGCTGGACGTGCTGTAGGTGGAGCCCGAGCGGTGGCGGTTGAATGTGGGTGATGAGTAGTAGGGAACAGGACTGGAAGTGCGGGACGACGGCAAACTGTAATCGGAGCCAGCAAAGGAGTGAGAGAGCGACACAGATCGGCTGTGAGATTCATCGGCGGCATGATTGGACGTGTGGCGGGGAGGAAAGGGCGAATAGCCCCCTTGGACGGTCTGCATGGATGGGGGTCGACGGAGAAGACTGCCTTTGGGTCCCCGGTTTGCAACATGCTCGGCAGAGGTCTTTGGTCGATTGAATGCCATGGACTGCGAGCGCATATTGGTGGGCTGGGGAGTTTCGGGCACATCTGCCAAAGCTCGAGGAGCAACAAACGGGTCGGTGTCCGCTCGCCGAGGATGCTGCCCCGCATAGCGGCCATGTAATTGCAGGCTACCACGCTTCAAGTGGAAGGCGGGATCTGGTCGTCTCTCGCTCAAAAGCGGTTGCGATTTGATTGCCTGGTTGAGAGAGTACAGTCCTTTACCACTTGGATATCGGTCCGGTTCAGTCGTCGCTGAAATGGCTGACATGGGCTCGGGCTCCTCTAGCACCGGGCCATCGGTGACTGGGCTTATTAAGATCAGATTAGGCTTAGCAATAGGCTCGACAATGGTGACTTTCTCAGCCACGCAGACATCTGAGTCGTCGACTGAGTCGTCAAGCGAGTAAACAGAACAAGGGGAAGAAGATCGAGAGCGACGCTGATGTCGCAGCGATTGGGGAGGTTGATAAACAGTAGGCTGCAAGAAGACTGGAGACCGCAGTGGAGAGGTGCTGCCAGGCGATGGCAGCTCGATGATCACGTCGTCATCATCGTCAAACATGTAAGTCTCCGGCACAAACGTCGTTCCACTGCTACGTTTCACGGTATCTAGCGAGACTGGCCGAGAGGTCTTGCCTGTGGTAGCATGCATTGACAATAAGCGGGCGAAGGCGGTCTGGTCTGATGGTGATTGAGGGGAGTTGACGCTGGAAACCTCATCCGCGCTCATGTCTGAATCATATGGACCGGCGGTTTTGATGGGCGAAAATGCATGGTCATGGGATCCCAACTCCGATTCGGAAGTCTCCTCCTCCTCTGATTCGTATTGTCGAGGAAGAAGCTGCTGGTTCAGGTAGTCCAGGTCTAGAGGGGCTGCCGTCTGATACATGGTGATGTGAAGTGGGAAGGTCGAGAGAAGAACGAAATAGAAGGAGAGAAAAGTGATAGAGCCCCCAAGCCCGGCAGGTACTCAATAATAAGGAAAGATATAAGTGGATGGACAAGTGGGCCAACCCATGTACACAACAAACAACGAGTGGGAACAAGTGAAAAGAAAAGAAAGAACGTGAGAGGAAATGGTATGAAGATAAGAGAAGGCAAACGAAACCGACAACCGACAGGAGAAGAGAATGGATGTCAATTATACCGGACAGGGACTGGACAGGGTTAGATGGGCCACACGGGTTGGTATGCTCGAAACGGAGTGGAGCTGGTGACCCTCCGTTGAGGTTTGTTTGAACGAAGCCACCGAATGCCATCCGATCACACAACTTCCGGAGTGAACGGACCAGGAGCTCCACTAGGGGAGGAGGGGGGAGGGGAGCAAGTCAGAAGAGGGCATTGGGGATTGCAGGAAAAGCAATGCTGCATGACACGTGCGCCACCAGGGGAAGACCTAGGACGAAGTGAGTTTAGAGACCGAAGTTGTCTTCTTTTTTTTGCTTTTCTTTTTTTTGTTCCTCCTCTGTATCCTGCTTGGTTGGCGCTAGTGATCTGTACCTCGGCCTTAGTGGCAGTCACTGTACCTTAGCCAGGTACTACTGCTGAGGAACTTGAACCTGGATGGACAAGAGGATGAGAATCCAGGACGGGCTAAGAGAATGAAGGTGGTGCTTACGTTTTCATCCTTGCCTGACCCTCCTGCAGCCCCAGGGAGGTGTGGGTGTGGACACTGGAAGCTCAGGGACAGTTCAGCCGACCCTTGCATAGACGGGGTATTGTTCATCGTCATCACCACACTCCTGGCCCGGAAAAGCAATGATAACCGACGAGATTGAGCCAAATTGTGGAGGATTCCGGCGCCACGAGAGGGACTATTCAATGAGTAAAAGCATGATTTTGGGGATTTGGGTTCACAGCGGCCATGAGGAAGGGGGAGGGGAGGGGGAGGAGGAGCCTGGAGGGGAGGGAGAAGCGGAAGAAGCGCTAAGAGATTGGACGTATCAACGTGAGCTGTCGGAGATGGATGTGTGTGGTGGTGGGGGGGACAAGGTGCCTGAATGCCTGAATGCCTGAACGCCTGAACGCCTGGAAATTGAGGGGGAAAAGGAAGCTCAAAGAGGGAAAGGAAAGTCCGTGGCGCGCATCAATGGCGGCCACATCTAGATTGCTGGTTCCCCCAATTCTCAATTCACCACCACCAAATCACCAATGATGATGAGGATCGACTCATGCCAAGCCCGGTATGGCCATGTGGATAGGTAAAGTAGTAGGTAAGTGAGTCAAGCTAAAGCTCAGCTCAGTGAGAGTGCATCCTTCAATCTTTACGGTAGTATTCCTTCCGATGAATAACTAGCTTCCTCCATTGCATAATCTCATTTGTTGGCCTTTCTATCTGATTCGTGACCATCTCTAATTCCTGAACCTGTTCCTGTTTGTTCGTTCCTCTCTTGTCCTGGGCTATCCTCCGCATTTTCCCAAACTACCGGCAGGATCTCTTGCAACCCTAATTGCTTACTTGACTTTCCCAGCACCTCCTCATGCGTCGGACATACGTACTACTCACTGCGGGTTGAATAATAGCGACAAACTCTCTCCTTGTCCCTGGCCCGATCGAGCTTTGGCCCGGTTCCACCCTAACTTAAGACCTTTGGTGGGGGTGCCTGGTTGGTTTCTCATTTTAGCCTCGATGCCACCGCATTCGATCAGAGCATCAGTTAATTTTGACTCTGAACAATGGTCTATCAAATGACACAGTGCACTGACACCACTCGATGGAGAAACCGCACACAAAGGTGCATTGATACTACTCCTATCACTGCCACCAGGGATTTGATAGATACTCTCCAGATCGTCTCCCAGCAATTGTCCCGTTCGTGCCGTTGAAAAACCCTGCGTATTCAACGCCGCCGCTCCAGGACGGTGGAGCATGTCTAATTCAAACACACCAGGCCCCAAAGCAGGTGAACTTCTTCCCGCTTCGACTTCCTCACCGACTCAGAATGCCCGCCTTCCTTTCTGGAAGACTTTTTCACTTTGAAAAAATCTTTTTCCTCACTGGAATATATTCCATGGCAAGCAAGAAAAAATTTCTCGTCCTCAGTACTCAGGAACAAGTTTGCCCCTATTCCAGAGGCACTAAACATTACCCACTTTTTGAGACCATGCGGCGCCAAGGCCGATTGACCCGACCGGCGAATGGGAGTTTTTCTTCTCCCCTGACCCTCTTTTCCCCAGCAATATCAACTGGAGACGGTGGATAGACGCAAAGCTCCCTGCAGCGACGGTGCCCTGTCCTTGCAGCAAAGCCATGCATCGCCACCATTTCCTTCAATTCTGCCAGGGCGGATGAAGTCGTACAGACAATAAGGCACAGAGAATGGCCGCAATTAGAGGTCTAGTTTTTGGAGCTTCCCTGAAAAGTATAGGCAATAATTACACACACAAACGACAAACTGTCCATCCGTGATCTCCGAAGATCCAAGTTCGCATAGGCCTCGAGGATCACCAAAGACAGTGAGTATCCGGAAAAGACGGGAAAATCCTCGCTCGAATCATTCGGCGATCCCCCGTCAAACTGGTGGTGGTAGGATAATCTTCGGTGTTATCCGCCCGCCCAGAGAATAAGGATCGCCCAAAATAGATATGATAATCCATGATCTGATGCCACGCCGCTCCAGCCTACTGAGAACCTCCATCGAAACAGAATTCGAACCAGACAGAATGTTGTATAGAGCCAAATGAATGAACTATCATTCAGGAACTCCAATTTCCCCAACCCGTCAACGGCCGAACCGTAATTCGACCTGCAGGAACACATCCAAACGGTGGTTGCAGCTTGAAACAGCCGAATAGCATGGAGGAGGGGCCAGGGGTAGATTAGTCCGCCTCTTGGTTTGCTTGGTCCGCCCCAAAGGAAAAGAAAAAGCAACGAAGCTTGTGCAGTTGTTGTTTGTTCGTTTGCCAGAGGAAAAATTTACCAAGTACTCCGTACTTGTCGAGGGATTCCAATCCTGACTGATGCAGATGCAGATGGCTGGTCGTAGCACGGAGGACTTGCTTATCGTAGTATAGAGAGGATGGACGACCGTGCTTTCGGCAGACTAACTAAACCAACTGTATTTTTAGCTCTGTTTCTGTCTGCTCCATCGTCCTCTCCCCTTGCTGGCCTCACCACCACCACCATCCTTCATCCCACTGGTACGCAAACTCAATGCAACCCCAGCGCTTCTGCGCGCGAAGCGATCAACAATTGACACTCATGCACTGTACGTCTTACCTCCAATTTCATGCGATCTTGTTATCTTGGTTTAAATTTAGCTGGGCAGAATTGGAATTATTCCGTGCCGTGCGTCCTACCTACCTACAGAGCACTGTACACTTTGACTTACTATCTGATACTCCTGATGTGCAGTACATCATTGTACCTATCATCTGCATAAAAGCCCAGCCACAATATACCCCCCCCCCCCTGGCTAGACACTGCGACGTGACGTCGACAGCAGACGGGCAATTTTCTGCCTCTGCTCAGGGAGCACATTCTCTCCCCAGACCAAGCTTCGTAGCTTTTTTTTGTCTTTCTCCCCCAGACACCCCTCCCAAGGCAATCCCCAATGATCCTCCCGGGCGTTGATTGACGACCACAAAGGAAGCATCCATTGTTTCAGCAGCCGCTGTAACAATTGCTTCCGCCAATATTCATCGTCGCAAGATCAATAATGAACAATTATCGCCACTAACTCCGTCCATAGCCTGGTTCTTGCTCTCACGCCGAGCGAGGTCTGGATAGACCCGACTCCATTGAAACAGGATTCTTTTCGCTCCAAACCCACCCTTTGCCCGCCTCTCCCAGCGGTTGAGGGACCCATTGCCCTGACACTTTCTGGAAGAAGCCAAGGCTAATGCGACAAGAGGGGGCAACAACCGGAGAATTATGGTCGGGGGGATGAGCCGCTGTGCTGCTTGATTTGGGGAGAAGATAGCCAAGCAACTTTATCGCTGAGCGCCCGGGGGCAGCAGGTTCGCTTTGCGATCACCACGCTATCGAAATGGGGGAGGGGGCGTTTCAAGTGTTCTATACATGGGAGCAGCCAACGTCAGTTTTCTGAAACGCGAACGTATTCTGACAAATCTCTGCACATCATAGAACGCCACCGGTTCCAACTCGAGGATCTGAAGATACACAACAACCAAGGTTCAGATGAGAGAGGTGTGTTAACGGGGAGGGGGACGGAGTATGCACTTTACCTCAGTAAAAAAGGGCATGTCAGAACACACGGGCCCGACACTGTAGCTTATGGAGTGCTCCACTACCTCACAGTGCAAACATTATGACCCTCCCCCCGCAACCATCAACATACCGCTAAAGTCGGGCGCGCGCATCTGTTGTCGTCGAGATATACCTTAAGGGTAAGAATGGGTGACATGCGCCCTTGACCAGCAAGAGAAGTACGTAGGATCAAAGGGGGGTCAAACATCCCCGTTCTATAGACCGTCCATATAACTGGCAAATATAAGCATAAGCAGACAGTAACCAAGAAAGAATCATCATATCCCACACCTCACTTCTATTTTTTGCTCTCCCCCCTCCCCCCCCCCCTTCCCTCTCCGTCCTCCGTGCTATAATGCTGTGTATTATTGCTCGACCCACTCAATCTTTCTTTACTCTTCAACCGTGCAATATAAACTGCGGAGACCTCCCGAGCGTTGCGGCCGCCAACGGCATTCCTGCTCTCCCTGGCCTGTTTAACTTAGTACAGTAACCTACAAGTTACTCCGTAGCGTAAGTCAAGTCACCCACCTGAAGTGGAGTCTACCCGCCCGGCTATGACAGCCCGTTTTGCCAAATTTGTCCCTTGACATCTCCGAATCCCCTAAACTAAACACTAAAAACAACTCCTAGTCCAGATTTTTTTCCTTGACATACGTGCCTTGGCCTTCACTTCACATCCTTTTGTGATTGCTGTAGGAGAGAATGGAGACACCTGTCAAGTCCATCCAGACTCCCCCTCCCCCCTGATCTTCACCACCGTTGAGATTTTCTTTTTCGTAATGTACAGAATCAGACAATATGACAACTTTGACTCCAACGCGCCCCACCACTCACTCGCTACAGAAATGGAACCTCCGAAATGACCGAGGCTTTCCTGTCATATACAAACCCCCAAGCCCCCAAACCCCCAAACCCCCCCCCTATTCTGCCCAACAGCATACGGTGGACGGTGCATATTACCCAAACCGATAAAGTGAGGCACCGTCTCTGTCTTCTGCACTGTATGCACAGTACCTATGCATCGCATTTGTCTCCACGTAAGACCGTTGAACGATGTGGGGAGGTGGGATTGGTTCATCACAATTCGGAGTCGGCATGACAGGTGGACTTTTTGGTCTTGTGTACAGTGTATACGGTACTTAGGCAACTTAAGCCTAAGGTTATTTGGTACTCTGTAGTTGCTTAGGCAAACAGGACAGTCGCCAGGTCTAGTCTAGTCTAGTCTATACACCACTGCAGGAGCACTATCCCTGCACAATAGCGGCGGTCGGGGTTGCATCCAGCCTAGTACTTTTCTTTCTTCTTGTATCTGAAGAATGACGATATGATGCATGACAACCCGTTTTTTTTCCCCTTTTCGTCAGGTGCTGTCAAGCCGAGAAGGGACCGGATTGTGAATCTAGGAGAGTTGATTAGCTGCCAAATTTCATGCCTGGGTTCGTGGGTTTGGGGTTTCGATTCTACGACAGAAAGGAGGGGAGAGAATGTCGGTTGTTGCGTCATTTGTGTCAAGTGTCTTTGGAGTTGTAGGGCCGATGGCGTTGGTGGTTGAGGAAGGGAAGGGATGGAAGAGGGAACTCGGAAGGGAGGAAGGGTTTCAGTATGGTGGTGGTGGTTTGTGCCTTCATGCCGCAAAGCCCTACCTACATACATCCATCCATCCTGCACAGTGCATACAACTTCTCTACGCCCTACATACACGGCAAATTTGAGATTCCGTGGTATCCAGGGAAAAAGCAGGAGACCATACACAAACCAGCCAGACTTGAGACGTAGGAAATATGCTTGTCGAAACTGCATTCTTGTCTAGCTGCCCTGTCATCCAATTTTTTTATTTTTGTTTCCTTCCCTTGAAATCAATCGTATGATGGTGGGGAGCGGATCGCAGGGAGGGTTTCTCTTGGCGGCTCGCATTTGGTCGCTACGCGAACACACTAGCATGAAAAAAGTCCACGAAAGTAATGAAGATCAGCAAAATGACATCCGATAGCTAGAACGAACCGCTAACGGTGATTCGAGCCAAGTGGAGTTTGGTATTTTTGCTGGATTGTTGACATGACAAAAGTGCCAACCGGAACTCTAAATCTGGTTCGGTAGTTGGCCGAGAGTACTTTCCTCAGTAGTCCTGGGTAGTCCACCTATAGGACGATCAACGATATAACACTGACGTACAGTTGCATGCATACAGTATTCGAATTTCGGGAGTCTTGCAGCTTGGGAAGGTGTTTCCATTTCACGGAACGATACCAGTATGAAAAAACAGTTGGCCAGGTTTTGCGGCTGTTAGTTCACTGTCGATCTTCCAGTAAGTATATTTTGATGTGAGGGGGTTAGGAAAGAAGCATAGATGCTGGGGCTCGTTGGTACTCGATCCTACATGGGCTCAGTTTACGATAGCTGTAGACAGAGTATGACCGAGCATGGGCCGAAGCCATACTATGTAGTCCTCTGTCCTAGATCGAGCCAAAAGTGATAGACCCCAGCACATTGTGCCGACAGATATCCGGATGAGAGCTTAATTTGATATTGCATTGCAACCGCCGTTCAGTTTGACTACATGAGAGCGCCCACCAGCGGAGAAGTACCTTGAACATCACCTTCAAGGCTGTCTGTCACGGACACAAATTATCTCCTCGTGCAAATGTGCCGCATCTGCAGGTAGTGGACCAAACCTTATAACTTATAGCGGGCTTGAAATAGATCTGGTCCTGTAGCATCGGCTAACTATACCAAACCTTTCCTTTGTGGCTATACACTGACTGGCAAGATCGACATTTTCATACAATAGTGCTTGTTGGTATTCCTTCAGCCACAGTGTGAAAGTGTGGAAGGGTTGATGTTAGAGCTTCCAATAGAGATGTATCGTCAAACACGACTAGCCAGCGGTAAGCAAGTCTACTACCCTCATCACTAGGATATGACAAAGCGCTTTGCAATGGTTGCTTTGTTCACCTTGCCAAAGGCATTTGACCCAAACTGACAACATCAGCAGATATGCTCAGCATCCGAAAGATGAATAATGAAACACTGAGATGAGAAGTATATCCCCAACAACAACTCTTTGTAGCAAGTAACATTCATGAAATCCTTCTGGATACTACTGAAAAGAAATTCAAGATGAGTCTGATAACTGCAATCCTCCAATCTAATCACAACCCAGAGACTACTTGTATATAAACCACAACATCACCAACAAACACATTCATCACAGCCCTCTTTCCAATATCCCCAAAATCACCAAGCATATCAACCACTGCCCCGCAAAGCTAGCAAAAGCCCTAGACGGTAGATATCCAACGAACAAAGATGGCCACGACCAAAACCGTGGAACAAGCCTTCCACACCGGCCTTCCCCGCTGCTACACCCCAACCCGCTACCGGCCCATAACAAAGGCGCCCCCGCTGTCCACCCCGGAGGACGGCCACGTCTACAAGCTCATCAAATGGACACCCGCGCAGACGTACCTGGACCAAGCGCGCGAGCGCTACAGCGCGCTGACCACCCAGGACCGCAGCCTCCGCGACGCTGAGCTCCCGACACTGACCCTGCCGGAACTCGCGACGGCCGAGGACGTCGGCCTGATGACGGAGGTCAACCTGATCCCCGGGGTGAAGCGTCTCGTCGAGGGCAGCTGGCTGGGCGGCGAGCTCGCCGGCCGCTTCACGAACGGGCCCTGGGGCGAGAAGCTGTACGTCTGGACCCTCCGGCTGGCGTGGGGGTTCAGCACCGACGTCGCCGTGCTGGCGATCAAGCCGCCGAACCAGGTGCGCGGGCAGGATTACTTTGGCGTCGTGGGCGGGGAGCGTCGGCGGGGTGGCGACAATGACGACGCCGACAACAAGAACGACAACACCAAAAAAAACCCCTTCCTAACCCACGGCCTCCAAGCCAACGCCATCCCCCACACCCAGCAAGCCAGGAAGTACGGCGCCGAGCAGGGCATCTCCCACGTCGCGCTGTTCGACTTCCAGCATCTGGTGCTGCTGGACCTGGACCTCGACGGTGCCATGCGCCAGAAAGAGAATCCCGGCGACAGCGACGTGATCCCCGATCTGCTCACGGTGACGTACTTCGACGAGCAGGGCCGCGATCTGGCGAACGGTGAGTGCTTCCATATGGTCCTCCTCGGGTTTGTGCTGAGCGCGATGGACCGCGTGCCCTCGCTGCTGCAGAATCAGCTGAAGCCGGGGGCTTCTGAGACGTCGGCCCCGTACCGGGTGCGAGAGGCGTAGACACTTCCCCCTCTCCCCGGGCCCACGGATGTAATTTCGTATTTTGATCCGGTGGTGGTGGGGCTTGAATAATGGTCTGCTCATCCACTGGTGTCCTGTAGTTCTGATGAAATGTTAACAGATTATATCATAAATGTATTATGTAAATACGTACTTGCTTTAGAGGGAATGCAACCGTCCAGATGTGATTGAGTGTGAGTGAAAGTTGCTTCAAGTCATAAAGTGTTTTACGGAGGGGCACCGAGTTCAGTGTGGAAGCACCATGCCAATACTGAATCTCCTGATGCCAGTGACCTTGGGCCCGTTCAGAATGTGAATGACTCGCCCCAATCTTAGCCTGGAGTCTGCCGACTTCAAAAGACTTCAAAATCTCAAGTGGTGGTCGTGTCGCCTCAATGAATAACCGCGGCTCTGTAATGCGAATTAGTCTGCTTGCGATAATAATAGCTACGAATGAAAGCGTCGACAAGATTCAAGCACATTATGAAGTCTTCTCCATGTCTGATGCACTAGGTACATCCTATACTGTCCGAAATGATTGCAATATCGGAGATTCCTGACCCTAAATTATGAGTTCTCCATCCCATCTCGACGCGTTGCGATGTCCATTCATAAATTCGTTGAAAGAATCTATTTGCGAGCTTCTATGGCGTTCTTGATAGCTATGAAGCGTTAGAAGAAGTCGACAACAGAATCATCGACGAATATACTTACCATCACAAGAAATCTTCGCATCTCCAAACAGCATCTTGGTCCCAGGCATGTAGAACATCGGGTTTGGTACGTCAGCTATCCCATAATTAGTATGATCTCATATATTCAACAAAGTGAGAACCCTACCGTATCCGCTAGACATGCCACGCTTCATCACAATGACCTCTTTGCTCTTCCATGCATGCAGCACGGGCATCCCCGAGATGGGCGAGTCAGGTTCTAGAGCAATCGGGTTAACGGTATCATTTGCGCCAATGACCAGAGTCAAGTCCGTATCGGGGAAGTCGTCATTGATCTCATCCATCTCGAGCACAACTGTGCCGAATCAGTCACTAGAACTAGGTAAACCAAGACAGGAACTTACTATCATAAGGTACAGAGGCCTCTGCAAGGAGCACGTTGCACTGTCCGGGCATTCTCCCTGCGACGGGATGAATGGCAAAGCGCACTTTGACGCCCTTGGAGCGTAGCATGTTAACAATTTCCGCGAGGGCATACTGCGCCTTTGCCACCGCCATGCCGTACCCGACAACCTGTTACAGCGGTCAGCCAAGCTCATAGTCAGGGGAAACGGGAAGACACACGATAATAACGCTTTCCGCATTTGAGAGTGCCTCGGCAGTATCGTCCACGGTGACCTGAGTTACTTGGCCTTCGATTTTCTTTGCTTGCTGCGGAACAGCGATACCGCCGAACAACACGTTTGTTAGAGATCGGTTCATCGCAACGCACTATATCACATCAGAAAAGCTTAATAATTGTGGAAGCTCAGTCACTGACCATGATGTATGACAAGATGGAGCCGCTGACTCCGATCAAGGAGCCCACGCTTGTGAGAAGCGGATTGTTGAGCATGAACCCCTCAGCTACCAAGGCGAAACCCGAGTATGCATTGAGTACGGTGATGACCACAGCTACAGTCTGTCAGCCAAGCAGCCACAGTGTCTGCCGATGTCTGACTTACGCATGTCAGCTCCTCCGATAGCAGCAGTCGTGGTATAGCCCTTCAGGAAACTGAGTACAGTATTCGCACCCAAACATGTCGCAGCAATGATTGGTGATGCGGGTGCCATCGTCACGAAGGCCCCCATGGTGGCCACATTAGTCCCAAGCAGACTTGCATTGATCAAATGTCGGCCTGGAAGTATTGTGGGTCGTGAGGACATGCGGCCGGCAAGTTTTAGGAAAGCGACGATCGAGCCCGTGAAGGTGACACCACCTGCGCTAGTTAGCAAGGACTCTGCCCAAGAGACAAGTATGCGATCTCTCACCGATAAGAACACCAAGATATGCTGTCACCATGTGTAAGGTTGAGATGTGTGAAACATCCGCCATCACACTACCAATGCTTGTGAGCACGGCCGCCAATCCAACAACTGAATGCAAGGCAGCGACAGTTTGAGGTAGCCCCGTTGGCGTGATGCGACGACCAATTATTGCACCTAGAGATTATCAAAACCACAACTTCCAGAACATGGCGAAGAACATACCAACGAGCGAGCCCACGCCTGCCACGATGCCAAATTGCGTCAAGACCTCGGAAGAGAAGCCAACAGCGGCAAGAGAAGCAAGGATTCCGGCGCCAACCCCTAGAATACCAAGAATGTTCCCGCGTCTGGCAGTTTGCTGAGAAGCAAGTCCAGAGATAGAAGCTTATGCAATTAGCACTGGCACAATAGATGCATGATGATACATACCAATGCAGAGAAGACTGCTGACGAGGTACCCAGCTTGAACCAGTCCAGCCATCCCGGTACTGGCAGCAGCAACAAAGCCTCCACCAAATAAGACACCCGGAATAGCATAGAGCCAAGGGTATTCCGGTGGATCGGTAGGCCCTAAACATGGTCAGAAGACTTCTCGTGGGAGAGGTAAACCACTAACGTTTAAACATATCCAACATGCGCTTGGTGATCACAAAGCCCCCAGAGATATTCATGAAGGCCATTAAGACCGAAGCAGCTCCTAGTGCTTCTGGAATCGTGCTGGGCACATACCCTCCGCCCATTATGAAGAATCCTCCAATTCCAACCATACCTTGAAACCATTAGTACTATGATACGACTAGAGAGGCTATGGCGGACTCACCAGAAATCGCATTGGTGACACTCATCAACGGGGAATGGAGAGCTGGTGCCACACCCCATACAGCACGATAGCCAACGAGTCCAGCAAGGCCAAAAGTCATCAGGTTCCCCATAAATACAGGTCCGGTGGCCTTCCCTAGTGCAAGAGCTGTTCCCATACCAGCGGTGGTAGTAGCAACTTGACGGGTCACCTTCTGCCAAGGTGTTACTGCCAATTCTGCTTGCTCCTTTGTAGGCAGAGCTGCTTCGGGCTTTGGAACAGGGGGTGGTGCTGGACGTGGCGCTGGCGGCAAAATCTTTCCGTCCATGGTAACGATTGAACCCCGAACAACCTCATCTGATAGGTCTATACCGAAGGATTTCTCTTGAGGGGCCATTGAGAGAAGGAACTTGGTAATGTTGTTGGAGTACAAGGTCGATGACTGCGTTGGCAAGCGTGACGGCAGATCAGTATATCCTGATCTAGTTAGTTCATACGTACTCCATGATATCATGGATAGACAAACCGATGATAGTAACATCCTTGTATTTGGTCAATTGTCCGGGAACCGTCGCTTCACAGTTGCCGCCAGCCTCTGCGGCAAAGTCCACGATTACCGAGCCAGGTTTCATTGCCGCGACCATCTTACATCAGAGTAAGCAAGTTGTTCGATGAATGTATGAGGTCTATTCTCACCTCCTTGGTAATCAGCTTAGGTGCAGGCTTTCCAGGAATGAGAGCTGTAGTGACTATGATGTCCACCTCTCGACACTGTTCCATGAAAAGTTTCATCTCCGCCTCAATGAACTCCTTGGACATCTCTTTAGCATAGCCTCCTTGACCAGAGCCATCCTCCTGTATGTCGACTTCAATGAACTCGGCCCCAAGAGACTGGACCTGTTCACGAACGGCGGGCCGAGTGTCGAAACCACGAACAATAGCACCCAGTCTCCGAGCCTAAGACATTATTTGTCGGTAATTGAAGCTGATAGAATCCGTGATCACGTAGTGCTTACCGAGGCAATTGCACTCAGGCCAGCCACGCCAGCACCGATGACCAGCACTTTGCCAGGGGGTATCTAGCGACCATTTAGCACGACACGCAGTCAATCCACTACTTGAGCATTATCACCTTTCTATCAACAACAGCGTTAGTGCACGGACATTAAGTTTGGGACGTTTCGCCTACCCAGCAGCAGTGGCCTGCCCGGTCAGAAACCGACCAAAGTGATTTGAAGCTTCTAGAACCGCTTTGTACCCGGCGATGTTGGCCATAGAGCTATTCAGGCATTGTTAGTAACTGCCAACAGCTTCCAACGTAACCTTACGCACCTCAGCGCATCGAATATCTGCGCGCGAGAGATCCGGGGTATCATATCCATAGCGAAAGAGGTCACACCACGTGCGGCAAGTTCTTCCACCAGTGGCTTGTTTTGTGCTGGGTACAGAAACGAGACGATCGTACTTCCTTGGCGCAGGTCCCGAACTTCATTGTTGGGACCCTGGAGTTGAGGGCCACGGACCTTCAGCACGATCTGACTCTGAGACCAAATGGTATTCCGGTCCACCATTACCGCACCAGCTTCCTCGTAGGCTTTATCTAGGAATTCAGCATTCTCACCGGCCCCGCGCTCGACCAGAACACGCGAGAAGCCTTTCTTGAGCAAGAGAGCAACATTCTGTGGGCTGATGGCAACGCGTCGTTCGTTCGGGAAGATTTCACGCGGAACGCCCACGGTCAACGAGGAGTAAGGAGTGATTGGGATAGCGGGGGGCTCGGGAGCACTACTCGCGTATCTTCGGGAGGTCTTTTGTAAGGCTCCGATGAGCAGCGAGGCGGAGTAATTGTATCCGAGCGCATGCGAAGGGATTCGGGTTGATGACACCACTATCGACCTCAAGTAACATTAGCAACCCTGCCACAAAGCTTGAATGGCACACAGTGAGAGTGGGAGCCACATGCCTGGCTGCTGAAGGCAAAGCAGCGACCTCCCAGGATAGGTGGTCGAAGCAGCCTGGCAAGGCCGAAGGGCCAAGCGCAGGTACACGGGCACACTCATTGTCGTACTCGGTAGATTAAGTAGCAAATGGCGGGATCCTGGGAAGTTTCATGTCCGGAGTCGGCTCAATGACGAGTGCCTCGCGGGAAATGGCGTCCAGGCAACATAGATGGTGTAACGCTGAAGGATGACGGGAGTCACCGCGGTGAATAAAGGGTCGATCGTAAGGTTCGCTTTCCCAGAACAAAGAACTTCAGAATGATCCAACCAAGTGCAAACAGAGGGAAGATTGAGTGGTAAAGCTTATGGCTTTGAATGAGAGTTGAGTGGTTCTGGGCGGTTAAAATAGAAGAGGAGACGGATAATGGGCATTGCGGGGGAGGCCAGGCTCGACGCGCGCAAGGGATGGGCGGGAAAACCAGCGACCATTCTTCCACAAGTCTGATGTGTTGAGTGAGTGAGTGATTGGATGGATCTGCGGTTCGGATAATCGGTATTCTATTCCATCGGATCGCCCGATGACACGGTGCCGTGGGGGATGTGACGGTGGAGAGATTGTCGGCATAAAATGAGGGGAAGCTCGCGTGGGGAAGGCGCCGTGATTGGCAATGAGAGCTTGTTGGCAGCGGCACTTGGCGGGGGATGACCTGGTGGTTTATGCTCCGACTTGACTGTCAACCTGGTAGCTGCTTAGGCTATTTTGGGCACGACATGATAAGATTTATGATACTCCACAGGATATCCTAAATCACAAATCTACTGGCAGAGATATAAAAAGACATCGCAACATCGGCATGAATTCCGAACCTACCATACGTTTAACTTATGCTAGAGCTGTTTGTTCTGTTTGTACTGTGCAGGTGACATTGTCGGGTACAGTTTAGCCGGTGCTACGATGCCTGAGGCTCGAATCCCCGGCTTTGAGTTCATGAGTTCTGATTCAAACTGTACTCATACCGGACAATCTCTTGTCAATGTTGATAGGAGAAAAATACTCAATGGTCGGATCGAATTTCTCGCTACAATCATGCCCTGCACATGTTGGCAGCAGCAATCAAAAACGAAAAAGCATTTACGCAGTCCGGTATAATAGCCGCGCACGGATTTTTTCCTGAAAGCTCCACCGGCAGTGGACCCCGCTGGGATTTGATCACGGAATGATGTCGTTGCCCTCCTCGTGCTTCCTTGCTTGCCTCGCCCGAGGGTCGCCAACGATCAGTCTCGACTTAGTGACTCAAAAAGAGTCGCTTCGATCCACTCCGTAGAGGCTACGATGGGAAAAAAAAAGAAAAGAAAGAAAAAAAAGAAAAAAAAAAACTGAATGTTTACAGGGCCTTGTCTTCCCCTCAATATCTTAATACTAACCACCAGGCACTTGCTGGGTATGTTGAAGTACGGCTAGAATGGATCTGAAAACGGGGCCAACACGATGCTACCAAACCTACAGCCTGCCTTAAAGTTCCCTCGTTGAGACCCACGGTGGTCTCATCCTGCCATGCACAACTGCTGATTGGGATCCTGGCTAAGAAGTGGAGATAGCAGCTTGAGCTTCTATTTCTTCGCTCCCTCACCTGACGGCTCTTGCGGAGCAGACATCTCCGGACTCAATCAAGCCTTCGCGATCGCCTTGGAATCACCCACGAAAAAGGTACTCTCTGTAGAGGTAACACCCCGTTCGACTCACCTGCCCTGCGTAAACTGTCGGCTTGCATGAAATCTTATATGTAGTGAAATTTGTCGGACCCCCGTCGGAACCTTATACTGGTTCCTTATAAGGTCTGGCCTCCAGCCTCTCTGTTACCCGCTCAAACTCTTTCGGGAGTCTTTTCTGCTATTCGTTGGATCTTGTTGGCGGCTTACCTGGTGGGGTTGCCGGTTCCTGGCAAATCTCAATTCAATTCTATCAGCAAATTTCACCCGCCTTCCAGTTGAAAACAATCACCTCCATCTCATTACACTCTTTCTCTTCCTTTTTCTTTTTTACTTCTGGTCTGGTATAAACACACACCCAGCGCTCGGTGTTGAATTCGCTCGGCCTTGGTAACATCCCGACCATGGCTACTCTGGCGCATCAGGACCAGTCGCAGCTGGTGGTTGACCCCAACACACTTCCTGTCGAAGCCGAACCCGTCAGAAGTCAGACTGAATCTCACGAAGATGCGAAACTTTTGGTAAGTGTCGCGTCAAAATCTCCGGAATCTTATAGCGCATCAAAGGAAAGAAAACTGCAGACTCCGATGCTAACACACTTGAACAGAAGTCAATGGGCTACAAGCCAGTCAGTACTGGCCATTGACCCACATGGAAACCGGTAACCGCTTATACATCTGAACAGGTCCTGCATAGAACATACACTCTGGTTGAGAACTTTTCAACGACATTCGGTAAGGCAATCTGCGCCCCGACCGGTGGTGTATACAGCATGATCCCATCTAGTTCCGCATGCTAACCTCGCAATTGCCAGCCGCGTTGTACTTTGTCGGAGGTGTGCGGGTCACATTCAGCACCGGCATCGCAGCAGGCGGTAACCTGGCTTACTGGTGAGAGAGCTATCAACATCCCAATGACACGGCCTGGTGGCTCATGCTTCCACACAGGACGAGTTACCTGGTAACCATGGTCTTCACTTACATCACTGCTGCGGTCATTGCGGAAGTATGTTCGGCCTCTCCGTCTGCAGGATCCATCTACCTCTGGGCCGCAGAGGCGGGAGGCCCTCGGTTCGGTAGACTCCTGGGCTTCGTCGTTGCATGGTGGAGCACCACTGCATGGACGACGTTTTGCGCCAGCAACACTCAGGCTGCCGTGAACTACATGCTTTCCGTATGTGTCATTCGCACCCCAATCCATTGACCCCAGGGTGCTGATCAAACACGACAGGAGTTGACTGTGTTCAACGTCGACTTTCCGAAAGACACCTCCAGCGTCAAGTTCCGCGCCGTGCAGTGGATCTGCACTGAGATCCTCCTGGCGTTGGCCGCGCTCCTGAACTATCTGCCGCGTATGTCGAACCTCCTGGCCCCTCAGATGTGCGATAGCACACCCCCAAACTAACCCAAGACCCTTCTAGCCCGGGCCTATAAATGGGTCTTCTACTGCTCGTCCCTCATTGTCCTGCTGGACTTCTTCCTCAACCTGATCTGGCTGCCCATCGGCGCCGCCAACACCTGGGGCTTCCGCACGGCGGAGGAGGCCTTCATGTCCACGTACAACGGCACCGGCGCCCCTGCAGGCTGGAACTGGTGTCTGTCCTACCTCGCGACGGCCGGGATCCTGATCGGATTCGACGCTTCCGGTCATGTCGCCGAGGAGACCAAGCACGCCTCCGTCACCGCCGCCCGCGGTATCTTCTGGAGCACCGTAGTCAGCGGCATTGGCGGGCTTGCGACGATCATCCTCTTCCTGTTCTGCGCGGTAAGCTCCCCACCCCACCCATCACTTCCAACACCCAAAGCAAAACCCACTGACCCCTTCACCAGCCCGACCCAGACACGCTCTTCTCCTTCGGCTCCCCGCAGCCCTTCGTGCCCCTCTACGCCGTCGTACTCGGCAAAGGCGGCCACATCTTCATGAACATAATCTGCATCGTCGCCCTATGGCTGGTACGAGTCCCGTCCCCCTTGGCCCCGAAACCCCTCCCTCTCCACCAAACCCAACCCTCCTAACCAAAACATTCGTTGGGAAATAGAACACCGCAATCGCCATCCTCGCCGCCTCGCGGCTCGTCTTCGCCGTCGCGCGCGACGGCGTCCTCCCCTTCTCGCACTGGGTGTCGCAGGTCAAGAACGGCCAGCCGCGCAACGCGGTCATCGTGGTCTGGGGCGTGGCGGCCCTGATCTCGTGCACCCTGCTGCCGTCGGACGTGGCGTTCACCTCGCTGGTCTCCGCCGCGGGCGTCCCCAGCGCCGCCGCCTACGGGCTCATCTGCCTGGGCCGGCTGCTGTGCACGCCCGACCGCTTCCCCAAACCCGAGTGGAGTCTAGGCCGCCTCAGCAAGCCCTTCCAGTTCATCGGCGTCTTCTGGAACGCCTGGGTCGTCGCCATTCTCTTCTCGCCCTACGAGTTCCCCGTCACCGGGGCGAATCTGAACTGTACGTCCTGTCTCCTCCCCTCCCCCCATTTGATCTTCAAATCACCACCTTCTTCACGGTCCGGAAAACTAATGCGCAAACTCAAGACGCCCCCATCATCATGGCCGGCGTGACCATCTTCGCCCTGATCTCCTACTGGGTCACCCCGGAAAGCGCGTGGTTGCCGATCGATCGCATCTCGCATTTCATCGATAGTAAAGGGGCGGTGCAGAGCTCGGTTGAGGAGGTCGGCGTGGGTAGCGCCAGTCATGGTGGTGGTGGTGCTCGTGCGCGGAATGGCGGTGGACCTTCTTCGGAGACCACTGAGTGACAGGTGAGAGACTGGATTCCGCGGCGGACTATGTTTCGGTTGCGGCGGACGTTGGAGTTGGTTGGTCTCTGGTCTGATCTTGTCCCTGACATACTGCAAGACGGTCGGAAAGCAAAAATCAAAAGTTCATCTGGTATGGTCGGAGTGAAGATGGAAAAAATATGAAGAAAGGTGTGGGTTGGTCGGTTCATATGTATAATTATTTGTAGATATGTAGATGATGCATTAGAAGGCTTCCTGGCGTGGAATGCTTTATTCTGGCGGTTTTATGCTCGTTGTGTGTTTTATGATGTAGTGTACATGTAAAGGGAAATATTCAAGCATCCGAATGGATTGAGAAGGCTTGAAGAAGAAACGATGCTCTCTATTCAGGTTAGTGGTGTCGGATTCTCTATTTCGTTGGGTTTTCGTGGCTTGACCAAGAGCAAAACCTATGGTTGGTTTATTTGTCTTATCAAGAATGCAGTGAGGTGTTGGATACATTATTGCACCATGTTCTATGTATCATCAGAATCCTGTATGTGCCGTCTATACACCGCGATATGTGAAGGTGACAAATCCAAACAATCTATCCCACTGCACGTGCTGATCCAGTCCGAAGGACCTGTAACATTACATTTGTAGCAAACCAGAGGGTCCAGCCCTATCCGACCAAGCGCCTCTTAACCCGATAAACGCCGTCCGATACAATCGAGTTCCCCGCTAAATATGTCATAGAAACCAAAAAAATATAATGTCACCCGACCATGGTTCGTAGGGTAAGAAGTGGGAGGAACGCTCGGGCATCATAGTGCCCGATGCGAGATCGTAAGTGAAGAATTATAAGAGTGACGAGAAGGGCGTGATTATGGAAGAAGAATGGATGAACGGATGTCATCCATTGATTCGACCCATCCTTCGGGGAAGGCACGCTGCTTGAACCATGCTTTCTCCAACTCTTCCAGGCCTCGATCGACATTCTGGACCATTGTAAGTATATCACTAACAATATAACGCAAGACTATTGGAGGACATACCTTGAAACCATACCGCTGGAGTTCGGTCATTGTCTGTCGTACATATTTTTGTTCATGTTCGTTTCGTGTCTCATGTCCCGCGGTAAACAGGGGCCATAGTGCCGCCAGTTGTCCCACGTCTTTGGCGAGCTTTCCAATTAGTGCTAAAATTCGCGACGCAAGCATGTCCAGTAGTGGCCTTTGGGACGGACGATCAGGTCGTCCTGCCGCTCCCACACGGTGGAGGAATATATTAGTGGCCTTTTCGTAAGCCTCGATGCATCCCGCGTATTCGAGAACATCGGGATAAGGATATTGCTGTAAGCTCGTATCATCTAGCTCGCCTAGGCTTTGAAGAGCGTCAGGAGCGCTCAAGCGCCATTGCACAAGACGCTGCAGCAGTTCGTGATAGACAAGGTCTTCTTGCTCAAGCGACATGAGGCCATCGTGTTTAGCTTTTCCGAAAGCACTGATTGCCGCTTGAATTTCCATCATCACCGACCAACATTGGCGCAGCTCCACCAATAGGTGGTTGTAGGCGGGAGGCTCGGAAGACAGACTTGGGGTACCAAGATTGTACTCCCAGCCCCCTCCATGTGTTCTCCAATAACTACCTTCCACAACTGTGCCTTCGCTGGTGGCACATGCTCCAGCGACGTCGAGGTATGAAAGAAGAGAAACAAGGAATGGTCGGATCGGGTGATTGATTTCAGCGAGCCGCTTGGCTTCTTTCGCAGGATCGTCATTGGCGGAGAACAAGATTCGGTAAATCTCGCGGGCTCCCTTGAGATGGATGGCCCAGTTGTGATTTTGAGAATCCATCATCTAACCAGTCAGCACGAAAGACAGTGACGCAGGCCTGCGATGAACTTACCTCGAACAAAGACAGCAATAGGCAAGTGGCAAGGTCGGTGAGACGGACACTCTGGTCTGGCTCGGTGTATCGAGTCCTGAAGGACTTAACAACTTCACCGTAGTTGCTCATGGCCTGTTGAAGATGCTTGTTTCGTTGCTGTCCTTTGGAAGTATTGGCGAGATGCAGCGCTCCCATAGCCTGCATGGCACTAGCCATGGACGGTGATGACCGGGCGAGGTCCGGGAAAAACCGCCGATAGGGATTGATGTTGATCGAATTGTCGTAAATGAGCAACAAGGTAGCGACTTGATCGACAAAGTGTGTGTAATAGCGGCCCTCAACACAGTCGAGAGACGAAGATATAAACTCGGCTGGGGAGATCGGCTCCTGGAAACGGTATTTTATGGGTTTGAAGTCTGAAACAGTTGTCGGAGACACCACCAGTGCCTCGAAAGGCTCCTCATTCTCTTTCGACTCCTGCTTCACCTCTTGTGGTGTCGGGGAAGTCGACTTCTTGTCTCGTTTTTTCGTGGGCGCAGTCGTAGATTCGGAAGTAGCCGGTGGCGGTCCGTAGACCTTGAAAGTCATGCGGCCCTGTGTCCCATCGCACTCGAGACCCAACCGAGTACAATTCTTGCACGACGGCGACGCTTCGTCGCAGCGCACATGGCGACGACGGCAGGTTGAACATCCGGTGAACCCCCGGTGATGCCATCTCCGGACCCGCTTTCGTTTCTCAGGCACAGCAGCGGCTGCGGGAAGCTGGGGCTGTGCGGGGAGAGGAGGCTTCCCCGGGGCACACACCAAAGTCTGAACCTCCATATCTATGAACTCGGGTTGAATTGGCGACAATATGGTGGGGGGAAGATATCCATGAGACAGAGGGAAGGACGGGGAGAGGTCCGACCGAAATTCCAAGCCAGACTGCGGGACGTTCACCAGTGTTGCATTCGGTGGCGGGGTTTTCGGAATCGGAGCGGTCGTTGATGGAAATCGAGAAGAGGGGCGAACAGATAAGGTGTAGGTAGTAAAAGAGCGAGTACTGGAGTGATCAAGAGGATGCAAGTCCGAATATCGATTGAGCAAAAATGAAGTGGAGAGGGCTTGGTTGTGATGGAAGAAAGGATAATAAGAATTAAGAATAGGAATAGGAATAGAAATTGAGTGATCGACAAGCGTTGGGAAGAAGGGGAAGGTCGAGATCGGATCCTATTATTATTAAGAAGCCAGTCGAACCATCGGGTCGGTTGAGGGAGTTGGAGTGGGCGAGTGTCCGGGGGGGCAAATAATCTAAAGGCGGCGAAAGATCAAGTCAAAGGCCGGGGAGGGACCGAGTGGGGAGAGAACTAAGAGTGCCAGAGGGAGGGGAATTCAAAGAGGGGTGAGGAGGGGGGGGGGAAGGGAATTGAAGAGGATGAAAGAGAGAGATGGAACTCTGGTCGGGCAAATGTTAATGCAATTGAAATTGATTAAATGCAGGTGAGACCAACTACCAACTACCGACTTGGCTTATGTCTGTCTGTCTGTCTGAGACTCTGGTCTTTTTCTACTCCGTACCTTTAGCTACCTTTAGTCTATTCGGATTTTTTTTCTTTGTGTTGTCTTGATTAACAACTTAGCATACTTAATACGTAGCTAAAGTGCTCAAGAGATCTGGATGAGCGATTGGGAGCAATGGAACCCATACCCACTTTCTCCCACCTCTCCTCCCCAATCAATCCGCAGATCCTCCAATCTAGAGACAGAGACATGGTCCGGTGTAGTAATCCTTCTTCTCCTTTCCACCGAACATATCCTTTGTAAATGAGAGTACGTACCTCTCTTGTGTCCTAATTGCTATTATGAACTACTTCTTCTTTTTGTTCTAGGGAAGTAAATGCGAAGAGTGATTCAACGCAAATCTGCCAGCTGCACACTAAATTACCCTAATCACAGTCGACGACGCAACGCTGGACAAGACGGAGGAGGCTGCAGATCAACCCTAATGGTGGATCGGATGCCTGATGATCGGACATGGTCACCCTTTCTTCGGAACGCAACTCTGGCCCCAAAAAAGACTAAAGCTTTCTTTCTTTTTAGGATCTCCTGCTCGAAAATCACGCACTGAGAACGGTCCAGTCGCTGCTAGTTAGCCTCCAGCAGCTCCTCCTACCACACTTTGGGGGAGGTCTTGCAAACCTACCTAGAATCGGTAGCCCGCAACGACTGGCTTTCCTGTCTTTCCTAGATCTCCACTCCGATCCACTCGTGCCTTGGGTTCAGCGGCAGAAGATTGAGGTTGCGGGCGACTGGACAAGCCTGTCCTGCCAGAAATCTCCGTGCTTCTGATAACAATGAAGCTAGTCAAAACTAGACCTGCGCCCCCAAGAGAATTCTTGGAGAAATCAGTCAGTCATCCAGGAGTTCAACTATCCAAGACCCAACGGATTCGCGCGAAATGGCAACTAGTTTCCTCCTTTCTCGATTGCCAAGCACTTGACTGGAAACTCTCTTCCTTGGCCGCTCCATTCGATCCAGTTGTCCCCCTCGTGCAACTTGATCTCAGTCGCTTGTTAACAGGCTTGTCCCTGTCCGCTCCCTGTTTATATTCCAGGCGTCATATAGCCTAGAGCATCGTCATTTCGTCCAGGCAATAGATCGTCCCGCAATCGCTCAGACTTGCCCAACGAGTCCCCGTACAATTGATTTTGCTCCTCAGCAGAGGCTTCCTGGGTTCTGGAATTGTCTCAACCTCTCCGACGGCTGTACATTCCGTTGACCTCGATCGCTTCTGACCGGGCTTGGGTTAAAGAGGTTTACGCCCCCCTTGCGGAAAATCACGACTCCATTCAGGTGTGGGACGGGTGGTCCCGCCGTACCCCGTGCACTACCGTCAGAGGTCAGCGAAAGAAAAACTTCGTCGTCCTGCATAGTCCCATTTTCCCAGATTGTTCGATCCGATGAAGTCAGCTGCTTTGACCTACCAATCATTGGTGACGCCCGATGACAGGTTTGTGGTCGATGTCAGTGGCCCCAGAATCTTTGCATGATGTGCGAGAAGGCGATTCGAAGACAGCAATCTCCACCGTTTTCGTTTCCCTACCGACGGTTCTCACACGCCCTGTTCCATGGGCTAGGTCGAGTTCTCGATGCAATGGATAGTTAGAAGAGGCAGTGATCATAGAGCCCCTTTGTAGCAAACGGCCCATATTGTGTCAGAGGTTGGACCCTGTCCGACTAACTAGATTCTCATGTCACCAAGGAGGCAACCAACCTCAGGGCTGACCCCAATCCACCGTCTATACAAACCCACCTTCTCAGGTAGCATCACATTGTGTTCCAGATGGGCCAGCACGCACTAGAAGTTTAATCCCGGGCCGGTCTGACATAAAAGTGACTCGTCCAATGCTTGTTACAGAGCCAGAAGATCACTACATCGGCCGCCGGCCCAGGTCCCGCCCCTCTCTCTCTTCCCCCTCCCCTTAACGGAAGTAAACGGGGCATATCAGAAGATGCAGTTTGCTAGTAAACTCAAATCGACATCCCGCTCTCTAGGGGAGCATCCCGACGTAACCCATAGCAGATCCTTTCCCCTTCCTTCTCTTTCTCGCTCTCTTCCTAGAGGTTCCCTTACAACCCGGAGCCCCTGGCCTATTCTTAAACCGTTGCGCCACCAGGTTCTCGAAAGTTTAAGCCTACATATAGTTTTGTTGTGTGTTGATTGTCCAGCAACGGTACAGCCCTCACTGACAATACATAGTAATATGCTTGGACACCAACCGGTGCAAACTCAACCACAAAGCGTGCGCCTACTGCACTTTATCACATCAAGTGCTCGTGCGTTGCTCGAGTAGACTAGGGAGTCCATCCCTCTCGCGCACAAGAAACACCACCACAGCACACTCCCCCTTCCCATAACTACCTATTATCGAAGGCTAGTTTCCATATTATCTCACTAACCCCACTCAGAGCCCCAGGGGATCCTGGAAATCCGAATCCACCGCCCTCCCGACATACGTCAAAAACCCCAAGTTAGCCATAGCAAAACATCATTATAGCATATCCACAAAACACCCATGATCAGACTAGGGGGTACTGTACTAGGTATCTACACTCCACACAGAATATGCATTCACTCAATTTCAAGACAAAAAGAGGTTATCTGAGCGCATCATGCCCCCGAACCTTCTGGATCATGATTTACCAACCCCCCCCCCCCAACTATTCCCAACTCGCACAACTTAACCGAATCTCCCATTAACTTCTCGGGCGTCGCCCGACACCAATGCAAGGAGACTGAACCATCTCTGCATATGTCGCATGCAACAATTTTCTTTCCCCCCTCCGCCGCCGTTCTCGCATCCTGCATGGCCGATTTAGTATTGCTTACGGAGCGCGCTCCGTAGTGCCAGTAGTATCCTTTTCCGAGCTGGCTCCCCGGAAGGGTCGGATCCGGGAGTATGAGTGGAAGGATTCTATCTTTATCATTTCCTCTAGTCTTTGGAAACCCCATCTAGACCGGGGGGAGGGTCATCGCTGCCTCGCGTTCGGAGTTTTAGATCGTGTGTGGATGGGCTGCAGTGGACTGAGTCTTAGATCCTGCAATGGGTTTGCTGGCGCGGTAGAGTGGTGGGGGGCGACTATAGCTGCTAGGCTGCTAGGCTGCTAGGTTGTAATGTAAGTGCGCCGGTGGGATGATTTGCTTCGGTTTATTCGTGTGTGTTGGATGCCTGCAGCAGCGATGGTGCCCACCGTGCCTTCTAGAAGAGCTGGCTAGGGCAATGAAGTCATGTTTACTGTGGCGAAAAAGTCGAGCTTGTGTTTCTGCAGGGAGGAGATTCTCTGGCCTTTGCAATAAGAGAAGCAACCAGACATCAAAAGTCTACAGTGGGCTGCTAGAGTCGCTGGCACAGGGGTTCTCGGGGAATCAGCTGGACGCGTCGATGAAAAAGCACATGTCATCAGCTGAGGGCCTGGGATTTGGCTGGATCACTCCATATGTACATGCATAGACCCAATTATCCTGTCCATTTCAGATACAAGGCAACCAAGATGTGGACTCTGTGATCGAGGCTTAGCCCACACTGCGGCCCCTTTCCGGTCTTTCGGATTCGTATTGTTTAAGTTTGGCCTTGCGCGTAGTCGGCCGAGCGCCGACGGCAATGGCACGACGATCACCCCCACAGCTCGGGAACAGTGAAAGCCAACGTCATGAATGAGGAAGGAAACATGAAGAAAAGAAATTAGAATACAGAGAAAGTATTGGGTATCTGCTGGCAAACCAGAATTTCAAATTGCCCGCCAGAGGTAGGAAAATGCAAGGGTTAAACATTCATGATGAGTGAGCACAATTCAGAGAGAAAAAGAAGATAATGAGGGTCGGAATTAGATCATCAAAGGCGCTCCGCTATCCTGAAAGAATTTGATGAGACATCATATCTGATCCAAGACAGCTGAAAACCAGATCAGGAAGGAAGAAGGCCCGATAGCGCACCGGACGCGGGCGGCACAACATGTGAGAGGCGACCTAGGACGTACTCATGCATCAACAGACACGGTCGTCCCGGGGAAAGGAAAAGATGCGGATTCTCGGGGCTCAGGATCTGGCGACTCCGCCGCGTCGCCCTTCCCATTCGTTCGGTCAAATTCCAATGTTTCGGCTAGCTCAGCAGCCATGGGGTCGAGGTCTTCCTCCTTGAGACCAGTGGCGAGTGCCACCAACTTCCGATGGACATCGAACTTGGTGCTTACTCCCGCGTCAGCCGTCTGCTGAGCAAGGTCTTTGACAGCAGCGCGCCGAGCTTTCTGCGCTGAGCACAATTGTCGAGCCAGCTGGTAGGTGCGAAGCAGTTTATCGTGGTCTGTGGCGGGTGGCGTCGTACCCTCCTGTGCTGCAGGCACTACTACCGATGATATGCGCTCTCTTAGGCGACTCTGCTGAATCTGCTCTAGCAGTGACTCATAGCCACTTCGCAACTGCTCATAGCGTTCAAGCTGAGCATCAATTGGCTGCTCACCAGCCTCCTGCGCTTGTAAGACAGCTGTTTCTTTCTGCACCTTCTGTCGATCCACCTCTAGTTGCTCGTACAGTGTTTCCGGGTTCGCAACGTCGTCAGAGTCCTGCCCGTTCGCTTTTGAGCTTCCGTAGCTTACGGTAAGTTTCTTATTTGCTTCAGCCATTATCACACCAATCTTGGATAGCAACGCGGTGGTGGCAGGAGACGATGACTCTTGGGCAAGAGTGGCGGGCTGGGTGTCAACATTCATCAACCCTGGCGCTTCGCCGTTCAACTGGTCATTGCCCATCGTGATAGATGATGGCGGAGGAGGAATGTCGCGTTCGGACGGATGCGCTCGTCGAGTAATGCTTGCAGCCGTCTCGCCCTTCTTGTTCACTAAGTCGCCAGCCCGTGGACACCGTGCAAGAAGCAAGTCCACCAAGCGGAAAGCGCCATTCCGAGCAGCCACTAAGGCCGCTGTGTCTCCATTAGAGTCCTGGAAGGACAACAAAAGATCGACTTCTTCCACCGAGCACATGAGGCGCAGCTTGTCTAGCAGCACATCACAATAGTATCGTGAGCTCTTCCATTTCCCTTTGCTCCGCGTAGTCTCTGCTATATGATGAAATATGGTAGCACCAAACCAGTCTCTGAATGAGACTGTATCCCAAAGTAAATCGAGAAGCGGAGGGAAAGTTCTCTTCTCGTAGTTATTCGTAAACAAAACAGCTCGCACAAGCGGGGTCTCTTCGTGTACCGATAATGCCTTCATATCTGCTCCTCTTCGTAAGAGATCTTTCACAATCTCCAGATCTCCCATAGCACAGGCCCAGTGAAGGGCCGTGTTACCGGAGTCGTCAATTGGGCGATCTACCTGGAAGTTGGATGGTGGCTGTGGAGGTGGTACACGTGTAGCCTCGGGCGCATCGCCTACTGTCATGAAGTAGTCCAAGAGCTGGTCCCCATAGAGTATGTGTTCCTGTTCGCTGATGGACATCACAGGCGCCTCGTTGATTCCACGCTTGCGTTTGCGCGAGAAGTTACCGTTCTGTGACATTGTCATCATCTCTTCATCCGCTATCATTGACGACGACTCAAGCGTCGCTTGTTCGATGGACTCGTTGTCGTCAAAGCCAGTGCTCATCTCGTACTGTTCGTGGGTAAAGGGGGGTGGCGCCATATTTCGGGCTGGTTTGATAGCACTGAAGACCTCCTCGTTCACAGTTCTCCGGTTAGCTGTGTTCTTCGGTGCCCTTGGTTTCGATGCGGTTGTGTGTTTTGGTGCTGGTGGAGGGCTACGGTCTCCGGCAACATAGTCAAATATCGGTCTCAATTTGTCGATTATATTGTTGCGCTCAGCGAGGAGTCGACCTTCAGGGAGAGGTATCCATGTACCTACTAAAGTCAGAACCGATACGCCTTTCAAGAAACAGGGGTTATCAGTAGAGACCTTGGACAAGACGGACTTACCTTGATATTTGCCATATCCACCTTGCACTTTCTCATGGACACCCTTTTGTACCTCCCGCTCGAGAATCCTCGTTCTCGCTGGCTTGTCGAATCCGGCGACTTTGAGAATATGGGTTGCATTGATCCAGTCGTCCGACCGTCTTCGCATCACGCTTTCTCCATCGAGTTTCAGCTCGTAGACCGGTACCTAGTGACATGCATCAGCTGGGGGTTCTACCCCTTCGTTTGGTCGAAATTGGTCCGTAAGTGATCCAATTGAAGAAGGCAGGGCGGATTCTGGAAATTCCTACTTACACTGCTATAGGTAGCAGAGTACACTTTCGAAAAGTCAACTCCCGCCATGATGTGCGTCCCCTCACGCTGTCCTGATTCAGTGAGGTCCCGTTCAGCAACAGCGACTGACACCGCTGCTCGGCAGCCGGACAACAACAAGGATCTCAGGTGTTTGTTCAATTATGGAAATGCATCAAGATCCGACGCTCGTTGATTGGCCGGGTTGATTCACATGAGCATGATTGAAAAAAGACCGAGGATGGCTTGTTAATGATAGGTTCTGCAGTATTGATCTCGAAACGCGAAGGTCTGGCTAGGCAAGACGCGCCCTGAGTACGTCGGACCGCGTAAAGTGGATTTAGCCGAGCTAATCCTTTTACGGACATACTGTCACGTGTCGTCACATGACGCTGCCGGCAAGGAAGGAACGACGACGACTACGGAATAGCTGCAAACCTCACGGTCCGGTCGCTTGTCCTCGAAACCCACCTTCATAACACCCTTTTCTCCTTTCAATATGACTGTTGCCGAGACAGTGAAGAGCGCCGTTGGGCTTTCGGGCAGCACTCGTAAGTTTATATTGCCATTGGCCTCCACTGCGTGGGGAAGCAACGCGGTGAATAATGTTGCTCATCGAAGTCATGACTGACCCTCTCTCTCAGCTGCCACGAGCCAGGAAATGTCGGATGCTCGCCTTCCTCTTCAGTACCGCGACTCTTGCGCTCACTTGCTAATCCCCTTGAACCGCTGCCGGCAGCAGGAGTACTACCTCCCGTGGAAGTGCGAGGTGCGTTGTTCTGATTCCGCCAATACTCCTTGCCTATCATCTGAATTATGGAAAACTGGATCTGACATCTGCATCGCAAATTGCAGGATGAGCGACACAGCTACGAGAAGTGCCAGTACGAGGAGTTCAAGAAGCGCGTCGCCAAGATGGAAGAGCTCCGGGCCGCAAAGGATGGTGCCCGCAGCAATTGATACCGGAATTTCGACATCCTCTTATTCGCGACGGACGAAGCAGCATGTTATGTACATAGAGATTGTGAGATTGTTTGTCCATGTACCGACTTTGGCGTTGGGATTCCATCGAGTCGATCCTGTCGATACCATATTTTGAGAGCCAGGGTCAATAAACCCATAAAAGGCCTCAGTAGCTGGTCACCTCTCTCCGGTGTCTTTTGGGAGAACCGCGCAGCTTGACGTGCTCCTACTCTCGGGCAATATAGCATGAGTAAGACAGGCAGTTCTGCCCTAGCCGGGAGCCGTTTTGAGCATGTCAGCCTGCTAAAAAGCGAGTCGAGATTGAGACAGCATCAGTTGATTCTGGCACAGGAGCTTCAGTTCCTTTTCTGGAGTACCATAGCCTAATTGCAAATCAAGTTAAAATGATCATAACAAGCTCCCGCTATACATAGTCAATCATGTGCGAAGATGCCATGGTCTGGGTGTGTATTTAAGTAGCGCAGTAGAAAGAGGTATCTTGCATAAGCCATTTGACTCATGTTTCTCTCGCTATGCTGGAAGAGAGATGGCATAGCAATAGCTGGATAATGGCTCCGTATAGCGCTGCAGCGCAACTGATGACAGGAAAGTCACCTGACCGGGCTCCCTTCCTCCACGCTGCTTAGAAATCGACGTGGGTGACAATCACCGATAATGCTTTTCCTGCCCCGCTATGAACGGAGAGACGTTTTGTCCCCGCCAATAGGCGATTGAGCCTGGAACCCCGAAGGTTCGACACGAAAATCAGCATCAAGTCGATAAGAAGGAGCACGATCCGTCTGTTTCCACTCTTTCTCTGGCATCTTTTGATCCTGCTTGGGGATTCAGGATCTTGGTCTATATCACCTGTGCCTTGAGTCGGGCCATTGCGTGCTACTGACGTGACTCGATCGGGTCCTAGATCGGAGTCTAATAATTGTCTGTGGAAACTGGAAGTTTCCCCTCATCTCCGCGGGGTTTTTGTATGGACTGATTTTCCCGTCGTCTCACCCCACCACCTCTGTGCCGCGACCCAACGGTCAGGTCTCTCCCTCGGAAAATTCGCGCGCCTTCCTGCCGATAGTCCTGATCAGCGACAGAATGGGCTTGCTGTATGTGATGACTGCTGAGTGAAAGCCAGATGATTTGAGCACGCCAGAGACTAACTTGCGTTCCTCCAGCGCGCTTGGAACGGCCCTGGATTGGCCGGAGGCCAAGAAAAGAGCAGACCAGGTTCGCAAATGGGGAATTGAGGTGAGTATTTCGCCATTGGGTCCATTTGGCATATGTCACAGCCCGAAATGTATTGACCGAAGACAGCAATTACTTGCGAACTGGCATAGAGCCAAGGGCAAGGAGCGCAATGCTCTGCTTTGGGGCGATGAAGTAAGATTTCACCCCGCAGAATCCCATTCTCTTGTGCTAATCGATCTCGATCTATCAGGTTGAGTACCTTGTTGTAGCCGTCGATGATGAAGCGAAGAAGGCCCGCCTTTCACTCGCGCAGGCGGAGATTCTCAAGTCACTTGCGGAAGACGAAGCATCATGGAAGCAGGGAACTCGACCGCAGTCCCCGAACGATGAACAGTGAGATTTGTCGGCAAGAACAAACTAAGGACATGTCTGATGGGTTGCAGTGACGGGGAAGAGCCACCACACTTCCATCCGGAATTTGGCCGCTTCATGCTTGAAGCAACGCCGGGTAAACCCTGGGGAATCGATTTCAAGGACCTGCTGAAGGTCGAGTCAAACATGAAATGGAGGTCCGTACCCAATTACTGGATTCGATGATAGCCTGTGACCTCTAACATCATCACCACAGACGCGAGGTTGCCAAAGCCCACATGGCACCGAATGAACATCCCATCACCCTTACGACGTTTCCTCGCCTGGGCACCAAGGATGACTATATCCAGCCCTATTATCTACCGTCTGGTCCTGCGCTCCGGTCCCAGTTTGTGCCCGACGAGATCGCCAATCCGCACATCAGGTTTCCAACCCTGGCTGCTAACATCCGGTCAAGGAGAGGTCGCAAGGTTGAGCTGAACGTCCCGGTATATAAAGACACGAATACGCCCGAACCATTTAAAGACCCAACTGTGAATTATGATCTTCATATCTGGCCTGAGGATGATGATGTTAGAAACGGAGCAGCCAAGGACGATCATGTGTACATGGATGCCATGGCCTTTGGTATGGGCAGTTGCTGTCTGCAAATCACTTTCCAAGCCAAGAATATGACCGAAGGGAGGAAGTTGTACGACCAGTTGAGTCCACTGGGACCTATTTTGCTGGCCTTGACCGCTGCTACGCCGATTTACAAGGGCTTCCTTGTTGATACGGATGTACGCTGGAATCAGATTAGTGGGGCTGTTGATGACCGTACTCGTGAAGAGCTTGGAGAACTTGTACGATTGCCCTGTCCCGCTGCTAATGCCATTCGCTAACATCTCACAGCCCTTGAAAACTGACAGATGGAGGATCCCTAAATCCCGATATGCCTCAAACTCGACCTATATTTCACAAGACCCCCGGTTGCGAAAGGAATATTTGGACCCTGACTTGATCGTTGACGAGGATATCAAGAAGCGTCTGATGGAGGACGGAATGGATGATCTTCTAGCCACACATTTTGCACATCTCTTCATTCGTGATCCTTTGGTCATCTTCTCGGAAGATCTTGAAGAACTCGACTTGAACAAAGCGGATCACTTCGAGAATTTGCAGTCCACAAACTGGCAGCATATGCGGTTCAAACCCCCACCACCTGACAAGGATGACATTGGTTGGCGGGTCGAGTTCCGTTCCATGGAGATCCAGATGACCGACTTTGAGAACGCTGCATTCAGCATTTTTATTGTACTTGTGACCCGCGCGATCTTGACTTATGATCTAAACTTCTATATCCCGATTCAGCGCACGACAGAGAACATGGAGACCGCACATGCACGCAACGCGGTTCACGACCGGAAATTCTACTTCCGCAAGGACCCATTCTCCCCTCGCCGCCCGAATCCTCATTCATCCAGTGGAAGCAACGTCTCTTCCACCACGTCGTCCGCTGCCAACTCCCCGCCTCCATCGCCATCCCTTACCCCCGTGGAGTCCGAGTACGAACTCATGACTATATCTGATATCATCAATGGTTCTTCCGATGGCTCTTTCCCTGGACTGATCCCACTTGTCGAATCATACCTGAACAGTGTCAATGTGGATGTTGAGACTCGCTGCTCATTGGCCAGCTACCTTGACTTGATACGCAAACGTGCAAACGGAACTCTCTGGACGGGCGCCAAGTGGATCCGCGAGTTCGTTGCGTCGCACCCGGACTACAAGCAAGACAGTGTCGTTTCGGAGCGGATTTGCTATGACCTTGTCAAGGCCGTGGATGAGATGAGCGTGCATGAGGGGAGGAACGGTACCGTTGGGTGGGAACTTCTCAAGGGTAAGAATATTTGAAAAGATCTTGTAAATAAATTCGCATATAGATGTAGATAGCTTGTCTATTTTCTACTGTCACTTACTGTTGAGTACTACATATACTGTCAGTCGTGTTGCATAATATTACAGGAGACTTGGTTTGCTCAATTGGTTTGCCCTTGTGATTAAACATCATCATTGTATAGGAGGTTGATTGGATGTTCTTGATTCGGTGTGAAACCCTCCACCATATGAGAAGGGGTTGGCTGCGAGCCTCTTGAGTCCGAGACAAACCATGCAATTCCCAGACAAGCAACTTCCACCCTTTCAGTCTTTTTTCTCAATCGTCTCAGTACTTTCCCACTATTATCGAATGCCGCCCGTTCAAGGCAACCAGATCTTTTCCTCCTCAGTCGGTTCTCGACACGAATCAGCCACTCCAGTCACCTTCCATGTATTGCTGACTTTGTGAAGTATGAAGAGCTCAACGCCGACATGATGCACAGCACCGTTGACCTTTGCTCGGAAAGGGGCCCAGACGGCGGCCAGGCTACCCGAAGGATACACTTTCACTTCAGGGTCCCAGATACGCTCATCGATCTCATCCTCGATCTTGACCACCTGTTCAACGAAGGTTCCAATCGTACAGAAGCGAGGGAGGGTCGGTGAAGGTGGCCAGAGGGACATTCCTCCCGCTCGCACGCAGTATTTGTCGAACTCGGCGGAACTCTTCGTCCTGAGCGCACCCAGAAACCCGTTGATGACGGCTAAGATGGATTCAATTTCTTCGGAATGTTGAGAGAATGCCGATAGCACATGGAACGTGGTAGAGGGATCCCAAAGCATAATTTCAGATGTCATATCAAAACGAAACAAGCGCCGTCGAAACATGCCAGTGCTTGCAGGACGCGAGCTTCCATCTCCCTCAATGGTTGTCAACTCAACATAACTTATATGGGGGGGGGGTTCTTTGCTCACTGTCACGGGCCTCGGTGACGTGCCTTGACTTGGTGTCGCTGTGCCAGGAACGTTACCTTGGGCCTGTCATAGGAAAGACAGCACATGCACTTTCCCGACTTTGTAGACAATGAAGCCGGTCGGCATTGAGTTTTTGGCCTACCCTTATCGTCTGGTCAGACGGACTGCCTGATTCTGAATCAATGCCGATGTTTTCATTTCATTAGGAGCTACAGTCACAGCAACTCTCCATCAAGCTGCAGAATCGAGTGCTGACTGTTTCAAGGGCGTGGCCCCTGGGGTTACTGTTGCAGTCATGAGAACGCCCTCGCTTCACCTCAAACTTCTCTACTCCGCACTGATTCAATCGGGGTCTATCTCCAGGACAAGTTGAATGTTGTGAAGCGCCCCAAAATTACGATCTTCTGGCACGTCTTACGGAGCTCGTGCCATGTCCGACCACGGCGAAGGTTCGAGTGCAGTAGCAGTCAAGGAATCGAGGGTCAAATCGTTTGACGTGAGCACTGTGAGACACTAAAGCTCCAGCCATTGCTAGTCAGGGAAGCTGCATATGTTTCGGTGGCTATGACGTGCTACAGCGTGTGACTCTGGTTTTTTCAACATTGAATGGCAAGAACTAATTGGCCGGCCGTGCAACAGCAGGTTCACGGCCAAGAAGTCCAGTCGGAGGAAGTTTCACGAGTGAAGAACGGATTGCCTTGCCTGGATTGGTCCTGGTACACCTTGGCTCCTGTGTGGCTCGAAGGATTTTCTTGACTTCGAAGTAGGGGCTGCTTGTACAATATGACTGCTGATGGGGTCCTCGCGAATCCTCGGAGCATAGCCGGCAGACGGCTGTTAAACCCTAAGCATGCAAGAACCTGCAGACAGGCCGGCATGGCGGTCAGAAGCCCACACTTCTTTCTCTCTCACTGTCTCATATTCTAAAGATTGTTCATATCTACCGTTCTGTGCCAGGTCTGCGTTGTTCTGCTCCTCTTGCAGCTTCGGTTTACATGTTCTCCGAGGACACCAACTCTAGGCGGGCGTTGTCGTCGAACGATACTTCGGAACGGGACCCGGCTATAACATTCTGCCCGAATAGCCTTAATAGCATCACGCTATTATCCCGTTTGCGGGGACATGAACGGCATATATCTTCCCCACCAAGTTTTCAACCTCGGGGATACCTCGGGTCAAGCAAAACTCGAGCAGAATGCGGGCACCTGTACGAATCAGGGTATAGAGACGAGGTGCTTTCACCGATCTCTGCATGACTCGCTCTCACCAATCTATCCCATGACCCCAATGCTCCGCATTTTGGCCGGCGGCGCAACCTGATTTGGAAACACTCCCCCCTGTTGACGGTGGGATCTGGAGTACTTCCCCACATCCCGCGACTGCTCTTAACCCGGGGTTGATGATGCAACGTTTTGACCTGATGCCGGGGTTTGCGCCAGGCCCCCTTATGCCGTGAAGATCCAGGTATAAATGCTGCAGAGCAGCGTCGTCCAGCGTCGTCAAAGTATGGTGCAGCAGCTTTAGAGTCATTTTGAATCTTATAACTCTCTGCAAGATGCGCAGGGCAATCGTTTGCCTGCTCGGTCTCTCTGCCAGTGGCATTGTCGCTTCGGCTGATACATCTCAGCCTACAGCTCATGTTCGCAATGGTACATATGTCGGAGTGAGAAACACCGATTATGAGCAAGACTTCTTCCTTGGTATACCTTATGCGCAACAGCCCGTTGGCGACTTGCGATTCAGGGTTCCAAAGTCCCTCAATGAAAGCTGGGATGGTGAGCGTGAGGCGAAGGCATACTCAGACATCTGTGTAGGATATGGGGTATGCCACTATACTGCCTTCACCGGCTTCATATGATATAAGCTGACTTTAGTACGTTAGACGGATTCTATATGGTACAATCAGTCCGAAGCATGTCTCACCCTCAATGTCATCCGCGATTCCTCTTTCAACGAAAGCTCAAGCCTCCCAGTAGGAGTCTGGATCCATGGAGGTGGCTTCACAGAAGGATCAAGTGCGGATCAGCGCTATAATATGTCTGCAATTGTTGCCAATGCTCAAAAGATTGGTATGTCGCCCTTGAGCTATTGTTATGGCCATTATTGACATGTCTTGGCACGCACAGGCAAACCATTCCTCGCCGTGTCGCTCAACTACCGGCTCACGACCTGGGGTTTCATAAGCTCTAGTGAGGTCAGTGGCACAGGTAACACCAACCTCGGCCTTAGGGATCAGAGATTGGCACTTCATTGGATCAAGGAGAACATTGCTGCATTCGGTGGTGACCCGGCAAAGATCACTATCTGGGGCGAGTCTGCGGGAGCAATGTCTGTTGGATATCACCTGGCAGCCTACGGGGGTAGGGACGACAGCCTCTTCCGTGCAGCAATCATGGAGTCCGGGGGAACCATTGCCGCCGGACCTTCTAATTACACCGGCTATCAGGCCCTCTACGACGACCTCGTGGCCAAGGTCAACTGCTCCGACGTTGTGGACTCATTGCAATGCCTGCGCGAGGTTCCATTTGAGAAGTTGAATAGCGTCCTCAATGGAACCGATGGGCAATCGAACTACCCTTTCTCACCTGTCATCGATGGTGATTTGATTCCGACCTGGGGCAGTCTCCAGCTTGACCGCCATGAATTCGTTCAGGTTCCTATAATTGCCGGCACCAATACTGACGAAGGAACCGCGTTCGGGCCCACCGGGGTGAATACGACGCAGGAATTCTATGCATATCTTACCGGTACGTATGCCCTGCTCTGTGAATCTGGTCTACCAATTCTACAATTTACTAAGTTGCCACAGATGGTCAGGATGGCTTCCAGCTACCTCCGTCCATCGCCAAGCATATCCTGCAGGTCTACCCCGATAATCCCTCCTTGGGTATCCCCGAGTTCCTTGGCTCGAGACGAGTCGCATCCAAGGGTTACCAGTGGCGACGCACATCCGCGTATGCAGGGGACGTGAAGATGCACGCGAACCGGCGACGACAATGCGAGGCGTGGACGGCGACCAACACCACGGCCTACTGCTACCGCTTCAATGTGCGGTCCGCGGACGTCACACCCTTGTCGGGAGCCACCCACTTCGAGGAAGTGGCCTTTGTCTTCAACAACATCGCCGGCCTTGGGTATCACTACGGGCTTCCGTTCGCGGGGGTGCCCGAGTCGTACGTGCAACTGAGCCAGCTGATGACCAGCATGTGGGCATCTTTCATCCACGACCTGGACCCCAATTCGGGCATCAAGAACGAGTCGACGGTCCGGTGGCAGGCCTACGGGCAGGGTCGGCCGGTCGATCTGGTCTTCAATGCCAATACCACAAGCTATATGGAGCCGGACACGTGGCGAAAAGAGGGGATTGACTATATCAACTCCGTGGCGAGTGCGTACTGGCGATAGGATGGCCTATTTTTCCCTGTTCGACCCATCAAGCAAGTCGCTGCTACTAACGAGTTGGATATACATGTGAAAGCGAGAGATGCGCGAATCTGTGGTTTTGAGTTGGCCGCAGATGCAGCTTACGATATGGATCTGTAAGTCAGAGAGTAAAGCAAACAAAGAATGACCGAGTATGTGCGTGGTTCGAATTGGGGTGCTCATGTGTTTTCTACGTAAAGAGGAGGGGAACCAGTCACGGTCTTCAGCGCCTCATGCACCCAGCCATGCCTGTAGATCTGAACACCCTCTACTCCGTAGGACAGAGTTACTCCGCTTTGAGTGAGGCCCCGAGCGTAAGCATTACCAAGCAAGATCACCTTCTCATCTCATCCGTGGAAAGAAAGCCCTCCGGTCTGCTCTGTCTTCGTATCTTCGAACACAAGAAAAATTAGGAACCCTTTCACTATCCCCACGAAACCAAACCATGTATGTATAGAAGAAGCCCCAGTTAGAGACAAATAAAAGCCACCACTACGGAGTGCAGTGACATACCAAGTACCTTACCATCGCTTCCGACGAAAATGGGAGGCAAGAAGAGGATGGACCAGACCCAGCCAGTGTACTAGTAGTGCACAAACTAAACAAAGTTCTACCGGCTCCGATTCATCTCGTCCTGATCTGACTTCCGAACATTCTCTTCATCATACCATCTATACGAACCCAAGGAACCCGCTATACCTGTTTCCATGGTCAGTGCAAACGGGACGAACAATGGAAGGGGAAAGAAACGCCTCTGCAATCCTGGGAGATCGGATAGCGGATCCATCCCCATTGTTTGATTAGGTTTTGCATCGGCGAGACTTGGGACGGTTTTTGACCACGATGGAGTGGGTAATGAGTGGTCTGACCGTGGGAAGTAGAGATACAGTAAGAAAAAAGCCAAGGCTAGCAGACTATGTACTCCGTACAGTAATTACAACTAGTCAAGTACTCGGTTCAGTCCTTTCCGATTGTTGTTTCTTCGCCACTGTAGTGTAAGTTAGTCAACGATCTGCCGGCCTTGCGTCCTGTCCAGGGAATGATCGGAGGGTTTTTCTTTGAAAATGATCTCCCGGGATCGAATCATTTGTCGAGAGATTTTTCCTTGGCCATGCTCATGGAGTACTACACATAGAACGAGATACCTAGTCATGGTGGGAAACGCTTCGCCGGGAAATGAAACATCCGATTTCATTGCGATTAATTCCCTCCTTTGCCCAAAGAGTGAGTGAGTACACGAGGGGAGGGGGCAAGGGGAGAGCGGGTGGTTGAGATGGTCTTAGCCTAAACAGACCAGACCAGCACAGATCCAAGTGTTGTTTAGATCTCGACGTTGAGATTTGGGAAAGAGGGGGGGTGGAAGAGGGAGGGGGGGCAAGGGAGGGGAAAAGTGGGTGAGGGGAGGGGCAGAGAGGCCAGTGCAAATGTTCCCCCCCGGTAGGTGGCTGTCAAAACTGTCATATCATTTTCCCTTTCTGGGAAGCGGACACAAACGGGCACTGAGCTGAGGCACGCCCTCGTCCGAGTTTGGTTTGAGCATTGCTTCTTGTCCACGATATTCGCCTCTCCTGACTGGACTGGACAAGTACTACTGTAACTGATTTATGGATTGAAGTGGGAGTCGGCTTAATCACTGGCTGGATCCTTGAATATGTCTATACACTGAACAACACACAGACGGTGGTGGATCGCAGTAGCGGCGAAAGATAAACCGAGTACCTACGTTTGATTGCCTGCCTTCTTCCCACTCACTCCGCATGTTCATCTCTGACGATCCTCTTCCTGCACCTCCGTTCATTTGGATTGTCATTTCCATTCGAATTGACGGATCTTAGTCATTTCCATTCTTCATCTCGCGACGATCCCGAGGAGATTCGTGAAGAAAAAAAAAAAAAAAAAAAGGCACCACCACCACCAAGACCCCATCTGGGAAACCTTAAATCTCGTTTTACGTCCTGGGAAAAATGACTTTGGGTTTTTGGTCCACGGTCTCGGTTAACATTACTTGAAAGACGCGCCTCAACCATGGAACCAGCCTGTCCGGGTTGTAGATACACGCCAGATATGCCAGATAGCCGCCGCGTATCGGCAACTTTGTGAAGATTCGAAGGAAAAAAAAAAAAAAAAAAAAAAAAAAAAAAAAAAAAGACAACCACAGACCACATTTCGACCTCAACAACAAAGGTCTGGATTCGGGGAGGAGACGTGGAAGAAAGTTGATTCGGTGGGGGGAGGGAAGTTGTCAAAGACACGCTTGCGCGCCAGTGTTGTTCGTATACTCTATCTTGGTTCCTTTGATTGGGGAAGTCGCCGATCGCGATCGTGCTTAACCGTAGCGTCTGCGTTTAGCGGCAGAGGTACTGTACCTAGTAAGTAGGTGCTGAATGAACACTGCCACCGACTCGGGTTGAGTCGACTCTACTGGTTGACTTCCAGTTGAACGGGTTGAGCTTCAGGGAGGAGATAATGGTGCTGGGTGAAGAAAGGATCGGTTGGGTTTCCTCTTTTTCTTTTCCCCCTACCCCCTCCTTTCCCTTTCTTCTGTCCCACCACCAACTCCCCTACCTAATTAGATTCGTGTGATTTGTTCTTGGTAGAGATGTGTGAAAGACTGGATCTCTTGAGTCAAATCTACTCTCACACACTTTACTGCCGATTCATAGAGGTATTGAGGGTAGATAGATATTGAAAGCAGAGAGAAAGCAGAGAGAGAACAAGAGACTCAGAATCGAATCTTTAGTCCTTGTACTGTAGTTAACGTTACTGTACATACATCCCGCCGCTTAGTTACTCGAATATGTCTTTGTCTTTGTCAACTCCATCCAGAACGTTAACTGTACAAGGAGGATGCCTCCCAACTGAGACAAACCTGACAGTTCTCCCCGAGACCGTCTGTCGTCAGTGGCGCTGACCTCAAGCCACTCTCCTGCTACTAGATACTGAGTACGTAGGAGTAGGAGTGGGAGTAGGCAGGTAGTCCGTCCCCTGGTTTCCCGTGGATTTCTCTCCCCCCCCCCTCCCAAAAACCCCACTTTTCACCACTTCCCCGGCGGCCCGTTAACCACCCTTCCCTCATCTCATCTCGGGGACCTCGTTTACGGGATTCTATGCAGATTCTCATCATCCCAGGGCTCCGCATGGGAGGTCTGGTACAGGACGTAGTGGCGAATGCTCAGTCAGTGCTTAGTAAAAATCCGCGAGCCGTCTGTTGTGAAGATGCTAATTCTGGAAGGCTTTTTAGCTCTCTATTCAAGTAGTTACTACTAGGTAGCCCCAGTTATCTAGGATACGGGAAATGAAACCCTCAAAACCTTTCTTCCAGTCAGAAGCCGCTATATCCTGGAACCGATCGGCTAACTGAAATTCGATCGACTAGGCAGGTCTTGGACTTGGAGGAAATAATAACTTAATCTCCCGGCTGCCATTCTATTCATAGTGTTTTTCCCCCCTAGAAAAGAAAACATCATCAAATTTGTCCCACCTTCATAGCCACACTATGATGTGAATGTAATGAGACAGGCAGGATGTTCGGATAGTTAGACAGTTAATTAAGATAAATTAAAAAAGTCGAGGAACAACTAATTTATCAACGTATGTTTCTTTGGTTCTCCCGTTGAAATCGGACGGCCCTTCTTCGGATCTCATCAAAATTGGTGCCCACTCCTCTTGATTGACCCCATTGTGCTTGTGATCGGAGATGCTTTGGACGATGTGATTTAATTTATTTTTGATTAAATCACCGACTCCGTTCTTTCCAGAATGCTGTTCTTTCGGGTCCATTACGTAGCGTTTGTCTAAACAAATCATGAGATGATGAGATCATGGATGGATGGATGGATGGACGAAAGAAATAGCCCAACGGAGGATGGGATCTAGATCATCATCTCTCCCGGGCCCCCCGCCGGCCGAAAGTGGGAAAGCAAACCCCTAAGTCACTTAGCGCACCAGTCAAGCCGAAGTACGGTGTGTGGTTCAATCCACGTGTGGTTGGATTCCCGACCAGCTGGGATCAAAATCCACCGCCATTGTATGGTTCGATTCGCGGTAACAGGAAACCAGTACCTAGGTTCAAATTGGGACCAGGAAAGACCAGCGGTGCTTATCTTTCTTTCTCTTTTTTTTTCCAGGGGCTTGCGGTATCCGTGTTGTATGGGTAATCTTTCACCGTGTAATATACACAGAACAACAGTTCCAAGAAGTGCAAAATGAGGACAAACAGGTATTTCTACTCTTCCTATCAACAACACGACCCAAGGTGGAGGATTGAAGAACGAACATTAGACCTGACAAATAGCCAAACTTTCAACTTGTCACACTGCGCCTCGTTCCACGCAGTTAGTCAAATTCTGGATGATGGTTGCTGATCATGGATCTTTGCTGGCAGTATTGACAGCACCACTTGCAGACGGAAAGGAGCCGGTTGGTTCACGCATTCTGGGCCTACCCTGCATGTACTGTACTGTACATGTATGTATGCACAGTATCTCACATGTGCTATCTCCAAACTAGATAGACTGTTATGCAGGCCCGATATAGACAAAAGGCTCTGTGCAGTTTGGTTGTCTATTGGGATTTTCTGATTTCAGATTCTGTAGCGCTCGGTCGATACAAGCTATGTCGGTTTAAGGTTCGATGCGTATCAATACTGGATGCGCGTGCTGACCGGTAAGAGCCGATCTTAGGAGCTAGCCCATGTGTCATATTGTTAGTTTGTCCTGTGCGTTGGACCTACCGAAGTTGAGTTGCGTCTTCGAAGAGGCCACAGCAATCTAGGCTGGTCGCTTGGTTTGGGATCCATCGACGGAGCAGGGGAAAACTGCAGGCATTGTATACGGTTCGACTGACTGCCACACATGGTATTGGTGGTCTGAATGTAGCGGAGAGGGTACCGAACGGATCATTGGGAAGACACGAGCCTGCCAACATACTGGTATCAGCGATCTGTCCGATCGAGAGCGTCAAGCACGAGAACTTGGTATGGATGACAGAATCATTGCGCACCTCGGCCGTGTCCAAGCAAGCACACCTGGGTGCTGGTTATCCATCCTATACTCATATTCCTCTCGTGCGATATTCGCCGAGGGAAGCCGGAGAAAGACAATAGCAGCATCCGAAATCCAGGGGGAGCTCATTATAACCACGCTCTCATAAGAGGTGTCATGCTACCAAGTGAAAGGTTAAGTCCTTGCTATTCTCTTCCAGCTATGGATCACCACGAAGGGCTTTTCCACCGTAGCGCTTTCATGATATGCGATCGTTCTCCGAACAAAAAGGGTGGTTGTTAGAACAGCGAAGCTATCCCAAAGGCAATTCGAACTAGAAGACTATGAACAACGTAGAAGTTAGACCACATCCGTTACTCGAGCTGAGAGGTTGAGAGAATCAGACACCATACTCACGAGCACTATCCCTACGCACGTCATAGACCTGGTCGCGTTTGAACCGTCCCCAAGAGCAAGAACAGGGCCTTTCCCCAGCATGAGCAGGAAACCTGCTCTCCATCGAAACAAGAACGACCATGCCAGAAATCGTGAAAGCCAGGGGAGATCCGTCTTCACTCCATCCTCACCGAAGATGGAAGTAGTGAGAGAAGTCTGTGAGCACCGTACCTGGAACCAAGGCGATTCGAGGTCCAGATCCATTCTAGGAACGAATCACGAAGGCATAGCATCAGAGATTCGCCAATCAACTTCCCCAATATGGGAGGGCATCGTGCAGATTCTTCCAGAGAAAACTTGATTGTGCCATGGTATGGTGCTTGCTCCGGTGTCTGGTCTGTGGTCAGTTTACTAATGTGAACGGGGAAAACTCTCTCGGTTTGCACTTTCCCCAATATACCTCTTTCCCGATATAACTCCCCGCTCTCCACCACCTTCCCCCCCCCCTATATGAGAAACACATATATATGTGCCTCCTGGCCTGTTCGGCGGAGTATCTATAGTAATATCACTTAAGGTTCCGGTAAGTACTTTGTTCATAGGATAAAGGAAAGGGGACATGAGGCGGGTTCGAGAGTTCTATGAGCTCATCTGTTGTATGATCCCCTCCCCAACGGGTTATAATACACTGTAGGCTGGTAGCGATCAGGTTTTCCTACACAACAGAATCAAGGTATGATGATGATGGCAGTGATTATAGCAAAAGTATCAGGAATAGCAATCAGCTTTGACAATCGGGGGGTCGAGAACACGGACAAGGAAGGGATCGAGCGTCACATATCAGACCTTACGATTCTGAAATCTTATCAATAGAGAATCAGAAGAGACAAGTCGAGGCATATACTCCGAAGCTACATACTTACTTATTATCTGTAAAGCTAATTTGTGAAACCTTTCCTGCGCTTTGGTTGACCTACCTCGTCAGCGAGTCAGAAGTAACGTCTAGAGCCGCTTGACTGGCTTCGACTCATGATTCAAGCGGTAATCTGCTTCATGGCCCACGACTCGAGCGTCGGGCACCTCCTATATCATTCTGCTCCATTTCCTCAATCGAATGAGATGCAAGTCTGTGCCCCCTTGCCCTATCCAGGTATGAACCCCAATTCGGGCACCGTAGGTGTTTGCCCCGGTGTACATGATTACAGTACATGTACATGCGCATACCTCGGTACAAGCGATTTACCGGATGGTAATTTACTTCTTGGTTATCTAGGGTCGATATAAGCTACGGAATGATTTTGGCAGCGATCGGAAGCAGTTCCAAGAAGGTATAGACTATATCTCAGGTGCCATATGCCCTTCCTAATGATTTTTTTTCCGTGTTCTCTGGCATGATCGATCGAGGGAGGCGGATGGTTCAGGTTACATGGTGCCTTGTTTAGTTGCTTTTGGTCAGTTCAGTGGGGGGTCCGGAATAATCTATTTGACTATATACTAGTCTCAGAAGGTCAAAATAGGAAGATTCGGAGGAAGTTCGTCTGAGCTCATCACAGCGAATGACAAATATAGATTTCGCGCACATGGTGTTTTGGTGTGGCCAAAAAAAAACGATATCAGTAGGGAGTTAGATTGTCGATATATTGGCCCAACCTGAGGCTTATAGTTCGAATGGTCGTGCCTTGTAGTCAGTCTACGGGCGCAAAAAAAAAATGAAAAAATGAAAACAGAAGGAGACAAGAGGTTCCAGTTTAATCTATTTAGATTGGGGTGTTTGTTGATTCCATCGGGACAGTGGGCACCCACCCATCACGGCTGTAAAACTCCGACCTAAATTATTGATTAGCATATGCCGTCATCATCAGCAGCAGCAGCAGTAGCAGCATCATCATTGTCGATAATTCTGGAAGAAAGGGCAAAAAATAGAAAAACTGTTAGCCTCCTCTCGCTGTCTACGATGCTACCTTTTTTCTAAGGGGTTTACGCAAAAGACGAATTAGCTTGTTAATGTGCCCTGCTTAGCCCCTTTTGTTGTACTCAACGCGGGTATGGGCTCCAGTTTATGGTGTTTGCAAGCCCGCCTGACTCGTGCTTAAGTATATGTAAATCCTGAACGGTAAGTTAACTTAGAATTGATCCGTGATACACATCCCATCTTCTGTAGTTGCTGCCTTGGGACGCGGGTGGATTCGGTCGCCCTTCTTTTCTGCACCTCCCGTTGACACTACTAGAAATCCACCCACCACCGCACCACGTTGTTTTTACGGCCGGAAGCAACGACAGTAATACTATCCGTTCACTATAGGATCCAGAGTGTCATCATCCTACGGGTTGACTTCGGGGCTTAAAACATCTAGTCTTCCTCACTAAGCACTTCTCGTCCACCAGACAGGAAAAGAAAGAAAAAAAATTATGGGGGAAGAGCAAAAATTGACGGGTGATTTAATTAAACTCGTCTGGTGCTAGCACCCTTCGGGTGGTCATCTCCGTGATCACTGTTGGCTAGCAATGCATCACTGATAGACTCAAAGAGACCAGCCAGACCAAAACCCCCCCCTCCTCCTCCCTCCCCCCTTCCCCCTCCCTCCCCAAGATCCGCTCAGATTCACCCCGACGATGGCGATGGGCGATAGATAGCGACGCTAGGCAAAGTCTGGAGTCTAGACAGTTCCCACAGATAGAGGTTGCAGAACGGAAATCGTGCTAGTCGTGGCGGGCCGATCGACAACCGTTATGAGGTCAAGAGCTCTCCCTACTGGTACTCACCTCCTCTCCATACCTTGCTTCTGAATGCTTCACCTATCATAATGAGCGAAAATTTCCGTGATATCTCCCCTATCTGCCCTATTGTTTGTCTCGCTTTTTTTTTTTTGGAAAAAAGAAAATAATGGAAGCCCACTTGTGTACCCACCACTCGAATTACAACACCTGGATCAGTCCAGGTCATTTACTATGGACAGTCCGGTCCAGCTCAATATATGGAGTAGCTTCCCAGCTTCACGGACACGGAGAATAAAGCCGAGAAGTCATGTGCATGGGGAGTTCGAGCTCGGCAAATTAGAATCTCCCATATGGAAAGATAATCTGGACAAAATGGTTCTATCGTGATGTTGACGAGGGGTTTTGATGATCGAAATGACTTTCTGACTTTGTACGATTTCCAGTGAGGGTCAAGGGATGCAAAGAAGCCAACAGAAGGCGAGTCGGATAATCCGGTCTCACTCCCCTCTCCAAATCTGCGTATGCATCGGATCAGCCTGCATGCCTTTCCTGAATCGCGTACTTTTGAGTGACACGCACAAAAGTGATGCGCCCTTCCTCGATCCCACCTCAGTCTTGACCGCGCTAAGTAAGTCAAGGTGGAACCCCCCACTGCAGCCGGGTCCATGGCAGATGCAGTGGGGAATCCAAACGTTCAACGGCCTGGAAGAGGCAGTATCTGCGTCCCGCAGACTCCGAGCCCGGACGCCAACTTTGCCCAAATGCAAAATTGCCTGAATTTGGAGGGGGGGGGTTGCAAGAGGGAGAGGTTTGAGCGCATCCACACGAGACTAACACCGATCTCACGAGTCCACGACAGCAGTCGTCCGCTTTGGATAAGATTAATTTGCGCTTGTGAGATCAGCTCATTTTGCCATCTTTTCCTGATTTTGGCTTGTGTTTTTGCCTCATGAGGGAAATGGGCCTAGCGGATCATCATTACCACCATCATGGCGTCGACCACGTCCAGAGACCCGGGATTTGCTTACGACTTGGAATCGGTGATTGATTTCCTGTGCCACCAACACGGAACCCGAAGTAGATCCGTCTGGCGGTCGGTGTGTTCATGAGGTACCGTAGTGATGAAGGATCTATGGAAAAGCAGGAAAAAAAGAAACACTAACTCGAGTAGTCACGAGAGCGACAGAGGAATAGAGTCAAGATTTTGTTCCTTAGGAGATGATAACCTTACACATTCCGCGTACCTGGGTAGGGAAATGATTGTTGCTCAACTTCCGAGCCACACATTCTTCTTGGGGGAGGACGGAGGGGAATGTGAATGACTTCCTCCTTACCTCATCCGGTGTCCGTCTGCATAGTCCTCGGCGGCGATTATGCTGCTACTGCTGCTGCTGCTGATGATGATGATCAGCGGTTGTCATCTACCCTCACCTGGATGGCCTCCCTGTCAACCATGCCCCAACTTACAGCCACAGTGGAACATAAGCAGGCCTGAACAGCAGCCATGGTATCGATCGTGATGATTGACAGGGCATCTGTCGCATTCGTCATTCTCGGGCAGGGTTTCTCCAGTCAAATCTTGGTACGCCAAAGACGGGACAGTTTGACTGGTGCCGATGGAGGAAGGCCCACTTCACGTGTTTTTCAAGAGGTTGGTTGGAGGAATGCAGTGGGTCAGCTTCTCAGTCTCCCTATTCGGAAGGAGGTGGCCGAGCTATCCTTCAGTGCGGTGACACACGTGGTTTTTATGGCTTGGAGAGGTATGTGGCAGGTATGTACTCCGTAGTCTACTTAGTTATGGACTATGTACCGAGTGGTGGTGGTAGTTGTATGATTATGATCATTATGATCATTGTCGCCGGCGTTGCTGCTGTTATGCCTCGTCCGTACCTTGACTTCAAACCCACCGCAACATATTTCCATTCTGACGCGCTCCCCGAAAAGATCGCGGAACCATCATTGTCCAAGGCAACCCCCCTCTAGAAAGGCCAAACGTAGATTGGAACTGGCATGAGTTGGAAGAGGCGGTATATCCCGCCAATCTCGCAGCTCAGTCTAGAGAAGAAGAAGATAGCCCATGCACACGTTAATCGGTAGAAGTTCCTGAGACGGTTCCGATCGCAGAATAATAAATATGAGAATATGGACTTTTGAGCCCGTTCGATGGGCAATGGTCCAATATACGCAACGCAGAACGGGAAGACGAGATCTCATGTCGATTGTCGGCTGGCTCGATACGGGGATCGAAGATGAAGATTCCAGACGGGTACAGACAGCATCAGCATGGCTGGTGGGGGAGTGAGGCCGTTACCGAATGTACAGAGTACATACATGTCCCCGATCGGTCTAGTTGCAGCACAGCCAGGTCCTGCTAAGGCAAGGGAATTGCGGAAAAAGGTCGAAAGACCCGCTGCGAGGCACGGGTTAAGCCGAATTTTTTGACGAAACCCCAGCTGTCAGCTTCCTGTTTGGGGGTAAGTCGTCGGAGAGTTTACCGGGATGGATCCACTGCATCGGGGGGATGTTTGCCCTCGGGTGCATTTCCTTTTGGCATTCCAGTACCAGCAAAGTTGACTTATTACGATAATGACGATGATGATGATGATGATGATGATGATCCTTCTCCCTTTCATCATACCAGTGGTCGAGAGATCCAGCCGTCGAGAAGATTGGTCCACCGCCACTAAGGTACCCCTGACTTTGGGGACTCTTTTCTTTTTCTATTCTTATTTTCGTTCTTCCACTGCTATGGCCAGGGCCCATCCGGGCGAATAAGAAAGTCCTTGGTTAGAGTCACCTTGCCGGTGGTACATATGGAGAATCTGGGGGATCATAGCCAATCATAGTCAGCCTGGAAGTGGCTCGCCACTCTTTGACAAAAGGTACGGTAATGTACTTCAACGGCGAGGGTCAGGTCCATTAGCAGGATTGCTTGCCGGTGATGTAAGGTGATGGAGACGGTTACTACGAGTACGTACTCGCTGGATCGTAAGCCCTTCTCCCAAACCAAGACCAAAGAAGTGCAGTGGCTACCTACCTAGTAGTAAACAGATCAGGTGTCAAGAAGCGGAAGGCGGCGTTTGTCGCAGGCGAACACCAGTAACTTCGTAGTAGTAAGGTCGTTAGTCGGAGCCATCACAAACCACAATACGAATGGTGTCAGGACTTTGTCTCCGCTCCAATAGACAGAACGCTTGTCGCCAGAACGATCACCGGGCTTCAATCCATACATCCGCCCGTCCGTCACTTTCGACTCTTGCCACAAACGGTCGAAGCGCCGTCCAGCTCCCCTCCCCTTACCCCTTATGAGTGCCGATAGGACTCTTCGATCAGCGCTGGGAGAGATCATACTTAGTAGGACCCGGTCCCACATCTGATACCTAGGTGCCGGTATTACCTGTACCATGTAATAATTCAGGTTAATCCAGATATGCCTATGGGGCTGTTCTGTGTCGCTGTCAGGGAGACCCAGTGGAGGTGTCGGGACTGAAAACTACTAACGGTCGCAACGGTTCTTTATCCATTGCCCTCTGGCGCTGTCGATCCCGGCCGTTTGCCGGGTCACCAATAAATTCCTCGCTTCGCGAACCATGCTGTGTCACCTCCTGACTATGCGCGAAATCTTCGATCGAAGACTCCCGCTGACAAAGATCAGTTTTGCGATGCTGGCACACCTTAGTAATCAGTCCTTCCGGGCAATCATCTGTCTGTTGCCTGGCACAAGATCCATTTCACCTGGCTCCATAGCTAGGTAGTGAATGCGGGTTTCCCAGTCCGCTACCTGTCTCTGGCGTCGGTTAAACGGAGTCAAAGATGAGGAGGAGTCATGAATTTGGGGTGATTGGCCTCGGATAGTGCATAGGACTCGAGTCAGGTTCCTCGTCAATCGATAGTACAAGATCCAAGATTCTGTGGTCATCGTGAGGGTCTTTTCTTGATCTGTTCTACCCCATTCTGTCACCCAGTAGGTTTGTTACTTTGTATACACAGACTCCCCTTATGCAATATCTCGGATTTTGTGGGGCTTGAGCGCTTCTCGACCTTTCAAGTCGATGCGGTAACACGAACGGCATACTGCATAAATAGCGACAATGGTATTGTTTGGTGCTCTCTTGGCACTGGAGAGCCGAGCAGTACTTTCCAAACGACGATCATTGCTTCCTGGGGGCAAGGAAGAAGATTTAGATTAGCAGCATGTCGGTGAGAGATGGATGGGACATGTCTCCACTGACCAGAGAACTGGTACAGAGCCGATGGCTCTCATCACGATATGGGGCTGGTTGATCAGGGAATTTCTCGTCCTAGTCTAACTACTATGTGTATGTATGGTTTCCTGTCCCATTCACCCCTTTCGACATGACTGATAACAGAGATCGTCACCACCGGGGGGGCATGAAGGCGCAACGCAATTGTTCTTGGAGCGAGCGGATACCACCACATTTGCCATTGGAAAAAATCACCGGTAGACGTTTTGTGTCATCTGGAAACCACAGCAGCCAACAACGAGGGTCCCCTTTGCTTGTATACATACTCTCACTCACTATGACAGTATAAGTCAGCTTTCAGTTCAAGGAACGGAAGCATAGCCCTTGTATCTATCCATGGATTTCTTGTCTGATCAGGTCGGTCTCCTTTCCACAGGGCGTACCACATGGTGGACGTCGAAGCCCGAATATGCGCTATCGTGCACACTTGTCAACAGTGGCACAACAAGCTGGGGCGGAACCGTGTCTCCGTAATAACTTTCGCCAAGTTATAGTCCATGGTCTATCGGGTGGCTGGGGATATAATCGTGTTGGCTGTATTTGAGACTCACCTAATCTCATGCAAGCTGTCACTTATCTCAAAACATTCCAAGATCCTGTGAGCTTGTTGGTCAATGCGTCGGATTGTGACCAATCAACACCATTCGATGGGGCCCGGTGTTGTATGCACAGTGTTTTGCGATCCAGCATTCCTAGTCCGAAATGATGCTTAGCATGCCCGCTTGAGCCCTCATTTCCTGCCCTCAAGATCGAGAGCAGATTCGGCTATTTGAAGTTACGATGTATATGAAATGGGTAAGAACCTATAGATTGTAGGAATATCGTCGAAAGAATGTGATACGGATGTGTATGTCCATATTATTACCGATTCCTGGGCTCCTTCGAGGACGCCGAAGGATAGTTACTGGGAGTCACTAAGATAAACTGTAGATTTGTACGGTGGCCTGCTAAAGTGAGTCGAAACTGCTCCAGGCAACCTGATCAAAGAGTATGGGTCAATAACAAGGTTTGCTATTAGGAGCAGCGAGTGGGTAGTCTACGGAGTAACTTTTCCCCTACGTACTATGTTGAATCAATTGACATGATCACTTGTTATTGAAGTTACCTGGTGTGTACCTGGAGTGGTGGGCGGATGGATGGGCGATTGGTACCAGTCCGATCAGATTAGTCGTATTTTAAGGCGACCGTTGGATTCATCCACCACGGGTCGCCTCGTCTGTGCACTGGTAAGGTGGTCAATGTACAGTACTTTACTTCGTACAACGGGCTGACCCCTCAGGATTACTTTCATAATGTCGGCGTCACAAGTCATAGGATTCCCTGGAGTTTTCAAAAGCCCGGGCTCGATTAAATAAAGCAGACTCACAGAGGGCAGGTAGATGTGGTTATCTGTATCATGAGTTCATAGGTCGGGCAGCTTTCACATGCTAACCATTATGGCCGTAGTTAATTCTTCCGAACAAAAAAAATCCTTCAGGATGTTCTTCCATACCCACCGACCAAATGGAAAAGCTTGCTGTAACCTTACCGGGTTTAGGATCGTTCTAGTTGATCCCTCGAGAGAATAAAAAACATCACGTCAACAGGTACCTATCTGGATACAGATCCGATACACAGCCCGTTGAGTAGGTGGCAGGTACGTTCTAAAATGATATGCATTGTGTCCGTAAGGACGGTGTCGGTCCACGCTAATGAACTTGTAATAAAAGAGAAGGGGATATAGCAGGAATAAGGTGAGCCAGGAAACTTACAAACAGAATATCCCGGTCGGGGCTTGTGTCTTGCAACTATCTTCAAGCTTGAGGGCTGGATCATCACTCTATCTCAATTGGAGATACATGTGTTCAGAGCCATCCTCAACCCAGAAACTCGATTGAACTTTGCTGCCGGATGGTGATAATTTTTAGATCGTGACTGGGAGTCTATTTTCCAGAACCAGCATTTGCTTTGTCCCTCACTTGTATCTTGCATTCAATACTAGGTGTTACAATTCATGGCTCAACCTCGTAATGATCGAAGTTCCATCCTTCTCCGTGCGATCAAACTCAGGGTCAAACGATTCCCTGCTGCAGAGACAGAATCATAAAGGAGACAGATCAAACTGGATGGTTCGGTGACGTATCTGGTCATTCACAAGCATGCCGGGTTTTGCTGATAATGATTGTGAGGGAAACAGTGGGTTGATGCCGAGTTTATATATTCCTAGTGATCTTACAGTGTGTAAGGAAATTAATATGAACGGTCGGCTTGGATAAGCTCAGCCGAGGAAATAATTAGCTGTGGCTGCTTATATTGATTATCATGCACCGAGCATCATCTACACAAGCAGACCATTTGCATTTGCCGGTGCGATGATATATACCTATGGCATAGTGTTCAAGAGTGAACTGACGCCAATGCGCCCGCCCATGCTGATCATGTGATCAAACTCTCCACAAAAAGGCTTGAGCTCCCCTCGAAGGGCCCGGCAAACATTAACATACCCGATATAAGGAAAGCAAAAGTCAAATGAAGTTCAACTTCCGTGATCGGGGGTGACGAAGACCAATTAAGTTATCTTCGAAGTCAAACCTATCATAAGAGATCGAGTTTGCTGGGGCTAGGCCCCGTGAGGTGTACAGGGTTGTCAGACAATTTCTCTTCCAGGTTGAGGAACGTGTCTCGATCTGGTGTCTGAAGGTGTAAGACAGCAGAGCACGCACTGACACGAAGTTTCTCGTTCGGGATATTCGTCCGTTCCAACACTGTGCATTGGATGTGGCAGAAGGGGGGCTATTTGGTTGCAACGGGAGGAGACTGTTGCTCAACTGCCCCTGCTAGCATTGCTAATTAGAGCCAAATATCTGGGTTAGTGATCGATCGATCGAAAGTCTGAGTGCAGTCGTGACCCAATCGAGTAAGCAATAAGTACTCCGTAGTCGACAGCGAAGGCGTCCGTTGGAAGCCTCGAACGCATCCGTTATACACATATCATGGATAGATTTCCTCCCTTCCTAGAGCACTAGGATCAGGGCTTCAGTTTCACCGTCTTCAATAGTCTGTTTACCCCTTCTAGTGACATTTTGCTCACCACTGCAGGCTACAGAGTAATGAGCAACTGAGAAATACAAAACACTTAGAAGTCAGCCAACGAGCTATAGTCTTGCGGCTGGAGCAGCAAAGGAACAGGGCAATGAAAACCCCCATTGAAGAAGAAAGACAGGAATTCTCCAGCGCCTACATTATTACCTAAGGCTAAATTGACTTTGCAACGGATGTTGAATGATCATCAGGAATGTTGATCAAGGTGGTGATGACGATGGTGCCACCCACAAACGGCTATGCCCGAGATCTCGAGCAAGGGAAAGCGGGGAGCGTTGTATTGTACCATGGTACTGTACAAATCACGCAGGCACGGCTATACTTTGCTGCACCCCTCCTTCGATCTCATCCTTTCCTCGACATTGCTTTTAGCTTACAAACTAAATTGTTCCCCTCCCTGCTCCCCCCCCTTTCATGTCGAATGACAAATAGCTTCAACACTACAAGTGAAAGCAGGGGGCCCAGCAGCCTGATCCAAAAGGTCTGGTTCCTCGCTGCAGGAGGGGAGCTGACCATGGCTCGCGTCAGCTGGAAATTTCGCACGCCGTGCTTCGGAGTGAATGGCAGGCTATACTTTAGCTGCGATCCCAACTGTGCATATCTTTTGGGCTAGCTGCAGCTGGCGAAGTGTGTTTGCAGGTGTTTTGCTGATGCGCGATTCCATTTCCCCACTAAGATCGTTCTCAGATCTCCAGGGTCGGAGACTATCCTTCCTTCTAACGCAGCCGGTGCTGGCGCTAAAGGTGCCTTCTGTCCAGCGAGGTTCTCCGTTGGAATTGGCCTTGAGTCCTGGGTGGGTATGTGTGTATCTGCTCCGGCCTTGTCTTGAACCTTGTTTAATCAGGGCGACAATCTGACGACCTCGGAGAAGATTATGTTGGCCAGGGAGGTCAAAGCTCCCTGTATGTAACCAGGTATTGAATCAGCGATCTGGGAACTGTGCCAACTTCGATTCCAGTATGTTTGTTTGACATACCTTGGGCTTAACATTTGGATCTAAGTATCGATCACAGGTAGCATTTTGCTGCCTTACCAAGCAGCTCGTCATGGGTCGCAGCGTTGAAGTTACAGTGCCGAGGCAAAACACCGCAGCGTCGGTAGTATGGATAGAATTCAAAGCGTGGTAGATGGCCATCGCCTTCTATTCTTCTCTTCATCCACAGAAGCTTAAAACCGTATGAATATTTTTCTGTGTATCCAGCCCCTGTAAACATATCTTAGTTGAATGTGACGCATCTTCCTTCAGAAGACAGGGAGAGATCCCGGTGACTAGGGTACTATACCACATGTTTTTCAATTTCTCACACCAGATATGATGACCAGAAAACAACTCCTTCCCATCTACGCATCATCTCTCTACACCTGACAATACTCGGGACAGCAAACACAAGCGTAGAATCTTTATTTAGTCAAGAGTCACTTCAATTCGGTGAAATATCTTTTGAGCGTCCCGTGTTCGTTTCCGCACCAAAATTAGAGGCACATTCCCTCAGATTGCGTAGCGTGCGATCTCTGGATCTTGATATCCGGACCACTTATCGTTGCCCCGATATTAACATTGATTAACATTGTCTTCTGTCCCCTCCTCAGACACGGTGCACCACCCCTCTCTTGGCTTGCCCCTGCTCCCGTCGGCTCCGAAATCGTTACATACCCATACCGATTATCCGTGGTCCGAATGTTCCATGATGTTCGGTCATGGCATTGAGCCCCAGCTATAGGTATGGACTTGACGAGCCATAAACAGGATTTCTTAGTTGACGTACATTAGAGCATAAACTATAAGGATAGAAGTTTTGACCTACACCCAACACTGGTTAAGGTTCATCGAATCAAAAACTTTTAGGTAGGGAGCTGAACAAACCCCATGTACAGGATCGATCCTATTTTTGCAAAAGAAAAAACAAATAGAAATATAGAACGGGTAAGCTATTCCCTGGTCTTCCTCGAGTCCTCGATACCTGATGATTCTGGAGCAAGATATCCGGCGCTTGGAGATGCTGTCAGATTCGCCGATTCTATAATGTAACATGTTTTGAGATAATACAGGATTGTAACGAGGGAGAAACTGGTTGCACTTGTAGATAGTGAGAAGTGGCAGGAGCTAAGCACCAATTGGTACTAGCATGCTAATCTGGAAAGCAATGGTATTGTAGTACGTATCTTGAATACGTAACACGTTTAATTCAGTCTTTTGCAGAATCACTAGAAAATAACCAAAAGGAATAAAGAAAGAAAATATTTTTCTCACGGCCAGGGACAACCCCCCCCCTGGTAAGGCTCCATCGCTCCACTGAGATATCCGCCCATCGCCAACATGATTTCAACCCACTCCACACTTTGTGGAAGATCCGCAGTTCGCAGCCCGTAAAGCTTCTGTAATTCGCCGTAACTTTAAAGTGGTCACGACCACCAGCATGATTCGACGATCTCATAGTCCGGTCTGGCTCCTCCACCTGCCTGTCTTTCTTCCATCCATTTTCCCAGGTCTGAGCTCATCTGTCTTGGCCCGATGTACTGACTAGTACGTAGCTCCTGTTTGGATCCTCCCGTATCTCTGGTGTGTGCGGGCCCTGGGTGTTGAAGTTGTATTTCTTTGGTCAAGCATAATTTTAATTTCGATCTCTATTTTCTTTTTTGTTTTTTCCTTTTTTTTTCTCTCTTTTTTTCCCTAAATTCCTTTTTCGAAAAATAATATTCACAGAAATAATAATTATAATAATAATAACAATAATCATCATCATGATAATAATAAAAATATTCTTTACCAGTCCTAAGTCAGTCAACTATTCTAGTCTTCTGCGGATGCTGCTCCTTCCATCTCCATTGTTATTCTTCCTCTTATGTCCCTACTTACCCTGCTGGTGCTGCCGACTACCCACCTCACCCTCTGTCTCTTTCTCTACACCTACTAATATCTTCTGCGCAAGTCTTCTTTGACTTTCTTCTTTTCCCTTTAATTCCAGCATTCCAATCGTGAGGGAGATTCTCCTTGTTCTTTCGCGAGCCATCCTAGATCCTGTTACTAATCCCTCCATATTCTGCTACTCTTCCTTTCCCCCCCCTTGACATTTATCAAATCATCCTGTCCCCGCCTTCTTTTTCCTTGGATCTTCCCGGACACGCCCTTGTGTCCGCTTGTCATCCCACCTTCATATCTTGTCTGCCTCCGCCGACACTGATCCATTATCCTTCTCTTTCACACCAGCCCGCCCTTGTGCTTTCTATCAATCAATAGTGACAGGAAAGGAAAGGTCGGAGATCCATCAGACAGATTACAAAGACTCCAGGCAGGGAAGGAAAAAAGACCAGCCAACGTCTCCCTTTCCACGCGACGCATTCACCTCTATCCCTTGCATTTACTGCGCCTCCGCCGCTCCCGCGAACTCAAACATTGTCAAATCGATCTTTTCAAAGGACTGCACGGAGTACACAAAGCAAAAATCCTGACTGCAGAACCTCAATCTGGAATCCGAGAAGTGCAATCCTTGGCTGGGAGTGCAAGGCCAGTCAGTTAAAACAGGAAGGGTAACTCTGATCCAACCTGTTCACTTGCGCGCTGCGGGTGCGTGTCATATTTTGTTGTCGCCGTCCTATAGTTCTTAGCACTTGACAATCGCGGCTGTCCTAAAGGCGATCGCATTGCCACAAACCCTCACGGAGCCTGTTCCGCACCTTGCGCTGACTTCTAATCGCCGCCCTCTGTCGCCTTTTCCCCTAGCCAGTCCGGCGACCCATCGGGAGTCACTTCCTACAACTTTCGCCCGCTATCCCGCTTGCCACACCTACAACCCCCACCACTCCCGATTACACACCTGTGAAGCAAGGCGACGTCGTCATTTTTCTCTATATTTGCTTACTCTCGCAATCGTCTCCGAAGCAAATTCATCGCGAAACCCAGCTTATCTGACGAGCATTCGTCATTGCACTCCGCCCAAGATCTCGTTGCTTGCCTTGGTTTCTTCCGCCTTCGCTGGGCAACCCTCACCGTCTAAATCGCCCCGACAGACTCGCGCGATAGATCACAACTTATAGCGAATCACACACAGGACCGAGAATTAAAGACACAGTGGATGAAACCCTCGTATTCATTCGATCTCCTCTATCTTGTCTTAATCTACTGGCATGATGGGATCATTAGAAGCTGAGCACAGGCACAGGTATGTCTCTTTTAGACGGGCTCATGGGAGCTCAGCCTGTCAAATGGCAAAACCACTGCATAGAGCCAACGTTCGTCGGATAATTTTACTGACAAGTCAACGCCTCAATCTAGGGAGCACCTCCCCGTACTGGGATTTCTCGGAAAAGACGGACCAAACTACAGCGCAAAACATCCTTCCGCCGCCATGGGCCCGACATCTTCCCCGACACCACTTTTAAGTCCAACGTCCATGTACCCGTCGCAATCCCTACCCTATTCTTTCTCCACATCCGCCAACACAAGCTCATTGCAAGGCGGATACATATCACCGCCAGATTCGCGGCGCGCATTCGAGGAGGAGAAGGAAAAGCCGCCGCAAAGACAATCGCTTCCGTCGATCCATGAGGCTTTGGGAAACGATAATCCATTGCCCTATCCTGCGCCCACTTCGGCTCCCCCACAACAGGCTCACCATGCACCCCACCCTCCCCCCTTGTCGTCTAACGTTGCTGGGCGACCGGGCACAGAAGGGCCCCCTGGACCACCTAACCCGTTCTCAAACGGCGCCTCGTCCGGCACCTTCATGCGCGAGTCAACGTTTCCCCACCAACCTCAGTTGCAAGCGGAGGCGTCGCGGTCGAGTTTGGCCTCAATCAACACCCAGGACTCCAGAACCACATCTCTACAGTCGCTAAGCTCGGGAAAGTCACCTACGCAGAGTGCGAAGACTGGTCTTACTTCTATATCCGGGTCCCAGACTGGTTCTGGCTATGAGTACAGTGCACCTCCTTCTGCCGGCAGTGTGGCTTCTCCCAACGGATATGGCACTTTCTCGCAATCCTTCCAGTTTCAGTCGCAACCTCCTCCGAATGCGCCATCATACCCATCCACTCCTTATGATACTCGACCTTATGGCGGAACAGGCTGGAAACCAGGAATGCCTGATACCGGCCGTGCTGACGAAATGAAGGGGGTGATTCCATCTCGCCCTCCATTGACTGGGCATCATTACGGTGAACCCGTTAAGCGTCATCTAGACATTTACGACGTCGAGACCTCACTGAATGAGATAGCTGATATTAGCACTCGGGCTCTGGACTTTTCGCGTCACTATGCAGCAAGGGCGCATCAAACGCAGCGCTCTGGTCCAGTAACAGGGTCGTTGCCACTTCCGCACGAGATTGAGGAGATGCTCAATCTACAACGCCGCAACCAAGAAGCTTTGCTTCGCATACGAACTGCAGTGCTGAACGAACATGCTTTGGCTGAGCAAATGGCGCAAAGGAAAGTCTTCAAACCGAGTGGTGTTCATGGCGAGGATCACGTGGCAATGTACCAAGAAGATTTCAAGACCAATGGTGGATTCGCGGGACCTGATTCGAAAAAAAGACGAGGGGTATGTTGATTTGTTCACCAATCACCAGCCATGATATCATTTAATTTGCTACCTAGATAGTGCTAACAGTGACATCTGCAGAAAGCTGCTCCCCCTGGGCGTTGCCATAGCTGTAACCGAGCCGAAACACCCGAATGGCGTCGTGGTCCGGACGGAGCGCGAACCCTGTGCAATGCTTGCGGGTTGCACTACGCCAAACTGACGCGCAAGATGGGCGCTAATAAAGCTGCGTCCATGGGTTCAAATCTGAGGCCCAAGACCGCACTCGACACCTCGTCACCAAACAGTCATTGAAGTTATTATCAGCTCATCTAGCTCGGCGTTGGGACTGGCTTTGAAATTAGAAGCATCAGGCGTTTCGAGTCTCGGTTGCTCTTCTTCATCACATCCTCTTGAATGGTTTTATGTGGACTTTCTGCGGTTCGCTTCCAGGTTGGCTGGTTGCCAAAATGTCCCAGCACAGGGACTTGCTTTGATTTTCTCCGGATGTTTCGTGGATTTACTCTAATACCCCCTGCACGACGAGTTAAGAGGCATTTGGGATAGACTTGTTGCTTTTTGTTCTTGTTTCCTGTTGTTTATATCCTTTCTATTGCGGCTGGTCATAATCTGACGCTACAGGCTTTGCATATGCTTTGTTTCTGCTTCAGCTCTGTCCCATTTGTTCGGCCCTACGGATCGTTCTGTTATACTCTTATTCTGGTTTTACACTTATACCCCCGGTTCGATCGATCTGAGATTGCCAGTCTGGCAAATGTTTCGAGTTAGAATGTGCCAATATTATGTTATCCACGCAGTCACGCAGTCTATTTAGAGATGTCATGGGTGCCTTTTTTCTGTTATGGACCCCCAGTATCCTTTTGTATGTATTCCAGCCTTGTCTCCCCACTGTGCACAGCTGAGAGAGGTAACGGCCACCACTTTTACCATCAAATTCTTTAAAAGAATCTTTCACCATCGGGCCGCCCGGCTCGGTCACCGTTTCCCGGCAAGAACTAATGGTATGCAGGTGACGATTCGGCTATAAGACAAAATTGATATGTCATTTCAGGCCCTGAATCTAGACGTCGACAGTACAAGCTCGGGCAACCTTAGTTTAGGCACGCGACCGCCGCATCGGACTCAGGAGTTAAAGATCCACTTCACTAATGAAAAAGCGCGAGGAAACGAGAACAGAAAGGAGAATAACGGAGTGGATCGTGTATAGACATCTCTCTATTGCTCTTTCTGGAGGAGCAACGTACGTACGCCCCGGGACTCATTTCTGCAATGCCTCGTGGCCCGATAAATGCCAAAGAAAAATCACTCAGATGGAGACTAGAGAGACACTAGAACCGACCAGAACCCCCGCGGAACCCGAGCTTGCACTCACGCTTGATCATTCTGAGGCGTCTGCACGGTCAATGGCCGAACTAGTGTGGGTGGAGATGATAGTGGTGGTGATGATGATGGTGATGACGATGTGTGTTGTCCAATAGTAAGTACTACTAGGTTGTACCTAGTTAGTCTACTCGACCGTCTCACATTGTGGATACCCCGGTACATGGACTGAATCAAATCGAATCTATGATTTTTGGGGGGGCTTTTTTATTTTTTTTTCACATCGCATGCTCAATAAGATAAGACCAATAGTGCAGGCTATTGCCTCTAGACCCTAGACTGAAAAGTGTACAAGGCGAGCAGTCGAGCGACTAGAATAGGAGGTGCCCAGTGGTGGTGGAGGACTCCCAATCTGACTCGGTTGAGTTTGGACCTTTCCGGTAAAGGCAGAAATGCCACTGCGAATCGAAGGAACCACCGATCGGATCTCATCGTGTTTGCATCCGATCTCACTTTTCCCCATCTTGCATCCGTCCTAAGTCCCAACAACTTGGAGTAGTAATTAATGATTGTGGAAGAGTACTATCACAAGCCTACGCATACAGAGTACGGTCGTGATAGCACTAATGACCGAGCTGCTGAGGGCTTTATTGAGCGTGCCCCATCCTATCGTCGCCTGTACTACCACTACCACTAACTACCTACCACCCACTAACTACCGTTGCCGGTCGGCGTTAGGCGGCGATTTGGTTCCAAGATGTGAGATCTCATTCAGATGACAGTGGGTCCCTGCCGTTCCCGACTCGTCCTTTTTTTGTTCCTTCACCGCCAATTCAACCTTTCACATGCATTCCGTCCCCCGGCCCTTTCCTCCTCTTTCCCTTCCAAATGGGCGAATGACAGTCGGTATCATCGATCCTGTTCTCCTTGGGACTTATAGATACATACGGTACATTCGGACTCCTAAGTCTCGATCGCTTCTGTCTTCAAGGGGGCTAGCTACCTTCAAGCAGGTCGACTCAAACATTGACTGTTCCAATGTACATACACATTCCCATGGGGTTCTGGATTCCGCCAAGCTCCGAACTCTTGCCATCGACAATCCACAACACATGCTATGCTCGTATGTGTCCATGTACAGTCCAGCACGGTGGTGTGGTTAACTACGGTGCCTTCCGGCCGAAACTCGAATGGGACGATTCTTTTTGTTTCTCTCTCTCTCCTCCCGACTAGGTTACGTATAATTTGGAATCAGCGATGCAATTGTGTCATGTATCCACATCAGACACCTCCATTCGCTCGGCTACAAGATTGGAAAAATAGATTAGAGAAGACTGGCACCATCATGCCACATCTGTTTGGAAAATAAGACTTGGCCGCTTTTCCCCACTCCCCGCTCGATGGATGATAAGGCAGGCGGCTGGGATGGACATCGTTCGACATGGCCTTGCACTGCCAACTAACTATCAGTAGTAGTACATACGTGGAAACAGCAGGAGTCTGTCTGATCTCGGGCAATGCCGAAATACCGCAATACCAACTCCCCGGGGGCCGAACCCCGGCCGGGCGGGCGAGAGCTCAGTCATCATTCTCCACCTCCATAACTTCACCATCAATGGGGCTGCTGGCTAACTATATGAGGGCGCACAACTATTTGGGTCTGGGATTGATTAGTCGAGTCTATGAACCCAACTCTTGACGCTAGTATTGTCTACGATTGGGTACGCTTTGCCGCTTATTGAGTTCCCTACTACTCATGTGTGTGCCCAGTGAGTACGGACTACGGAGACCTAGCTAGCACAATGATACCTGTCCCAAGATTGTTGACCGGACTGGACTGATGCAACCTCTCCGACTAGTTATCGAGCGCCTACCTGCCTATCGACCCCACCGACCCAATCTCTCGGTACTTCAAGCGGTGAAACCACGGCGGACCGACCGATCGATCGATCTTTCTATCTACTCGTACCTCTGTGCCCGCCTCGGTTTCTTATTCTCTCCTATCCACAAAAAAAAAAAAAAAAAAAAAAAAAAACAGTTGATACGCCGTCTGTCTGGGCATGTGAATGCTTACTTTAGTTCGGAGCCATGATGATACCCAGGATGCCTCGCCAGGGTCTCAGTCCAGGACTAAACCTGCCCCCTCATTTTCACCGCCAAATCCGTACTCACCTTCCCCGTGGCCGATGAGTAAGGATCTGAAACGAATCCTGAACCCAAATGTTTGCCCACCAGATCAGCAAACCCAGAGAACCCCAAGCCAAGGCGAACTACTACCGTATCATGCCGATGGGATGCAGCTTTTTTTGGGGGGGCGGGGGTCGATTCGGCATTTCCCCGTTCCTCGCCCGCCATCCATAAGATCGTCTGATATCATCCTGACCAAAGATGAGAGAACGGTGGAGTCCACCCACCTCGATCATCGGTCGCCGCCTTTGTTTTCTTTCCTTGTTACTAGCTAGGAGCCTCGCAGTTCCGGGAGAGGGAAAGGGATGTGCGGGTGATCTTACTTGTCCATTTCGACCCAAAAAGATAAAAAAAAAAAGGAATATGCCGAAATCTTCCCTCCTGAATTACCCAGGCAGGCGATAGGGCGGTTAGGCCGGATGGCACCGAGGGAGAGCAAGATCTCAAATCGAACCAAGGATCATCCACTCACGAAAATCAGTCGACGGGAAGCACCGGCGGGGCAGATTCTGTTTCTTATTCGATCGGCGATAGGGTCCGATAGTTTCAGTTGATTGACAGATTTGCCTTCCTCCACCTACCTTACTCAGAGGTAGTATCTTTCTGGTCGGGGTTTGGGTTGTTGCACCTTAAAGCATTTTCTTTCTCGGGGTTTGGATTGGGTTCAATGCTTCCATCTAGGTAGGTTTCATTTTCTCCACGCTACATCTCGAATTCCAAGAGTGGCATTGGCAGTTTTCAGGGATCCGGATGTTTGGAGGCTTTCTCCCAACTGTCACCGCGACTACACTGATACTGAGACCTTTCATGTCTATGGTCTCTCAGCATCCGGCGACGCAGGCCCGGATCTAGCACGGAGACCTCCCTTCCCCACTCTTCTACAAGAGGATATGCGTCTCTTTTGGGACTACCGAAAGTCTTGGAATTCGAACCGGCGAAGTTTGAGGTGAAAAGCATCCCGCAGTTGGGTATCGAACCCTAGCGAACAAGGCTGCAGGTCGATCGACCGGGGGAGGGGGGGGAGACGGGAGCCTGAGATATCGGGATCTGATCTGTGACACTTGAGGAAGGAATAAGTTAGAACTAATCGATCGTAAATCGCAAATCGCAACCCGCAACCCGCGCGGCGCATCGGAGCTGCATTCCTGTTCGAGATGGGAGAGAAAAAACAACCCACGGCTAGTCTCTCTCGCTGGCTCGTTGGATTTGCAATCCTGAGGTGTTCACGCGTACCATACTCGAGTGACCGTAATTCTAGCAGCAAGGATTACTGTACCGCATGTCCTTGGAGTCCGCAAGAAGATGTATGTATGCATGCATGTATGTATATCATCGGTTCCATCACAGTCGGCGGTCTGGATGATGTGTGGATGGTGTAGGGGTTGCTTTTGTTGTTGTGTGCTCGACGTGCCTGGATTGACTATTCGCTAGCAGATTCGTTTTTCACAGGGCTCATGTGCGCCTGTTTGAAGGCTCCAGTATCTCGAGGGTCACTTGTGTATGTATTCAGCTTGAGCTACGTGCGGACACGCCTTGTAGATTCGAACACGCAGTCTATGTCGACCTAACGAAGAACATGGCGCCGTCAGCCGTCGAACTGAGAGCTAGAACCACATGGCAACAACGCTACGCATACCATAACATGAGCACTATGTTATCGATGGCTCTGTAGCACCGCATCCGCAACAGGACCCTCCCTCCCTTTGCCATCCACGAAGGCTGTCTGTCCGGGTAACCCCTGCATCTGGTCCAGGTTTCTGTACACGTTTTCCAGATACGGAGTATGTAACCAGACCCAGTCCGTACGAAGGCGTATTTCACAAATTTTCGTTCTTTGATACAGACTGTACATAACGAAGTAGTTACAGGGTATATCCCAGTGGAGAGCATCGTGTATTGTGGGGGGGGGGGGGGGGGTGCAAAGATCGGACAATAAGGCACCAGCTGGAATCGTCTATACCACCACCGCACCGCCTCGTGTCTGATTCCCTCGCAAGCTGCCGCCGGGGCCACGCCCGTTGATTGGCTCAGATGGTGTTTAGGTTTTAGATTCGTGGCTCGATTTCGCCCAGACGCTGCTATGTAGGTAATTAAAACCTCCTGACTACAAACGGAGTAGTCCATGAACTGTACCGACTTACAGTTGGTTGGAGATGATGCAGATCGGAGGCTCAGGGCTGATCCGCTCGCTCGCCGTGACCTTATCTACCAATCCACGGAATAGGCTTGATGGAGCACTGCCCTGGCCTATTTAGTAGACTATGAAATCTCGAAACATGCCACATCCCCCTGGTCGGTGGATGAATATCGCCAATGAAGCTAGTACTAGGTAACCGGCCCCTCTTTTTTTTCCGGGGAGTGCTTTTGGACTACAACGTGTAGTAGTGAACACGAGGGGTTGAAAGAGACCAAAAGAATCCAACAAGCATACCGGTACGTACTTAGTCTTTCTCGCGTGGGAAAAGAAAAAGGCATAAATATTACTAGCGAGGCCAGGTTCGGCATGCACGGCTGCCTAAAAATCTCGATCACGGTTCCTCTTCTCTTTTCTTTTTAGGCTTGGGGGGGGGGATGCTGTAGCCCAGATGTTAGTCGTTCTGCGATGTACATAAAAAGGCGAAAGGTGGAGTGAAAGGGCTTACGCATGACAAGAATCATCCACCCACCACCCAAAACCTATCCACGCAATGCTTTGGCTTGCTTTTGATTGTTGTAGCGGTGTTGCTTCTGGTTCATCGCCATAGTTTTAGCGTAGAAACCGGTGTCAGTCTCCTAACCATCCGATCTACTCGTAGCTCTCCCCCCTCTGTCGGGGATGTCCTGCGACTCCACGGTGTGCAGAAAAGGTCGCAAGGTGGTTCCGACATTCGAATGGTGACCTCTCTGATAGCCCAAGCGGGTTAGGATTAGCGATCTCGCACGGGATCACGGGACAAGTTCATCTATCTCATCTTGGATCGCGCGCGCGCGCCGGCCGCTCCACTGCTAAGCCCCTTTTGGTTTGGGCGCTCCGATCTTCCCCTTCTACTGAGTAACTACTAGGTACCGGTACGTGGTCTAGAAAAACAAAAAGTCACCTAAGCATTTTGAAGAAAAAGGTAAGACTATAGAGTTGGTTAGTCCTTCTCTCTGCCGAGAGTAATCGGCCACCTCGGCTGACGGTCGAGGTTCGAAGTTCGAAGTGTACTGTACCTTCCTCTGCATTGACCGGTCCACAACGGATACATCCGCTGAATGGACGGAAGAGAAGACCGATTGCCCTCCCTCCCTCCACTTTTCGCCTGTCGCTCAGCTGTTTTTCATTAGTACTCTCGTGTCTTAGCAGGTAACGGGACGTAGTGCAAAAGATTTTGGGTGTTCGGGCTTTTGCTGGAGGTTTGAACCGAGCGATGGATGAAGAGAGAAAAGGACTCTTGACTATTCAGGTTTAGACACGCAAACATGAAGAAAATCTTTGCCAATCCTTCTTGCTGAGGGGGGGGGGCGTGCTAGCTACTAGGTAAACCAGTGCTGATACGGAGTACTAGTCCAGAGTAGACGATCTATTTGCCCCCTCTCTTCTTCTTCTTCTCTTTTTTTTTGCCCTTTCTCTTTTCCTTCTCGGACAGTTAGCGAAGAACTTCTTTGCCGTCCCCTTCCTTCGCCCCCATCATCTCTTCTCCCCCTTGCTTTGGCCCTTCCCGCCGTCTCGTCCCAGATCTCTTTGGCATCTAGTCTACCTGATCACCCGGAGAGGATAGCTTTTCACCCAACAAAACCCACCAGACTCCAAATAGTTAGTTCCATCCACTGGTGCGCAGTGGATGTTCGGGTTCTCTTCTTGGGGATGATTTGGAACCCAGCTATTGGACCGCATGTATGATGCGAAAGTTTCTTTTTTCGAAACTGATCCGCAGAAAACTACCTTCGAACCTTTTTCTTTTCTTCTGTGGAGGCCAAACCGAATTCGACTGTCCCCCCCCAGGGGTTCGGTTGTGTACTGTACGGTGTACGAAGTACTTAAACTACAAATCCATTGTTTTTTTGGGGGGGGGGAGGGTCATATCCCGCTTGCCATGCAGACTCCTGATTTAGATTCGACTCTGCATGAGGGGATCTGTTAACTTACTGTCTACCTTAGCGCAGATACACAGAGCCGCAATACCCGTACAACCCTAGCGTTCCACTTCCCCTCCAAAGCTTTCCCCCGTGGTTCAGGTTTGGAGAAGGGGAAAGGCATGCCTTGGCGATACTTGTAAAGGTATAAGCTCAAAGAATCATGATTACTCAGATTGAGACATTGATTCACATTCCCAGGGATATAGCATTGCCTCGCGAGTGTCACGGATCGATCCAGAGTTTTTCTTTTGGATCCCTCCGATAGACGAGTGACTCTGCTTCTATGGCCGGCTTACCTGTTGCCGGTCTAGGGGCATTCGCAAACCATCATCCGTGGGTGTCTTTTGAGACCCTCTCTCCAAGTGATCTCACCTGGGAGGATCGATTGCATCTGGCACCTGTCTGTCAAAAGTCTGCTAATCGTCATCCCGAGCCGAGAAGCTTCCATCCTACTTGGGGAGTAGGCAGCGAGGAAGGCAACCACACTAATCTGCAGTGCTGGACTTGCATCCATTGCAGCATGGATGAGTTCAGGTGCTTCTTGTGCCCGGGCCCTCGTCCCCGTCGTTCATACACAAAGTAAATACTCTCGTAATATGTTTGTCCTTCTGGGCAAAAGGGGGGGAGGGGTGATTGACGTGCATCCGAACTCCGAATGCGGAGTAATTCATGGTGGCAGAGGTTGAGAGATTGACGATCGTGTTCACTTTCCTCTTGTGGTCCGAATATTCTCGTACACGACCCTCTCCCGGTCGAAGGTGTTTCCCATGCATGGAAATGCAGCAACAGGGGGGCAAGCGAAGGGGTTGTCTGCGAGCATGCAATTGTTGGGATGATGTGGCGATGCAGTTTGTACTGTACAGTACACATGCATGATGATATCAAAGAAAAAGGAGATAGAGAGAGAGAGAGAGTGTGTGTGTGTGTATGCATACAGATTGCGACTAATCGCGCAGGGCCTGTAGCTTGAGACTGTCACTGACATCATTTGACAAATCACAATGCATCTCATTTCCAATGAAAACAAAAACCAGCAAACCACATAATTCTTTAGGTTTCAACTGTCGCGTGCAAAAGCTCCCACCATCAGCCCGCAGTTGCGCAAAGAGGAACCTGCTTCTGGCCCTTGCATTAGTTCGCCCTGCCCTCTCCTGGGCCAATCATTCGCGTCCTATCTGCAAGATGTGACTTGATTCGGGATCTACTGGCGGTAGTCTAATGCCTTTGTGGATTGCTCTCTCGCTCGACCCCGGATGCAGTGTTACAGATCACTTCGGACTCGATCTGTCAGATCATCAAAGCAAAACAGAACAGCTGCACCGTGCATACATCATGCGCCGTATCGGGTAATCTAAGAGCAGGCAGGGAAGCCCGGGGCCATGGGAAGGGGTTCCCGGCGCTGGATCTGAGGGCCCGATCACAAAGAAGCGGTGACATCTAAACCTTGTGTGGTTCGATCTCTCGATCTGCCTTAGCATCTGTCATAATCTTGGGTCAAGAAAGAGGCTCAAGCCTCTGTTTCTTCTCCGTCTCGTCCATTCGGAGGCTTATCTCTTTTTTCATTTTCGTGGGGCGACGGAGGAGGACGGACCTCCAGTTCCTGCAGGCGCTTGGTTTGCTACCCGTGCATAATTCAATTGTTTGACTCCTCATGTACTGTACTGGGCTGGCAATTATTGGTTCGGGTGAGGATATAGAACTGTGGACTGTTTAGTAATGAATAGTCGGGTGACAGGTAGATTTCGATCTCGATCGATTGTGGGTTTCCCGTGGATCGATTTGGATTCTGACGTCGTAGATCAGATTCATACTCAGTATGGGGAGTACTGTACGGCGCGGAGATGAGGTGGTTGGGCGTTGATATTGCTACCGTGTTCTGTAGCGTCTATGTGCCTGATAGACTATTCGACCAGTAGCTTGTCCATGCATGTATTGCTGTAGGAAGGAGGGCTTGTCTGCTTTTCCACAAACCGAATTCCAAATATGATCAGTTGGTTGCGCAATTGCTCTTTCGTGGTTCGCGATCAGCTTGTGTTGTTGTTTTTCGTCTCGCGTCATGAATTGGCACCAGAGTGATATCTGGGGCCTAAGAGACACGCAAAGGATACACCGCAGCTTCCATATACTGCTAACCTGAGGCAACCGGGAGCTCTTCCCTTCCACAGTGACTCAAGACATACTGAGCTCTGTTGGTCAATTCCAGCCCACTATGACGTTTGTGACAAGATTCACCTGTGGGTTGACCCGGCGATAAGATAAGGGTGAATCATGTGTCAATCACGTGTGACAAGCAAGCTTCAACCCCCCCCCCTCCACAACAGCTTACTTGCATCAAAGAACATCTGCTGAGAACACTATCTATCGCATACTTTCTTGATCTGATATTTGTTGGATCAAGGTATTACCAAGCAAAAAACTGTCTCATCTGTGCAGGACTTCTCCCTCGATCGAATCAAACTGCGCTGCAAGTGCCCGGCTCCCGCCACCTCTTTGTCCAAACGCGGGGAAGACTTCGTATCACCGCCGTTTGGATAAACAATTCCTGGGAAACAACTACGATCCGAGCTACACGACCGTGCTGCAATATGGCAGGCCCCCTCATACCTCTCTCCGAGATCCCGACCGTTTCACTCCTGTACAAGCTGAAGCGGTTGGTCCCCGCCGCGTCCCCTCTGGCGCCGCCGTCCAAGGCCTTCAACGACACGATCGCGTTGGTCCGCAATGACATCACAAAGCTGCAGGGGGTCGACTGCATCGTCAACGCCGCAAATGAGAGCTTGCTGGGCGGCGGGGGCGTCGACGGCGTCATCCACCGCGCCGCGGGACCCGACCTGCTGCGCGAGTGCCGCACCCTGGACGGCTGCGACACCGGCGACGCCAAGATCACCGCCGCATACGAGCTTCCCTGCAAAAGAATCATCCACACCGTCGGTCCTATCTACGAATCCGAGCGCCGGCGCGGGGGCGCCCGGCGGCCCGAGTCGCTGCTCCGCAGCTGCTACCGTCGCAGTCTGGAGGTGGCCGTGGAGAATGACATGAGGAGCATCGCGTTCTCGGCCGTCAGCACGGGCGTATACGGGTACCCGAGTGAAGCCGCCGCCAGGGCGGTGTTGGACGAGACGCGCCAGTTCCTGGAGGCCGCTGGCAATATCGGCAAGTTGGAGCGCATCATCTTCTGCAATTTTGAGCGCAAGGACGAGGTGGCTTATGAGAAGCTCGTGCCGTAAGTCTGGACCATTGGTTTCCCCTTCGCCTTCATCTGAGCTTTTGCTGTTATCGCCTGTACTGTTCGACAAGTGGATACTAACAGTATGCCTTCGTCTGCTAGTTTATTCTTCCCACCCGAGGATCAGGATGTTCCCAGCAACGGCATCCCCCACGAGCAGAGCGAATCCCAGCCAACAAGCACCGACGGTGAGTCCTTACTGTCATCCGAAGTACTCGCAGCCAAGCTCCCCGACGCGCCCACCATGGAGCCCGGACTGGACGGCCAACCGGAGACCAAGAAGCAGAGGGTTAACGAAACCGCGACCACGCAGCGAGGTAAACGCTACATCGAGGACTTCTCCATCAAATCGGATGACGACTGGGAGGAGGTGGACAAGTCCGAGGACGGGCGCACGGAGAGATTGGACGATGACCCCGTCGAGGTCGACCGGCCTCCGTCGGCCACCGACGTGCAAAGCGTCCAGTCGAGCGGCATCATCGACATGGATGGCTCACAGTCGTCGTCGGATGGGATTTTGTCCAAGGATAGCCTCATGACCAAGGATTGGTAATTGAGACTGGCGACTATGGATATTCATGCACAAAACTTATGACAAATACGTTACTTTATGATTCGGCTGGCGTCTGGGACTAAATGTTCAGTGGTCGTGTGCGAATGGAGCAATGCACACCACCCCCATCGACATTGAGATTTTCCATCAATTATGATAGCTAATGCAACACTTATTCTTGGGCGATGCGAGGATTCTAGGTGAAAAGCTTTAACCCGACATTCGTCCTAAAGGACGGCATACTTTCGTAGAATAGCTATAGTTTGGGTCCACGCCCGGGTCCCGAGTCAGAGGACAAACGTTCCCGAAACGACCAGTGCAAACACCGCAAACAAGCTTGCAATAATTATCACGATATCACGATCATCTCCGCGGCTCGCATCGCGCACTCCGATGCGACACACTCTTTCCTCTCTAATTGAGCACCAATTCCTCTTCCTCCCTTGCTACACGATAATCTAGCGCATTTCCCACGAAACGATTGGACACCCTCAACCTCCCCAACTCCGCGACCGCATCCCCACCTCCACCCTCATTTCCGCTCCTCCGCACGCAACCCCAGCTCCAACCCAGCTCCCACCCCAACAGAAAGGGCCTCCTCCCTACCTCCAAACGAATCAGCACTGAATATGCCACCACCAACACCACCACCACCACCCAATTCAAACCCCAACCGCACAAAACCCCGCGTCGTGGCCCGCGAAGAACTCTCCCGCGCAACCAGTTCAGGCCACCGCCTCGTCCAAGACCTCCAAGACGAACTCCGCGCGCAAGCGCACGCGCACGCCCAGCAGCAGCAGCAGCAGCAGCACCAACAACAACAACAAGCCCGCCAACGCCCTCGCATCTCTTTCCTTTCCGCCCTCCGCGCGCGCTACGCAACCCTCCCGCTACCCTTCCGGCGGTCCGTGCGGGTGCTGGGCGCCACGCTCCCGCTCCTCCCGATCGGGCTCTTCTTCTCCGAGCACGTGCTGCAGGTGATGTGGGTGCGCGGGCCCAGCATGACGCCCTACCTGAACGAGGACTACGAGCAGATGCACACGGCCAGCGACATGGTGCTGGTGAACATGTGGGGCGGGGGCGGGTTGTGGCCGTGGGAGCGGAAGCGGCGGCTGGAGAGGGGGATGGTTGTTACGTTTCGGTGAGTTTTCGGCTGTTTGTTCAACGACCATCTTCAACCCCCGTTGAAGATGTGGGTTGAAGGGGGGGGAGGGGGATCGGGGACCGGGGTTCTCCAAAAGGGTAATGGTATGGTGGCTAACTGTTCTCTTTTCCGGCGCCGGTGTGATAGCTCCCCTGCGAATCCCCGCCACATCGCCATCAAGCGCGTCGTCGGACTGCCCGGGGATCGGATCACGACACGTGAACCCTGTCTGAAGGATGCGCAGGTCGTCCCGTTCAACCATGTGTGGTTGGAGGGCGATGCGCGCGATCCCCGGAAGTCCATGGATAGTAATACCTACGGGCCGGTGAGTTGCAGTCTGATCACGGGCCGGGTGCTGGCGGTGCTGTGGCCCAGGTGGCGGTGGTTGAATTGGGAGGATTGGGAACGCGGGCTTGTGGAGGGCGATACGGAGCGTCGCTTCGGGGAGGGTTATCGCCAGGAGGTGAGGGAGCGTGTGGTTAAGGAGGCGGTGAAGTTGGAACGCCCACAATTGTCGTAGACTGCGGTTGGGATGGCAAGGTGTTTACTGTAAGCTGGTTGGTGGTGTTCGATGTTGTGTATATTATGTTTGTTTGCATTGAGTATGTACATATTTTCCTCCCTTTCGTCCTTCACGTGTGTGCGGTGACTATATAGAAATTAGAGAATAGGCCGATCCTGCGGGTTGGATCGTGGAGCTATACTTCAAAAAACAAGAAACAATCGCTAAGTCTGCTGTGAGATGATTCGCACATCCTCCGGCCGGTCTTCTTGCAGACGGTCAATCTCGGATGCTATACTCAACACCCACCGGTCTTTCTCCACACGGCTGCGCGCCTTGAAGACGATGGTTCGCCCGTGCACCCCCAGCGTGGACACCTGCTTCAACCGTTGCCGCTTCTCTCCCTTGGTCCCGTACTCGCGTGAGCGGAAGTAGTTTCTGCGCAAGGGCTGCCAGATCACGAATGCGATGGCGGTGTCCTCGTCACTACTTGTGTAGACGTCTGTCGCGAGATAAACTCGCGGGAGGGAGTGGTGCCCAGGCCGGTTGCTGTCGAACGTCTGATTTGAGTAGAGCAAGTCTGATTCGGTCAAAAGACCCGAGTATATATAGCAGTCGGCCAGATCGATGGTGGTCTCCAAGCTGTGGTGTATGTGAGGCACTTCGGCGCCGTTGCGCTTCCGCAAGGAGGTGCGAAAGATTAACAACTTTCCGGCCATGAGGACGACATGGCATCGCTTGAAGGTGCTATGGCGCCGAGGTTTCCGATATAATTGTCCAGACATCTGCAACTCCGGTCAATAATTCGCTTCTCCATTAAGGTGGCGTGTGATGTACCTTGATTGTCCGGCAGCCCGACAGAGCACAGATGTTGTGCAGCAGAGGCGAGGCCTCGGCTTTTTTGACCTCCCACTTTCGAGCGAATTGCCCCATGATCGACTCCATCTCCTCATCGATTCCAAGAAGTTCTTGGTTACGCTGGCGGAGAACCTTGAGCTCCGCTGCATCGGTCGCCAGCCGGACCTTCCAGTATTTCACCAGAGCATCAAGTCGTTTCATCCATTCATTCTTGGTGATCTCATCGTACGCCTGGAACCGAACAACAAGGTCATTGTGCAGGAGCATCTCAAACGTCCTCTCATCATCAAACTGCTTCGTGGCGCCGTCATCTCGGCGCGAATCTATCGCGTCAGGTTGGAAATCGACGTCGGGCCCTTGTTCGAGATTGGGGTCAGCGGGGCAAGCATCACGGTGCACATTGCGGACTTCTTTGACCCGGCTTAGATCAATGAACCCGTCTGCATGCTCAATGTTGTGGGCGTTTCTTTGCTGTTGAGCATAAGCCTGCTCGTCGTATTTGGTAATGTGTTCCTTATTGCCACTCGATAACCATGTAATCTCGCCGTCCTGCAACGGGTACGGATCGATATCGTAAGAAAGAGGCGATGCGTCCAAGATCTGCTGCGCTGAGGGCACGGTAGTCTCATCGCGGTCGAGCTTCGGAGGCGCCGGCGGCAGTGACTTGGAGGGTCTGCAGAAAAACAAGTGGTGATCCTGAGTAAAGAAATACAGTCGTTTGAAAAACATTTTATTCAATCGCTGATGTACACCACGCTGCGATGTGAGACGTACAAGAAAGCCCTCTACTGGAGGGGGCTCATCCTCCTTCTCGTGGTCGTGCTTGACGTACGTCTGATAATGTTGCCTTGGTCGCAGCTCGAGCTCATGGGTCGTATGCATCGCAATTGTGCCGTACATGTTCGCTTCATTGGTACCAAAAATCCATTCTAATCGATCATACCGCTTCCAGGCAAGCCCCATGATCTCAGTCTTGGACCAGCGGTTCAGAACCTCCGCCCATTCGGGGCGGTGTTCCAGCATCTCCAAGCAACCGCGCACGATCGCTGTAGCGACAGAGTTCTCCTTCGTTGCGGCGCGACCCAGAACACCACCCTTCCCCTTGTTCGAATATATTGCTTCTAATTGTTCGAACGGATTTTTGAAAACAAGAGATACTCCAAGGTCTGGGACATATATCGGGAGTGAAGATGGACGGCGCCTGCCTAGCACCTGGCTCAGGAAAGTGTACCATTCCATAGCATGCGCCGCAGACTTCGGCCGTATAATGAAGATCTTCGTCCCTCGCTTACACGGCCCCCAGATGACAATTGTCTTGTCCAGGTGTGAATAAAGATTTACCTTGGTCCGTTTGCGACCCAGTGGGATATCATACTGCGGTGACACCCGCGTGCCTGCCTTTTGCACCTCGGGTATGACACGAGTCTTGTACATCTGGAGAGAGAATGGCGCATCCGGATTTGAAGACACTCGACACGCCACGAGGTATTCTCGCCACTGATCCACAACCCGATTCTCTGACTTGAGACTGTCGTTCTCTGTATAGTCATCAGGAAGCTTGTCCTGTAGTGTTTCCTCAATCCGGACAAGCATTTTCTCTGCCTTCAGGACCTCTCCTTCCTGGATTTTGCGTCGGTGCGGTCGGTGTCGTGACAAGACTCCCTGTGTCCTCGATATGCGCGAAAAAAGCCGCTGTTGTTTGTCCAAGAGATTGTCATCCAGGTTGTATCTGACCGCCTTTTTGTGCAGTGGGTGAAGAGGATTACTTCTGACTCGCTTGCCCTGCGGAATTGATTGCTCTTCGTCGCTCTCCACCCGAGGCTCATGCTGCTCTAGATCTGCTGGTGTCGACACGGACGGTGCTCTTCCCTTTCCTTTGGATCGCGACGCTGGCCTTAGCAACCCAATTGTGGATCCATGATCGCTAGCAGGAATCATGGGGCTTGACTGACTCTCGGCATATTGGCTAGGAACCTGTAGCGTTTGCCTGTCTTGTTCCCGCGTGGGTTGCTCCGACTCCATCCTGCTGGGTTCCAAGGATGCATCGCTTGGGCCGCGCTCGTGGGCCGTGTAATAAGCAGAGCCACCGTCTTGTCTTCGAGTAGACGCGCCTTCGTGGTTCGTTGATTCGCTAGAAGTTGATCGGCTTGTGTCTGCAGTAGTCGTCCGCGAAACCTCGTGCCCATTGTCTTCAGAGAGTGTGTATGGAATAGTCCGTAGGCTCTTTCGCCGGCGGGGCTCACGATCCCTGGTTTCGTCCTCCGATTCCCGTTCTGTTGCTTCGTCTTCAGTGGTATCGGCCAGACCAGCTGACTCTTCTTCGGGAGAGGATTCATAATCATCACTGTCGTACTCCTCGGTGTAACGTGCGACCATGGGATCTGCAGAGAAAGTGACAGTCCTTGAAGAGTATTTACTCAGCCTGAGTCTTGTCCTCCACCACGATTTACGGTGATTCTGCAACCAGCCCTGCGGAATGGGGCCGATGAAGAATCGCCGATTGGTCATGTGTATGTGTTTGGGAGAGGCATGATGCTTTGTTGGGTCAGCAGCTAGGACGTGGATTGTGTGTAAGCACATACCAATTTCTCTGCAGTATGAGAGTCGGGATCCAGCCCGCGATATTTGGAGCCATGATACCCGAGACGAGGATCGGTAGCCATTCCGTCACTGGAATGCTGCTCCGTTGGCGCATGAGAAGTCATGACATCTCCAGTGAAACACCCTCGGCGAGATGTCTAGGGTGTCCTTGAGGACAAAGGGTGTTTTTAAAATCGAACCAGGAAAGCTGGGGGGAGTTGAGATGCAGATCTGGCATCGGCCAGGAACCGACGCTGGGGACAAGTCTTGGCCCGGAGTCGATGACGTCGCTCGTTGGAGGTCTTCCCCTTTCCCAAGTTTATGCCCTGTTGCCTAACTGCCTTTCTGCCTTAATGCCTGATAGCCCGCTCAGATGTTTGCACACTTTGTCTCAGGTGAAACAATGGCTGACATAACCACTCAGGGGCGAAGGGACCCGCTTTGTTTATTGGTCTCGAACCTCACCGCTTGCGTGTCCCGCTCCCCTGCGGCGGCGGTGAGTTGTGACAGGCCGCCGTGGGCTGTTGATGAGCTGCCCTCCACCTCCCCTCCACGTTGCCTTATAAAGCCCCCCAACCCCTGATCACTCGACAGATATTCTCTCTATTTACCTCCCTACAATTCACTGTGCTCTTTTGTATCTACACCATACACTCTATCTCCTTACTTTCACACAAAAATGGCTACCTGGTTCGACGGCAAGAAGTCCTTCGCGGAAGTTCCCATCACCGCCAACGGCATTTCAACTCAGGAATTCCTCGATGCTGCTGAGGCCCTGACCACCTTGTTCGGTATGCAACCGTTATCGGGCATGGTATAGCACGTCACAGAGCTCTGTATGCTGACATCAAACTCCTAGATCTCATGCAATCCAAGGCTTTCGGCGTTGTCAAGTCTGACCTCACCGGCAACATCAAGGTTCGGATAACCATACCCCGCATTCAGCCATCGCTCAGGTCTAACCCCATCACAGAAAGTCAGGGACAGGTTCCTGGCTGCTCCCGCTGAGTCCCAGACTCTCCAAGAGCTTGTCGTGAACGAGCTCAAGACCGGAAAGCACACCGCCACCGAGGGTCTCCTCTGGCTCGTTAGGTTAGATTTGACTTACCCCTCCCCGTCACTCAGCCCATGACACCTAGCCGCATGCATCGATGCATGATGCATGGTTCTCATCGACACCTTCAAATCCTTCAACACAAAGCTGACATGTTGCTCTCACAGAGGACTTGACTTCACCGCCCAAGCTCTTCGCCACAACATTAACAACGCCTCCACCGAGCTCGCCGACTCCTTCCGCAACGCTTACGGCGGCACCCTCAAGCCCCACCACTCTTTTGTTGTCAAGCCCCTCTTCTCCGCTGCCATGTCCGCCTGCCCTTACCGCAAGGACTTCTACTCTAGACTGGGCGATGATCAGGCTCAGGTGCAGGAGAACTTGAATGTCTATGTTGCGGCCCTTGAGGAGCGGATCAACATCCTGAAGGCGTTCATGGAGAGCCCCCAGGCTAAGTGGTAGATATCTTTCGGAAGGCTAGTTGATGTCAGGCACATTCGGCATATGAAGGAAAGCGCAGTTTTGAAATGTACATACATCTATTCGGGAAAGTCTGAGACTTCTTGCATGTTATTTATAGAGAAGATTTGGTCTGCGCAGGTTTGGTCGTATTTGTACTGCCCCGAACTTGTGGGGGGGGGGGGGGGGGGGGGCGGGGGGGGGGGGGGGCGGGGGGGGGGGGGGGGGGGGGGGGGGGGGGGGGGGGGGGGATCCTCGTCTTGGAGGTGCTCTTGTATACCTCCATTGAGCAAGTGATCAGGATGATCACCGGAGGACATTTGTATCGGACGATTTGTGGACTTGCTCCGCCATCATAACCATGGAATTGCTTCGTTCCTGTGGCATGGTACCAACCATCCAAATCATGTTAAATAGCTATGCACATATAAGAACTGGAGTTCCATAATGCAAATCTGTATGGCATGACCGATTGAGTTTCAGACGAAGTTGGCGGTGCGAGCGCCATACAGCAAGACGAGATGATTGACAAGTCTCCCCGATTCACCGGAAAATGTGTCGATCCTATTCGATCTTCTGCGACGAGCACAAATATAACCATGACTGGTAAGAGGGAACACAGACAGGGGCGGAGATTGTACATTGGGTGGAAAAGCGAGGGCATAGCGTCAAGGATGGATGAACTTCGACTCGAGCAAGGACCCATACGAGCCCGGTCTTGACTCTTGATACTTACTGTGTTCGCTTAGCAGCTGCCCCGAGCACTCTTGGAGGAGGCATCCACTCGCGGAGCTACGTGGGTTCGTAGTTCCAAGATGTTTCCGACCGTAGTATAAGGCCACGCGTGCTTTTCGTGCATTCCATTTATTCTATCACCGATACCGATCGTAGTACCGTCTGCAATTTCAAGACTAGCACTCACAAGCAGATACTGTGGATGATGGCCTGGAAGAGTTCTTCTCCCTGTTAGGCCGAATCCTGAAGCTTTTTCGAGGAGACGGGGATGAATGATCGACGTATTAGAGAAAAGATGATGCCCATGATGCAGCGAGATCTCGATCGGGGAGCGGCTCATCAGAGCCTAGCCGATTTATGAAGGGATCTGAGCAACGATCGGTCGACTGCTAGTGTACAAGAGCATGACACAGGCCTTGAAGTGTCTCTTTCGAGACTACCGACAGGATTACATCAGCCTATGGTCTCAGAACGATCGCTGAAGGAGGGGGCGGCCTCGTGGATGCTGTTCTTCAGTGACCTCTTCTCAGAATCTACAACAGACGAATCACCTAGCTTGCAGAGACTTATACCTATGCATTTTCTGAGGCTGGTGCCAGGTGGTCAGCACAGATATCTTCTTTCAGCAGGCTGTTTTCAATTTGTGCATGAGGGATTCAATTCTCATGACGCTCGGTGCGACTGCGCTTGCTCAAATCTTTGTCTTCGTTCAACAAGCGGCAAGCCTTGTTTTGGCCTGGGGAGACATGCTAACTTACAGCTCTGGGGCCAACCGGATCGATCTGACGTGCGCTGTGCTTTCTACATGCTCTTATGCTACACATTATACTCATGTCTTCGCTTGCTCCTTTCATATCACGTGTTCAGGATTGATGATTGCTAAAGCGTGCCAAAGGTACATGCGATGGTAGATGGAGAGATGGAGTAGTGGAAAGACAGAGACCATAAGCAAGGGTGCAAGGTATAACATGAGCAATCACACGCATAGCGGCGATGGCTTGGCCAGGAGGCTTCAGGACCTAGAATAATCATTAAATCGAGACTGCAGCTGCAAGTATCTATGCTCTGGAGCTTCCATGTGAAGGGGGCTGGATGCGGGATAGAAGCTGGAGGCGCATGCACCAACCTTGAACTGTCCCCAGATCAGGTTCGTCCTCTGCGCTGCTGTCCCAATTGGGTAATCTAGCATGCCGCCGCGGGCCGCGGGCTAGACTACTGTACTACTAGGTACAGTCTTCGCCTACCTGAAATGCTACTCTCCCTCTCAAGACTCTTGGGAATCTGCAGCGAGATTACTTTCGTGAAAGACTTGGCTGTTATAGTGACTGGCGCTCAACTGGATCTAACCTAGCATGAAACCACCTGTGCTCCCATAGGGCAACAATTGAGCTCTCAGCGCCTTTGGCATCGCCCAGAGCGAGGGGAATTGGAACCCAATGGTAACACGAACCCCTCTACTTCAGGTGGCTATTGCATAGGGCAAAAGTGCCAACTCAGATCCCCGGCCTCTGGTGGTACTCCGTATATGCGTAGCACCGTTGCACGTGTGACAAACCGAAGCGTTGGTGTGAGTTCAGAGAAGGATCTCGCGCACTCTTGGAGCATAACATCGTATGCTATAAGAGTATAAAGCCCAGATCACTCCACCTGGTGGCTCAAAATAGCATCTAAGGCATTGTGTTGACAGTTCGACCGATGACAGATGAAACGTGCATTCAAGCAACGACCGTTTCAGGAGGTGGGGACCGGCCTAGCCTACCTAGCATGTGACGTTGACAGTGACCTCAGAAGTTTCCATGTCAGATAAGAGGAGGGGAGTACCGACGTTGTACCACCCTGGAAACATGCAGTACCTTGATGTTCTGCTCATCGAGATTTGCTTTCTTTCAATCGGTAAACTGTGGATTAGGATTGACACCCAGGCTTCAGTGCCCGGCTTATTCAAGGGGAGATCCTAGAAGCAGGACAACAGTAGTGCACGCGAGACTTCCCGATACCGTGCGTACACAGTTATCAGCATACGTTTAGTGGTACTAATGCAAAGTTGATAGCCGAGCTTATTATGGTTCGTGGACGCCGCTCCCGCCATGTTCCAGTGTTGGTTGAAACCATAAACGGAGCAAGACCGGAAATGGGTACCCTCTTCCGAATCATCGATTGTAGGGAGTCTAGGGACTGAGAGAAAGGGGGGAAATTGTGCACGATGACATGGCTTTCCCTTCTCCCAGCGAATGATGATAGGGTGTTGCGAAGCTCGGCGGCACTAGAGGCTAGCTCAGGCTCTAGGCGAGATGGCGAAGAAATTGTCCCTGGCATCAAGTGCTGACACCTGGCACCTGTCAGACGTGTATACGGAAAAGTCAAATAGAACAGATTGTGCATCGCGCAAGAGAGATTGCCTCTGGCCCTGTTGACAATGCGATCGTTTCCATATTGTCCTACTCGGAAAGAAAAGGAGGGTTAAACAAGTGCAACTGCATCTGAGATCCTCAGATGCGATCCTCTTGTTGGATCGGCAGGCTCAAATTAATTGTGGATTGTGCTGCCGGGTAAGGACTTCAGAAGAGGGGCACGTTGAGACGGTTGGAGACCGTTCGGCAATCGCCCGTCACGAGTCATGGTGGTTTGATTAGTCAAAGTAGCCCGCTCACCCACACAGAAGAATACAGTCCCAAATCATGCTAAAGGATCGGATCAAAGATATGTTGTTGTTTTAGGAAATATCCCAGCACAAGTCGGTAGCTTGTCATTCACACATCAATGTCACGGAAGATAGGCTTTCATTCCAGTCCAACGGTGTTGACAGGGAAGAAGATCGAAACGAAACATCCGTCGCATCCGTCGGTGGGGCTGTCTATCTTTACCCTGTGCGAACAAGATCGATCAAGCTGGTTTACTTTTTGTCCGGGCTGAATCGTGAATTCACTTGCCGAGATTGCGCATCTTGATATGCTCCGATGGACTAGCTATGGAGGTGGCTGGTTGCTACAAGTGCAGTACCTTGGGGCGGCTTGAGAAAGAATATCCTGCAAGATCTATATCTGGTCAAGGCTGTCCCAGGAGAACGGACAGGACCTTTATTTGCAGTGGATATCTGTTATTTAGTTGCTGTTCAATTCCATGGATGGTAGAGGATTAAACTTCGAACTTGCCCTACGCCGAGCCTATCGGCCCCCTGTTAAGGAACAGTCTCTATTTACTCTAGAATTATTCTATGTCTGCGATCATAAATACAACCTTACTTCCACAACGTCGTTCCTCACGTTCTCGGGTCCAGGAGCCTGTTATAACATGGCAATCAGGTCTGGATCATCCGCGTGTGTCCCCTGCAGGGTGCGATTCTTGGTACCCATCTGCATGCATGTCTAGCTGACCTCCACTGGCAAGCTAGTACTCAATGTTCCATCGCACAGCAAGCCGCATATTTACGGCACCAAAGGTTCGAGACACCAATCGTTCGAGCCAATGGTAAACCATAGCCTCGACTCCTAGAAACGTAGACAGTGGAATAGTCTAGCAACTACTGCATGTTGTCTTCAAGTTGTCAGCATTGATGCTACTAGGATCGTTTGTAGTAAGGTGTCCGTGCCTGGAGGAGGTTCCCTTTCTCCCCTCCCCACCTTTGGAAGTAACCCCGTCCAGACTCCAGAGACAGGTGGAGTGATGAACCACCCGAACCAATGTAATGCACCCTGAAGTGGACTACTGACTACATTTTCCTTTCATGGCAAGATTGCCCCAGAGCCATCTTTTGGCACTGCTAGGCCGGTGCCGATCAGCCTATTTTGGCCATTGCTGAAAGGGCTTCTCATGACTGAACCTCACTCAAGCTTGCCGATGGGTCTTCAGCTTCTGCCAAAGTCTATTCCTGGCCCTAGGCACTAGAAATGATGGCATAGAGGGGTCACCTTCGGAGTTCAGAACGTGCCTAGGTAAACCTTCCCCACCCAAGCTGCAGTTGCTGGGATCCATGTGTCACTCTTTCACCCTCAGAGTCGCTTCCTTGCCACTGGGTCCATGCCCCATCACTCTTCACTAAACCTTCCATTCCATGCCTTGTCAGACAGTCCGACCCGGTCCGACTCCTTAGCGTAGAAGCTTCTTCATCTTATGCAGCCAGTCTGCTCCCCTTAAAGTGCTATCGTCCGGCACCTGCAGTGCAATATTTCGTGTGCTGCTACCGCCTCTCTTTCTCTCTCTTTCCTCGCTTCCTTGATGGTTGCTTTTCCGCTTTGAGATGACTATGTCATCGGCTCCTAGACTATTATCCTCAGTCGTGATTGACCTCACCTCACAGACAATTTACAATGGTTGAGTTCAAAGGTCGCAGCGAGCCCATCTTCGTTGTTACCGTGGTCTTCCTCGGACTTTCCTTCATTTCCGTCTGCTTACGATGTTTCGTGAGACTGCGACTGGTGCGCGCATTCGGATGGGACGATGCATTGATGGTTCTAGCCATGGTATGTGGCTAGCTGCTATTGCCATCCTCGTGGCTTTCTTCTTGAATCATGCTAATAATGAGTGAATCCACCATAGGCGCTGGAGATTCTATTTGCCTTATGTGGTATCACCGGGTCAGTGTATGGCATGGGCCAAAAACTCGAGTGGCTTGACCAAGACACGTTAGAAACCGCCTTGTTTGTATGTGATCTAAGAATACCCTTTTCCAAACGGCAAAGTAAGTTAATATTTTGCAGTGGTGGTGGTTAGGTCAAACAAGCTATGTCGTGACGGTAGTTGTTGCCAAGGTCTCTATTGCATTGACTCTCTTCCGGCTTACCGTCTCACGGATACACAAGATGCTCTTGTGGTTTGTCATTGCCATCTCGATTGTCGTGGGCCTGGTGTTCTGGTTCATGTTGACTCTAGAATGCCAACCGGTTTCCTACTTTTGGCGACGTTTTCATTCCACTGGGACCTGCATCTCTATCGACTACCTCATCGATATCGCCTACCTGTATAGTGTAACAGCCATGGTCTGCGACTTGATTCTGGGCTTGTTACCTGCTTTTTTAGTCTGGAACTTGCAAATGAGTACAAGAACTAAGGCTGCGCTAGCAGGGATTTTGAGCATGGGTTGCGTGTGAGTACTCTTGGATAAACCTTCATGCCTGATAATCAGCCATGAACTAATGAGCCGATAGAGCCAGCGCAGCTGTGATTGTACGCATACCTTTTCTGCCTACTTACAACGACAAGGAGTTCCTCTGTAAGTTTCGATTTCACCCGACACGAGAGCCACACAAATTACTTATTAGAACTTTCTTCAGACGCTACAGCGCAGATCTCGATCTGGTCCAATGTCGAGGCTGGCCTTGGCATCACGGCAGGGTGTCTTGTAACCCTGCGTCCTCTCTTTCGCTGGCTTGGTGACGCCAGCTATGGCGCCACACGTAGCAAGAAAACAGGGGGTAGCATACCTCTTTCGAGCTCGATCGGCCATGCAACCCACCCCTCACAGAGCAACGCGACGAAATACTGGCGGCCGGATCTCGATCCGGAAGAATCTCAGGGCGTGGTCACGACTATACAAACCTCGGCTGGGAGCCCGCACAGTAGTCAGGAGGACCTCAACCCGAAGCCTAAGCGCATGAATGGGGTCAATATACACAAGTCTTTTGTGGTGACTTCAGACATTGTATAGGATCTCTCCTGCTACTGGCACCTTACTTACGATATATTTAATTACCGTTATAATATTTCTGTGTGTCTGCACGACCTCCTGTTAGTACGTAGTCGGTATACCTTACTCGGACAAGCCCTAGTCTTTTACCTTCATAGAATAACAATCAAGCATACAGCCAAGATTACTAAGACAGCTATGTAGGAGAGTGCCTGGGCGTCGGCATGTAAGCTTCCGAAAGCTACTGAGCATATCGATTAGTGCATGCCTTTGCAATCGACGGCCAGTTTGGGGGGGGGGGGCCTAGACTGATGCATATATTCTTCATTCGCACACATGTGATGTCATGTTTCGTCCAAAAGCTTCTCCAAGGCTTCGCCTCTGCCGGTCTCGAAAAGGTAAAAATGCCGAATACCTCAGCATTTCTTGACGCACTCGGTTAACTTGATACAAGCAGCTGCCCTGATTGGAGGAGTGGATCGATTGAACCAATTCAACCTTGAATTGAACCGACTTGCTCCCAACTACTGGAACCAACTGAACAAGTGATAACGTACTAAGGCATGGGTACTGGGGTCGCTTCCAGTGTGCATTTTGGCCAACGCAAGTCCCTTGGGATCGACTCTCTCTCTCTCAACTCGGTCTTGAATTCAAACAAACATAGTATGGGAGCAGATGCTCCAAGACGCTCTAGATGAATCAGACCTTGAGAGCATTCGTTTTAGGTCTTACTTCCCGAAGGATGTACCGGGAGGTCATCTCCTGCGCCTTGTTATGTCACGGTTCCTATCGGGCCTTGGGAAGGCGAATCTGATCGGTGGAGACCACCCCCTGTGCAAGCAGAGAATTCTGCCTCAATGTTGTAGCCTGCCTCGGACTTGCCACGGGTATAAGAGTAGGGCTGCTCTTCGGCGCTCAGAAGTCTTTGCGGCATTGTCTTTATCACGGTCTACCATCCAAGCTTGGAATTCCCCTGCGATAGGTCATTGGTCTTTCAACCCAAATGTAAATTAAGAACAACCTAAAATTTCATGGCTAGTCCCAGGCGCGACTCAGTTTCGCCATCCCAGGTGTTCTTGGGCGATGCAAGCATAGACAAAGAACGTATTTCCAGCGGCAATCCCGATCTCGTGGGCTGGGATGGAGATCATGATCCCGTACGCTTCGGCTTCCCGAAAAGAATTGTAGGGGGTTCCTGTTCCTGCGCTAACGGCTTTACAGAATGCTACTCTCGGATGCGCCCCGACAACATGAATTCCGGCTTCAAGGTGGTTTTTCTCGCCTTCGGAGAAAAAGCAGGTAGAACACGGGTTTCACGCGCTTGTGATAGATGTCATCGGCAAAAGGTAAGCTATCTACTCAGTGCATGATGTCTATCAGCCAAGCCTCATGGTGCATAGATAAAATGCGAAGCGGCCCAACCCCGGTGCAATTGGTGCACTCATCAGGACGTCCCCTGTCTATATGATAGGCAACGCAAGAGACGTCGCAATTATATGTGAGTGGATTCCTTATATCAATACCACGGCTTCTTTCAACTGAGGGTCATTGGAGTGATTCATGGGGAGATTCCCTACTTGGCTCCTCAAGTGTGCGCTGACGTGACCGTCTTTAGGCAGCCACGAGAAAATGCTAGCAGCTCTCAAAACGGTCAGTTCGAATTTCACTTCACAAGCTTGCCCAAGCACAGAGCACGAGTTGTCTCGTTTAGTTTCAAGTACCGCAAAAATTGAGTGTCACATTAGAACCTCATACCAATGCGTCTGATAATGATGTGGTGGGAGATTCTACCCTACCGCCTAGTAAACCTCGAAATCACTCTCCGGCGCACTTGAGTGGCAAAGTCCCTATGACTGAAGGGAGCGCCTCGTTGTCATCATCTTCAGACACCATACCTGCATTATCGGGCACGCAGGTTAGCCAGCCTTCCAGACGATCATCACCGACCATTGAGTCTTCTAACTCTCCACCCTGGGAGAATGTTGCACAATTTGGCCCCGGTCTGAATCATGAATCGAGTTCAATCGACCGAACAAGTCTACCTGAGCATGATGTGATCAAATCCCTGGCCGTTGACTTCTACTCTACGATTTATAGCTCCATATTCCCGACACTAGACCCCGTTCTCTTCGACCAAAATGTATCGTATGCTTATGAGACTGATCCCCGTGGGCGAGGGGCTAGGAAGTCTGATTGTCTCTGCGTGTGGGCTTTCCTTGCATTCTATTCATGTCACTACATCAATTAGACGCAGGCCATCGGACATCGCCAACTGAACGTTTGTGCGTTTTGCATTATATTGAGACTTCAATGCACATAGGACAAGAGCCCGACTTAGACCTGCTGCAAACATCAGTCATCACGATTGTCGTCTGTCTTTTCTCGGGAAAACTTCGAATGGCTGTCATGTGGAGCACTTTCGCCTCTCGAGTAGTACTCCTTCTTGGAGGCCATTCCAAGGCATGCTTCGAGCGCGCGTTGCTCTTCACCAATTCGAGTGAGCTAGGGACTAGGTTAGACGCGCATCTTCGAAACCTTTCCTGGTCGTGCTATCATTTCGATAAAGAACTTGGTCGGCGCACCGAACAGCCACCGTTTCTATCTGAACACAATTGCGACCTGAGTCTTCCTGGAGGCTACAAGAATTATGTTCATTTACCATGGAAGCAGACAGCTACTCACAGCCTCTATTTCCCGGCGATCTCCGGTTAACGGAGATCCGCTGCCGGGCTTATACTGCTTTGTACTCTCGACGAGCCCTCGAAAAAAGTGATGGGGAGATTCTGCAGGCCATCTGAACATTAGATGATCAGCTGGAAGAATGGCGAATGGCCGTTGCACCTGATCATCGTCCGAAGCTTTTCTTCTCTGCGGCCGCCGGTATTGGCCGGGATGGCGCAGACATGCGGGCGGTCATGCTTCGTCTCGAATTTCACCACTGTCTGGCTTATGTCCATCTGGCAAGCACTCGCTGCAAGTCATGGAGTCTCCGGCATAAAGTAGAGCTGGAGGGAGTCGGTACAAGCTTAGAAATCTCTGTGTCTGCCTGCTGTTCATCCTTGCAATTTCTGCTAGCAGTGAAGCAGGTTTTGAAACCTAAGTAAGGTCTTCTGGTTCGCAATCTGAACAAAGGCCTACTACCCGTCCGCTGATTATTGGATTCTTATCTCTCGCTAAGTCTTCTAACCTGAGGTCTTTCAGGCTCGTCATATTCTACCCCATAATCGCTATGCAAACAATTCTCTGGAATACCCACCAAATCCAAGCGCACAAACTGCGACGGACGATGTTGTCCTCATGAGTCAGGTCTCGCAGTTCCTTAATGACCTAGCCACACAAGCTGCACGGCAGATTGAGGGACACGGATCTGAGGACCGAGCTTGTACCTTCATTGCGGACCTTGAACGCGCGGCACACCAGTCAGTATTGAGAAGTGCCCCAGCCACTATCAGCCGGTAGAGCTCTGATGTTGCGGTCTGAACACGCCAAACGTGAGCTCGGGAGGACTCTGTGCTCCATTGGAGGTTGTCCTCCTCAGCAAGCTCATCGGGAGGCTGTTCGCCGCGCCCAGCCTTGCTCACTTTAGGTATTTATGGCTACGACTCAGTAGTAGATATATCGTATCGATCTACAGCAACCCGAGTGGTTATCCATGCACACGACAATCTAGCGTGGGGAACGAATCAAGTCGGCATGTTGTGGTCAAGCCTGAGGATGTATTGAGAGTCTGTTGGCTTGTCTGGCTGCAATCTACTCGTTACAGATCAGGATTGATACATCCAAAGTACAGTAGTCACATTTTTGGGCCAAACATCAGCATGCAGTTATCGATGCCTAGTCAGCGCAAGTGTTGCATATACCCCGGAAGAGACATATGGAGGATTGAGAAATGTGGTCTATAGCTGCCCTGGGCGGCTCGCAGGGCAGTCAGATATACCCCAGCCTGGTACTTTGGACCCTTACTGTTGTACTGGTTGCAGAGAGAACAAAGCTGTGTGGAGGTCAATGGATCATGGATGGGAATTGCATCATCTCTTATCAAAGCGGCCGGGAAAATCCCAGCTCCGTGCGGGCACGTGGCGGCCAATCGTAACCACCGACGGGGGTTTCCGTACCTCCAGCTCCCGGCGGCGAGGAAATCCCCAAATTTATACCGTTGAGGTGGCTTCTTCGTGCTTTCCTCTTCATCTCTCGTTGCGACAGCGGCTCGACATCAGCAGCCTGGATTCCATGGTTTAGGCGTCTCATCACCTATGCTTACCTACTGAGAGGCCTTTTCCAACTTTCTAAGTTCGCGTCGTTTGACCCGCGTCGTGGTCATCCGAGTGTCATCATGTTAGTTTCGCCTTCTTTGGCCTGCATTTATCCTCATTCATCTACTAACACGCATGTCTGACCATAGGGCGAAACTCGTGGATGATCACCAGATCAAATATGCTTCGCTTCACAATCCCCTTCCCACACAGCTACACACCTACGTCTGGCCTTTCCTGGTTATCTGGCCGGCGTTTTTCGCTTTCTACCTGTCTCCTGAGCGATACGATACCTACATTCAAGGCCAGGAATGGACCTTCGTTTTTTCTGGCTCGATCATCACGGCGCAGTCACTCCTTTGGCTGATGACAAAATGGAATATTAATATCCAAACCCTATTTACCGCTACCAAGGCCCGATCGGTCGATTCTGCCCGTCTTATCAAGGTCATCCCGGCCGCCAACGCTGGCTCCGCTGAGATCTGTCCGTTGGTCGTTGACACTCGTGGTGGAAAGAAGACGATCTCGTTCTTGTTCCAGAAGCGCCGTTTTCTTTTCAATGAAGAGACTAAGTCCTTCGCTCCTCTGTCGTACGTTCTTGATGCAGAGCCCAAGCCTGCACTCAAGTTCTTTCAGAAGAGCCAGGGCTTCACGACCAAGGAAGAAATTGAGCGCGTTCGCCACCACTATGGAGATAACACTTTCGACATTCCCGTTCCCGGTTTCGTTGAGCTCTGGAAGGAGCACGCAGTCGCGCCTTTCTTCGTTTTCCAGATCTTCTGTGTCGGTTTGTGGATGCTGGATGAATACTGGTACTATTCCTTGTTCACGCTCTTCATGCTCGTCATGTTCGAGAGCACAGTCGTCTGGCAACGGCAGAGGACCCTCAGTGAGTTCCGGGGTATGAACATCAAGCCTTACGATGTTTGGGTCTACCGTGAGAAGAAGTGGCAGAAGATCACCAGTGACAAGCTCTTGCCCGGTGACCTTATGTCTGTCAACCGTACCAAGGAGGATGGCGGTGTTGCCTGTGATATTCTACTCATCGAGGGCAGCGCCATCGTCAACGAGGCTATGCTTTCTGGGGAGAGCACACCTCTCCTGAAGGAATCAGTTCAGCTCAGACCCGGAGACGACCTGATTGAGCCTGATGGATTGGATAAGAACGCTTTCGTTCACGGAGGTACTAAGGTCCTGCAGATTACCCATGCAAACACCGCCCCCGAGGATCTCGTTTACAAGAATGATTCGAGCATTCTCCCTACTCCGGATGCTGGCGCGCTCGGTGTCGTCGTCAAGACCGGATTCGAGACCAGCCAGGGTAGTCTCGTGCGCACAATGATCTACTCTACTGAACGCGTCTCTGCCAACAATGCGGAAGCTCTGCTTTTCATCCTGTTCCTTCTCATTTTCGCCATCGCCGCCTCTTGGTACGTCTGGCAGGAGGGTGTTGCGCAGGATCGCAAGAGGTCAAAGCTCCTTTTGGACTGTGTCTTGATCATCACCAGCGTCGTCCCTCCCGAACTCCCCATGGAACTCAGTCTTGCCGTCAACACCAGCTTGGCTGCCTTGAGCAAGTTCGCCATCTTCTGCACGGAGCCTTTCCGGATTCCTTTCGCTGGACGCGTCGATGTTGCCTGCTTTGACAAAACCGGCACACTGACCGGTGAAGATCTTGTTGTTGACGGTGTTGCTGGGCTTACTCTCGGTCACGCCGGTGCTAAGGTTGAATCGGACGGCGCGCACACCGAGCTGGCTAAGGGTGGTAACATCGGACTCGACACTACGCTTGTACTCGCCAGTGCTCACGCCCTGGTCAAACTCGATGAGGGTGAAGTGGTTGGTGACCCCATGGAGAAGGCTACTCTGAAGTGGCTCGGTTGGACCCTCGGCAAGAACGATACCTTGACTGGTAAGGCCACGCCTGCCACTGGTCCCGTTGTTCCCGAGTCCGTTCAAGTTGTGAGGCGGTTCCAGTTCTCTTCTGCGCTTAAGCGCCAGAGCACGATTGCTACTGTTGTCCTTGATGATCGTAAGGCCCACAAGAAGGTCAAGTCTACCTTCGTGGGTGTCAAAGGTGCTCCTGAGACTATCCGTACCATGCTTGTTGATACTCCTCCGGGTTACGAAGAGACTTACAAGTATTTCACCCGTAACGGTGCCCGTGTCCTTGCTCTCGCTTACAAGTATCTTTCCCATGAGTCCGAATTTTCTCGCGGACGCATCAACAACTACACCCGTGAGGATATTGAGTCTGATTTGACCTTTGCCGGCTTCCTCGTCTTGCAGTGCCCTCTTAAGGACGATGCCATCAAGGCGGTCCGCATGCTTAACGAGAGTAGCCATCGTGTTGTTATGATCACCGGTGACAACCCGCTGACTGCCGTCCATGTTGCGCGTCAAGTCGAAATTGTGGACCGTGAGGTTTTGATCCTCGATGCTCCTGAGAATGACAAGTCTGGAACAAAGCTGGTCTGGCGGAGCATTGATGACAAAGTTAACATTGATGTCGATCCTACCCAAGCCCTCGACCGTCGCATCCTGGACACCAAGGACATCTGTGTCACGGGCTACGCTTTGGCTAAGTTCAAGGGACAGAAGGCCTTGCCCGATCTTCTTCGCCACACTTGGGTTTACGCCCGTGTCTCTCCTAAGCAGAAGGAAGATATTCTCCTGGGTCTTAAGGATGCTGGTTACACGACTCTGATGTGTGGTGATGGTACCAACGACGTTGGTGCTCTGAAGCAAGCTCATGTTGGCGTTGCCCTTCTGAACGGTTCCCCTGAGGATCTTCAAAGAATCGCCGACCATTACCGAACTACCAAGATGAAGGAAATCTACGAGAAGCAGGTTGGTATGATGCAACGTTTCAACCAGCCCGCTCCTCCTGTTCCTCTTCAGATCGCCCACTTGTACCCCCCTGGTCCCAGCAACCCCCACTACCAGAAGGCTATCGATCGTGAAGCGCAGCGCAAGGGCGCCGCCAATCCAGGTGCGCAGGCCCAGGCAGAAGCAATTCCGACCATTACCTCGCCTGGCGCCCAAGCCCTACAGCAGTCCAACGCCAATTTGACCCCCGAACAACAGCGGCGGCAACAGGCGGCGGTGTCTGCTGCTGGATTCGCTGACAAGCTCACCACGTCCATGATGGAACAAGAACTCGATGACAACGAACCCCCGACTTTGAAGCTCGGAGACGCCTCGGTCGCTGCTCCGTTCACCAGCAAGCTTGCCAATGTTATCGCCATCCCTAACATTCTTCGTCAGGGACGCTGCACCCTTGTTGCGACCATCCAGATGTACAAGATTCTCGCCTTGAACTGCTTGATCAGTGCATACAGTTTGAGTGTCATTTACCTGGACGGCATCAAGTTTGGTGACGGTCAAGTCACCATCAGCGGTATGCTGATGAGTGTCTGCTTCCTTTCCATCTCCCGTGCGAAGGTTAGTTACTTCTGATGCATACAACCCTTTATCTTTGCTTTACTAACTCCCGGAACTAGTCTGTGGAAGGCTTGTCCAAGGAACGTCCGCAACCGAACATCTTCAACGTCTACATCATCGGCTCTGTGCTTGGTCAATTTGCTATTCACATTGTTACCTTGATCTATCTGTCGAACTACGTCTACTCGATCGAACCGTGAGTTACTCCATCTACTACGAACAACAAGGTTGCAGAGAAATGCTAATTGGTAATAGGAGACAATCCGATATTGATCTAGAGGGAGAGTTCGAGCCGTCGCTTCTTAACAGTGCCATCTACCTGCTTCAGCTCATCCAGCAGATTTCGACCTTCTCGATCAACTACCAGGGCCGTCCCTTCAGAGAGTCGATTCGTGAGAACAAGGCGATGTATTGGGGACTGGTAGCTGCCTCTGGGGTTGCTTTCTCCTGCGCCACGGAGTTCGTTCCGGAACTGAACGAGAAGCTGCGCCTTGTTCCCTTCAGCACTGAGTTCAAGGCTACTCTGACTGTCCTGATGGTCTTCGACTACGCTGGATGCTGGATCATTGAGAACGTGCTCAAGCGACTGTTCAGTGACTTCCGGCCAAAGGATATCGCTATTCGCCGGCCGGATCAGCTCCAGCGTGAGGCGGAGCGCAAGCGCCTGGAGGCGTTGGAGCAGCAGACAGAGACAAAGGCATGAGGAGGCTTAGAAACAATTTAGGGTGTTGGGTACATTAGAGAGACCTCTATGATTATGTCCTGTCTAGATATATACTATTATGCTGATTGGTGAGTAGGGCCCTTATGGCCATAGGAATGTGTTCATAGAACAAATGAAGTCATAGAAGAATTTTGCGTGGTGTCTTCTGCATTATGGATTGACCTAGTGATTGAGACACTTGCTTAATGAGTAAGTGTAAAACTCAATGGAATGTGACAGAAAGGATCATTCTTCAGTCGTGTAGAACCATGAATTTGTGCCTCAGGTGTGCAAGCCGGCCGGCGAACGATAAGCCAGTTTCCGGCTCCGTCTGTCACCTTCCCTCCTCCGTTCCTCGTTCCCCCCCCCCCCTTTGAAGCTCCACCTTCGGGCAAGGCTGCCGCTGGACTGACGCTCTCTCCCTCTCACAACCGTTCTCCCCTCCCATTCACCCCCCTTTTGGCGACAACTCACTTCTCCTTCTTTTACTGCTCCTTCTTGTTCCTCTCCTTTTCCTTCGCTCCACGTGGGCTTCCGTCTCTCATGCGCTCATAGTCTCCAGCCAAAATGTCCCGGAGGACGCTGGGTGGAGGTCGTGTTCTAGGCCCCGCGAACGCTCGTTCTCCATCCGCTGCTGCGATCCCGTCTCCGCAACTGAACCATCCAAGGAACCTTGTCTTATCGCCCTCCGCCAGCAGTCTTTCCCTCAGTTCCCAGGCGTCCACTTCTCAATTCTCGTCCGAAGCCCAAGATCTGACCTCTCGCATCTCCCTCGAAAATGCCTCCACCGCGATACCTGCCGCTCCGGCGGCTGCCGGAGCTCAGCTGGTCTGTCCGATTTGCAGTGAAGAGATGGTATGGCAGCGGTGCTTTCCCTTCCCTCCATCGAGTGCCGGCAGACTGACCCGAGTTTGGAACTCTTAGGTGACACTACTACAATTGAACAGGTACTTCAACGCTCGCTACCTTCGTTGATCGGCGCCACACAGCTAATCCCATGTCCCTCCTGCTCTCCGCTAGACACATCGATGACGTACACCAAAACCTGGAAGATGATCGGCAGGACGAAGTCAAAGATTGGTTCAAGACGCAGATGGACAAAGCGAAGCGGTTCCAACCTCTTGCGGTGTTGAACCAGAAACTCAAGGGGCTCGACGTGTTCGAATCGAACGAGAACCTCCAGCTGCCCTTCGCGGGGCCGAGTCGCGCGTCGTCGTCCGGCCCGACCGCATCAACCCATTCACATGCGAATCATCCGCCGCCACCGCCGTCGTCGTCGTCGGAGAGACCGCTCGATCCAGATGATATCATTACGAAGGAACATTGGCAGGGTCGGACTCTGTACGACTCGTGCTTGGAGCCGTCGTGCGGGAAGCGGCTGAACACGACGAATGGCTGCGTCAACTGTCGCAAGTGCGGGAAGCTGTTCTGCGAGGAGCATACGATGTATCAGATGAAGCTGTCGAGATCGGCGCAGCATGAGCCGGTCCGGGGTCTGTGGTGTCGGGTTTGTGAGACTTGTTACAAGTCCAGGGAGGGGTATAACGATCATACTGGTAATCTTCGACTCCTGGTGGTAATGGGAGCGGGAATCTCGGTAGGCTGACTGGCTTGGAAATAGGCTTGACGCGAGACCGGATGGATGAATTCAAGGCTGTCCGGAAATATACGGTCGACAAGGCGCTGCTGGAGGTTTCGCGTCTGGAGAAACGTCTGACGCGACTCACACAATTGTTGGCGAGCTTGCCGGTGGATCAGATCCAATCGAACGCCAACAAACTGTGGTCGCTTTCGTGGCAGGGCGACCAGCGGAAAGCTCTGGAGCAGACTATCGTCAGCTGGCAGGACGATGCAAGCGTCCTCCGCTGTCCCTTTTGCCAGCAGGAATTCTCCAGCTACTCTTTCCGCAGACATCATTGCAGAACTTGCGGACGGGTTGTATGCGGTGATCCTGCAACGGCCTGTTCCACCGAAGTTCCCTTGAGTATATCGTCCCGTACGCTGCCATTGTGAACCGTCATTGGGGAATACTAGCTTACAGAGATTGATGTCGGCAGAGTCGGCAGTCGCTACCACACCCGCGGAGAAGTCAGATCGCGCCGGCGTGATCAATGTAGATGTCAGGCTATGCAAGGACTGCCGATCGACCTTGTTCGATCGACGCGATTTTGAGGCCGAACTCCTCCGGAAACCCCCAGCTGTGAGAGCTTATGAGAACCTCACACAGTTCGAGAGAGGCATTCGGCTCTTGTTACCGAAGTTTCAGAAGCTCCTAACAACTTTGCAGTATGTACACTATAGCAGTCTGCGCTGGTCTTCGAAGGGAGTCATTAACTTTTGTGGGCAGAGATCCTCGACGACCGCCCTCATCAGCACAAATCGCGGAGGCTTCCAAGGTCCGTAAACGACTCACGGATTCGTTCGCCCAGTATGATGTCGCGGCCAGACGGATCCGGGATATGCCGACGGAGTCGCCCACACAACAGCGCCTGCAGAAGGCCATCTATCAGCAGGCAAGCAATTTCTTGCATCTACATATGTTGCCGTTGAAGACGCTTCCCAAGCTGCTCAAACATGCCACTCCCAACGGAAATGGACGACTGCCTGGCTCCAGTAGTACCCCTGGGAGTCCGAGTCAAGGGCCCATCGGCAGCCCTCGACGTCCCGAGTCCGCTCTGGCGTCCATCAAATATGGTAGCATCGCAGCTAGCGCCAGCACGAGCAGCCTCGCCAGTGACACGAGCAGCGCTGTCTCCGCGCTGGAGGCGGAGGAGAAAGCCCTCCGGGAGCGGCTGATTGTGCTCGAGGAACAGAAGTTCTTCGTGTCGGAGATGATCGCCGACGCGAATCGACGCCGCAAGTTCGATGAGGTCAGCAGTCTGGCGATGAATGTCGAGGATCTCACGCGGGAGATAGACCGGGTCAACGGGATGCTTGATGGATTAGACTTTGAGGGTGTCTACACCGGCAATCGTCAGCCGGGTAGTTGATGGTGGTGTGCTATACTCCACGGTTGACGTTTTTTTCCTTTCGATTCTTTACTACAATTGAATTCAAGCCCAGTGCAGGCACGGCGTTGTGGGTCATTGTCAGTTTCTGCGTTGAAGTTGCATAGCATGGGCGTTTTGTATGTATGTATGTATGTATGTATGAAGTGTTATGCATGCGTGGTTGGATGACGAACGGGGAGTCCCATCGAATTGAATGATTGGATTGTTCATTGAGTGGAGTACAGCGTAGTCTAGGTATTCTACTCCGTATTGCGTGCAAGGTTGGGAAGACTCGGAGCAGCTTTGCAAGGGAGCAGCAGCCGTTGCATGGCATGGCATGGCAGTTGCAGCGACATTTGCCTTTTTTGACATGTCCTCCCCCTCCTTTCCCCTCATCCCGACATTCTCTCGAATTTGGAACCCTATGTTCTGCTCGGAAGTAGTAATCAGTAATCACCCGCCCTCCTCTCCCTCCTCCCACCAAAGCAATCCATCCAATTCAGCAATCACGACCCCAATCTCTGTCTCTGAAAAAGTACCCGCTGCACCATAGCACTGCACTGCACAGTACTGTAGCTACAGTACGTGCCCTAATAAGAAAATCAAGCACGCCACACGGAGCCCCCCGGACCCGAGGCCCCCCGACTCCCTTCCCCCAATCCGCAATCCGATTTCCAACGGCAACCACACCCGCCCAAATCCCAACCCAAGCTAAACTAGTACTCATAGCACGGCAACCGGCCCACGATCAAACCCATGATCCATGCTCGAGCTCGAGTTCTTCCGGGGAGGCAATTCGAGGGGAATCGAGTAGCACGAACCACACCCCCCTCCCCCAAGTTCCAACCAGTGATTAGGGCACACGTGGCCTGGCAGATTGCGGGTCTATTGCTTGCTTGCTGTATTGTACTGTACACTTCACTGATTCTGCTGCTGCTGCTGCTGCTGCTGCTGCTGCGTGCAGGCATTGGAGAAAATAGCGGGGTTGGTGATGGTGTTCTTTCTCCTGTCTAGTCGGGCAGGGAAGCGAATTCCCCATGAGGCTAAATGTGGTCTCTATCCGGGGGTTGTGGGTTGGTTGGTGAAGTGAAGGGTTGGGGCTGGGTTGGGGTTGGGTTGGGTTGCGTAGGGTAGTAGGGTAGTAGGGTAGCCGGGGTGGGTTGGTGACCACGTTCTGTCCTTTTTTCCTTCTTCTTCTTCTTCTTCTTCTTCTTCTTTTTTCCCTTGGGTCTTCTTTCTTCTTCACTTGTTTCATTATTGTTTTTGAGGGTACATGCTTGATGTCCCATGCTTATTGTTACTGATCAATTGGATCCCGAATCTGGATTCAGTGAATTAGTTATACATTCCGTGTATAAGCGAGTTCGTACTCGACTTCAATTTGCGGAACTTTTGACTCGGACGCATCGCGCTGGCTGCTGGGGTTGTTTGGCTGTGCTGCTGCTGCTGCTGCTGCTGCTGCTGCACTGTCGCTGCTGGCTGCGACTCGCTGCCTTATATTGTCGGCAGTGCTGTGCTGTGCTGTGCTGTGCTTGGAGAGGGGTGAGGGTGTGTGAGGTGTACTGTACACCCATCCATCAACATCATCTGCGGGGCTGCGGCTTGGGCTTGGGCTTGGGCTTGGGAGCGTGGACAGGCGTATTGGGGAGAGGGGAAAGGCGTTGCAGGTGTTTTTACCATCAATGCTTGCTCTTGCCCCCTTCTTCTGTTCACGAGATTGTGAAGCTCGCTATCCGGAGACGATCTGGGGTACTTACGACTAGCAACAGCTCAGCTTTGAGGGGTGAGGGTTGTAGTCTGTGGTTACTTACCCACTTGCTTGTAGGTATCTGTGCCTACGTCCGGTTGGGTTAGGCGCTCCTCTTGTTGTTGGGGTGCCTCGCCTCTTTTCTTGCCTCCTCTTGTTGTGATCTCGACTACTTTGCGTTCTGACTCAGGTCTGTCTACAGGGTGTATATCGCACGGTGTTACATACCACGACTACCCTAAAGCCACACTACGCTCTACACCCTAACATACACCCCAACAAGCAAAAATGGCCGATCCTCCGCCCCCCAAAGACAAACTCGAAGTCGCCCTCTTCCTCGCCGCCACGCAAGGCTACGACACCATCGTCACCCTCCTGCTGGGCACCCCAGGCGTCAAACTCGAGAGCCGTGACGAGCTCGGCCGCACCCCGTTCTTCTGGGCCGCCGCGCACGGCCACGACAAGGTCCTGCAACTCCTGCTGGGCACGGGGGCTGTCGACCCCAATGTGCGCGAGACGGCCCGCGGCGGGCTGTCGGCGCTGAGCGCCGCGGTCGAGGGCGGGCACGCGGCCGTCGTGACCCGGTTGCTCGGGGTCGGGGTTGACGTGCAACCGGCGGATGGGCAGGGGAAGACGGCGTTGATGTATGCCGTCGGGAGTATTGAAGATCCCGGGGTTCGTCTGGCGATTGTCACCGCGCTGGTGGGGGCCAAGGCGGAAGTGAATGTTCGGGATGAGGCGGGGAGGGTGCCGTTGGGCGTCGCGGTGGAGAAAGGGGATGCGGCGGTTGTCGGGGTTTTGGTCAAGGCCGGGGCGGATGTGAATGTGAGGGATGGGAAGGAGGAGAATGGGGTCAGGCCGTTGGAGGTGGCAGTTGAGAAGGGGGCTGTTGACGTTGTAGAGGTTTTGGTGGATGCGCAGGCGGATCCGAATGCGGGGTTGAATTGTGAAGAAGAGGGGGAGGAGGGTGAAGGAGAAGCTGCTGCTGCTGCTGCTCGGGCACCGCCGTTGTCGGTGGCGGTGGAGAAAGGGAATGAGACGATTGTACAGTTGCTGCTAAAGGCTGGCGCGAACGCCGATGCTAAAGACCTGGCTGGCCGCGCACCGCTGTCGGTGGCGGTTGAGAAAGGGAATGAAACGATTGCGCAGTTGTTACTCAAGGCTGGCGCGAATCCGGATGTTAGGGATGAGGACGGGAGGCCGCCGTTGCTGTGGGCTGTGGAAAAGGGCTCCGAGGAGGTCGTGCGGTTGCTGATCGCCTCGCGGAGAATCAATCTTGATCTCGTGGATGATGCAGGCCGATCAGCTCTCTGGTGGGCTGCGCGGATGGGTTTGCTCTCGATCGTGCGGTTGCTTGTTCGGCACGGGGCCGACTTGGAGATTCGACCGACAGAGCCTGAGGATGCACAGCAGCAGCAGCAACAACAACCTTGCGGGAGTGCCTTATATCAAGCCGGTCGACGCGGTCATTTTGAGGTGGTCAAGTATCTGCTGAAGAAGAAGGCGGACATCAATGCCCCAGCTCGGGGCCTGTCCCTTCTGATGTCCTTGGTCTTGTATGATCGGGGCAAGCGGGGACGGAAGATGATCGAATTGCTCCTTGACGCAGGGGCTGATGCCAACACCAAGGATACCTCCGGGCGAACGATTCTAGACATCGCAGCAGCCGATGGCGATGTTGAGCTGGCTAAAATCGCCCTCGACAGCGGCGTAGGACTCGAGGCTACGGCAGAGGACGGCATGACGGCGTTGCACCGGGCGGTCATCAACCGCCACGACCACATCATGGACATGCTCCTTGACTATGGTGCCGACCCGGAAGCCCAGGACGGCAATGGGGATACGCCTCTACACTTCGCAGCCGCCAGCGGTCGGCGGAATCTGTTCGAGTTGTTCCTGGAGAAGTCGCCCGATATCAACGTGACCAACTTCTCCGGTGAGAGCCCCCTGCACAAGGCCGTCCAACGAGGCCGGCGGAAAATGGTCGAGTATATGGTCCGCAACGATGCGGACCTCGAGGTGCGTGACGACTACAAGCGAACGCCGTTGCTCAAGGCAGTGGGGGCGGAGAACCACGTTATGAGATTGCTGGTCAACAAGGGAGCTCATGTGCATGCGAAGGACATGTTCGGGCAGACGGCGCTGCATATGGCGGCAGAGGCCGGGCTGGCTGACGATGTGTACTTCTTGCTGGGCCATGGCTTGTCGGCGAGTCTGCCGGATGATCGTGGTCGCACCCCCAAGGAGCTTGCAGCTAAGAATGGAAGGAAGGATGTTGTCGCCCTCTTTAAGCGGATGGAATTGATGGCGCCGAAGCAGGAGGAGGATGAGGATTCCTCGGAAGGATGAGTATATCGGCTGCGGGAGGAAGGTCATTGGAGTTGTGGATCCTGTGTACGTATTATCTTGAGTTTGGATTAGCGCATGTACAGGTTGTCTGTGAGACAAATGCACTGTACCTTTAAGCGACGATGGATATCGTCATATAGACTAGAATGGAGGGTTCGGCGGCTGCGTCCGACCCATGGGCAGCAGTTAGGAGTTTTCCGCCTTGTAGTACAAAACAAACTGATCATCGACAATGAGCATATAAACGCAGAAAAAAGAAGGCTCACACATCAATGGTAAGTCAGAGCAGAGAGATGGTGAGGAGCAAAAAGTGAAGCCCAACGCGGGGGTTGAACCCGCAACCTTGAGATTAAGAGTCTCACGCTCTGCCGATTGAGCTAGCCGGGCTGGTTGTTGAAGGTGTTATAGATCTTTCGCTTTATAGAAGGCGTCAATGCCTTCAAGGCAACCAAAATACTTGTACTGAAAAGCAAGAGAGCCGAGCGTCGACTCTGCCGTAGAACTCTTCTCTATAAAGTACGCTCCAGTTAGCAATTGTTCCCTATTGGCAGCGTAGGATACACCACCAAACTCACAAGGTGGGTATTTGTTACGTTTCAGTTGGTGATTCGGTCCCGTGAACTATTAGGCTCGTTTTATCTCGGGTAAAAGACACAAAAAAAGGAGAAGAGAAGCTGATCTGGAACCAATCAAAAATGAAAGCCCAACGCGGGGGTTGAACCCGCAACCTTGAGATTAAGAGTCTCACGCTCTGCCGATTGAGCTAGCCGGGCTGATTTGTTGAAGAGGGTTACACCGGATAGCTTCATGATCGCCAGGTGGAATGTGTAGCCTTCACCATTGTGTCCCGACCGGGTGTTGGGGTGGCACTGGGAACTATTCAGCGGATGTGACACTCGTTATGTGTATCTTCAAGACTATAGATCTTGGGGCATCTCAGTTGGTGTTCGGGTCTTACCTGGTCGACTGGCTGCGCGTCAACGCTGGGCTGGCGAGCGGATGGTTGCCCAGGTGGCAACCATGGGAGCGGCTCGATTGACGCCAGGTCTGAGTGATGTACTTGGTATAGTAGGTACACCAGCTGTGCTAGTCAGGATTTGGATGGCTCCACATTCATGTGCAGCTGTGTCACTTGCTGTGTCTTGTTCCAGGGGTGTAAGAGTTGGAATACCGAGCGCAGCATCGACAATGTCTTGTTGGGCTGGGCTCGGGTTGTATGAACTTGACGGCCTCGTCGTCAGTTGCTCTGGTGCGTCTGTCTCGTCATGGTGTGTGACTTTTGTGCGTGTGATGGCATCTGTGGTGTTTCTGCTGTGTTCTTGCTTTGTATGTACCGTCGGTGTAGGCCACGTTTCGGATTGTCGGCCATGGGATGGGCCTAGCCGAGTGCATGCACATAGATATATCTTGCCCGTTAGACACGAACGGGTAAAGACCGGGCTCGAGAAGGATGAACCGTCGTAGTGTAACCATCTCCAAAGGGATCAAGAATAGCTGACTGGAATACCGGGCGGAATAGTCGAACAAGTATGCCTGAGGACTAGAGGGCAGCGTTTAGCCATATCTCACCGTCTTCCATACGACAACCACTCGTGATAGTAGCATTAAGCCCGATTTGGTGGCGTGCATGACTAGCGTTATCTTCTAATATAAGGTCAAGGTTGCTTTCACATCCAACAAGTCAGCCCGGCTAGCTCAATCGGCAGAGCGTGAGACTCTTAATCTCAAGGTTGCGGGTTCAACCCCCGCGTTGGGCTTTAACTTTTGCTTTCGATTTTTCTTTTTGCTGGTCGGATCATAGGGGACTAGTGCCTTAAGCAAGCATCATTGATTGACCAGCCCGTATTCAGACTGGAATTCCAATAAGCGGCCCGCATCGGGCTCAAAACATGCATTCACCACAAACAGATACTCCAAAGAAAGGATCCCCAATTGCCAACTGTCACTGTACATTGCCCACCCTACCACTTGCAAACAACCACCCTGAGGCAATGGCAGGTGATATTTCCTCCCGTAGAACAAGCCCTAATCCTCGTCCAGCATTGTTGAGCTCGACTCCCCAATCATCATGCCCCGTCTAGCTTTCTCCTCCGTCAACTGCCGCACGGTCTCAGTCAAAGCCATCACCTGCTCCTTCAACTGCACGAGCTCGGCCGTGGTACTATCCACATGGAGGTTCGGCGCAGTTTCCTGGACGGACTGCCTCCAGGCATCGTCGATATCGAAGTCCACCTCCTCAGCAGCATGCTCCCACTCCTGGACACTATCGTCATCCTCTTCCCCACGGCGCCGGTTCCATCTGATCCGCCTCGCGTCCCGGACCTCCAGGAATGCAGTAATCAGCAGAATAGGCGAGTAGATAATGCCCATGATCACATCGTTCAACCTGGCATAGTACTGCCGTGGCAACCACCACTCGAAGGGGAGAACTAGGAAGATAATCTCCAGCAAGTTGAAGGCTTCATTGTAGACATTAGCCCCAGCTCATATCCGGGAGCAACAGAACTTACGAGGTATAAAGACATTTTCGTCAGGAGCCCGGACAAATTGCATGGTCTTCAGCGCAAAGGCGGCCATGTATTCATCAATGGCATTTCCAGAGATGTCCTCATAGGCACTGTTGTACAACGCAATGAGGATATTTAGCAAGACTAGCAATAGTCAGTCACCATAGCGAAGTAGAGAGCGGGGCACTCACTCGTCATCACCACGAAGTTGAAAAGGTAGTAGAGAATGATGCCGAAAGGAAAAGCAAAGTCTTCGAAAGTGCCGAACTCCGGACTCTGCATGATACTGTTCGCCATACCCTGGATGATGCTTCTCGTGATCGGAATGTCATTGTCCACTTGAGCCATACCAATGAAAGCTTGGAAGAAACCCGCCAGCACGACAAAGAGAAGAGCAAAAAATATCAAGCTCTCTTTCATCATGACCCGTAGCACCACAAACATAGCACCGAAGAACCGGAATGAGTCGAGATAGAGCATCATGCGCATCCAGAACATGGGTCCTGCGAAGGCTAGAAAGTTGTAACTGAGCTCATTGAACTTCTGCCGTTCGGCATCATGCACCGACGGGGAATGAGCCAGAGCCACAACTCGTAGAACGAAGGAAACCACCAGGAGAGAATAGAGGGTAGAGTTGAAAGCGTTCCAGAAATCGATGTAATGCCAGCCGACCTTCCAGACCTTGGCGATCTCATCACAAATAAATGCGAGAGTCATCACATAGAGAACACCTTCGACCACATCCAAATCACCAGAGGGATTGACCGTGTTAATGACCTGGGTATACAGACCGAGATACACCAGAGAAAAGAAAATCTGACAAACGTTTTGATAAAGAGGTGTCCGCATACGATCGGGATGGAAATGGACCTTGAAACTCGTATTGTCCCTCTCCTGGTAGGGCACGAAGTTGGTGGGAATACCTTCCTGCTGGCAGTACCAACCATTCCAGAGATAGCGGATACACTTCTGGTATCCAGAAGACCCGATCACCCTGAGGGCATGGAGGTCGACCGCGCGCTCAATGACATTGGCTGGCACAGTCTCCTCGCCATCAAGAAAGAGTGAATACCGTTTCAGCAAGACCTGCGCAAGGAGGGCATCTTGATCTTCCTCGCTCTCAATTCTAGAAACAGCCAGTCTAGTCAGTCCGCGTTATCACGAGGCTTGGATAACCCTACATGCGCTTCGCGATGACTTCACATGCAAGAGCTCGACGTTCATGCAGGTCTGAATCCCAGAGCTCTTCCAGAGCCTGGATCTTGAACCAACGTAAGCATACGAGCAGGCAGAAGGGCACGCAAGCCCGTAACTCATCGCCACCCGCCTGACAAGCGGTCTGGATGACATTCTTGGTGATAATCCGACTGTTGGGAGCGGTGAGGGCATCCTCATCGACCTCACACGATATAACCTGCTCGATCTGGTATTTAAGTCGAAGCGCAATCCTAGTTACCTCCTTAGAGGGGCACGTAGAGGAAACTTCATCGTCGGTGAAGGTGGGGAGCACTACCATGGCCGTTAGCTGCCTGATTTCCGGCTCGTATTCTACGCTGGGTTGCACAATGACATGACGTACGACGGTGTCGCTCCATATGCCGACGATGTCGAGTCCGCACAGGGTCAGTGGTAAAAATATCTCGCCAATGGCCCATCCTTTACCGAGACAATCGAAAGGTCGACGTGGGTGGGAGAAGACTGGGTTGAGTGGGAAGAGTCAGGAACTTGGGAGGACAAGCTGAATGAATGAACGGGCGATGATGGGTAGACGGTATACCCAAAACGGCGTCTAGTCTAGGTCCAAACAAGTCGAGCATCCCGCCTGCCCCACCAATTTACTTTTCCTCAATGACTGACAGTGCCATTGAGACTTTTTTCTTATGGCACTGCACTCAAAACCACTACTCACTGCCCACGTGGAATCGAAACCTAGCTACGGCAAGCATGGCTGGAAGAATTATCCTCCCACTCCCACACCTGGTAACATCGACATCATCAGGCGTATAGCCATAAATAAAGTCATAGTCAATGAAAGAACAGCAGAAAAGGGATTTTGAGTCAGTGTCTAACATGGCCACTGGCGAGAAATCGTAGATCAAAGAAGCTTATGTACACCAGAATCTGCGAAGCTCCTCTCGGTCGGAGGCCAGTCCTCACCAGAGGCGTAACCAGCAGCTACTGCAGTGGCTTCCTCAACACATGAGACCGAAGTTTGCCCCCTCGTTTCCTCACATGGTCTCGACCATCGCCGATGATCTCGACTCGCCCCGTCGCGCGTCAAACCGTACCTCCGTCTCATAAAATCGTGTCACGTCCAAAAACTCTATTGAACTTTTCCGATCCCTGTCCATCGTGCTCAACCATGTCCTCTGATACTCGATACTGATTAATCACAGTTCGTTAGACGAACTGTTGTATCCTCCACCGTTGACCATCATTTGAGCAAGCCCGTAGACCACCAGACGGTATCAGTCGGCATATCCATGCGCGATTTACTCAAGGTTACCCTCATCGCTCTCAGAATCATCCTCATCACCGCTGACCAACATGACCTCACGCTCACGCTTCTCCATGAGCTCCTGGAGGGCAGCATCATCGTGCTCAGTAACGGCCTTGGGAGCCATCTTGACCGTGCAGGCACCGCCGGACTCCTTGATCTTGGCCTCAATCCGTTGAATGGCCTCCTCGAGCTGCTGGATACCGATAGCCTTGTCCAAGCACTGGCTAGTCAAGACGTACAAGGGCGGGGCGACCAGCTTGACCTTGATCTGGCTTTCGGCGGAGTTGTTGGCCTCAGCGGTGCGCAGGGCCTCCTTGACTGCATCGATACCATCGTAGCCGAAGCAGGTAACCTCAATATCGGCACGGACCTTGGTGGGGTGAGGGGTGAGTCTCTTGCTGATGTAATGCGTCAACTCCTTCTTGACGGCTTCGCTGGGGAATTCGACGTCGTTCCACACATCGGGGTTCCTAAGATAACCATAAGTTACACGGTCCATCGGTGACATTGTTGCCCGCGAGTGCAGCCTTACGTGATGGAGATCTTGAAAGCATCGTGGGAGTGGCCGTATTTGCGGTTCAAGGGCCATCCGATCTGCTGGTATAAGGTCTCAAGAGGGGTTTGGGTGGCCTCGGCGACATGGCGCATGATGGAGTGCACGGCCTTGCTCTTGTTGTATCTCTCCTCACACTTGATGACATCCTCGGGGGAAACACGACGCTTGGACAGATCGATATAACCTGATGACGGGGAACAAAGAGATGTCAGCGGGCCCCAGTTCGATGACGGCCAGATCAGTTGCCCTTACCCTTCTCCTTATCCACACGGAGCACGATGACGACCTCGTTACGGCCAATACGGATGAGCTTCTGGATACTGCGGATACGTCTGCGCGACAGTTCGGAGAGCAGGATCATGCCGTCGATGTTGTCATATTCCAGCAGCTTCACGTATGCGCCCATTTCGGCGATCTAAGCATTGCAGAACCGCGACTGTCAGCCAATGTCTCCTACCGTCACTTCTCCCAGATCCAGCAGATGCGTACCTGCTTCACATTGACCATGACATAGCTGTCCACCTCCGGGTACTTCTCCTCGTAGAAACGGGAATTTGTCAACGACATTTTCGGCGGGGTTGCGCCTTGTGCTGGGCAGAGCTTTGAGCGGGGTTGAAAGGTCGGACTGGGGCCGGGAGAAAATGGGATAAACGAGACTGAACGGTCTCAAGTCGATATTGCCGGGAGAACCACCAAAAGGGGAGTGAAGGTGTTTGCGAGATGGGGTAACGAGGCTTGCCACTTAATCGGGATCACAGAAGCACATTTCGAAAAACCCACATTTGGGCCTCGCGCTTGGCTGAGTCATCACGTGCCATGCGGGTGATTCTCACCGCTCGGCAGAATCCACCCGATAGATAATGGCTGTAGTACGATAAGGTAGGCATTACTTCATCCCCAACCTTTTAACTTGCCATTTCTTTGCCTCTTACCACCCACTGGGATTAATTAATCACTCACTCTTTTAGATGCGTATGGTGGCGGGGTGAAAGGAGATTGGAAGGGAGCTCCAGCTTCAGACACGTTGCTCGGCACTGATTTTCTTTTCTCTTCCGCCCCATTGGTCTTTTGGTATGTGCCTTCGTCCAATGTCTACTAAGTTACCCTATCCTATCCTATGGCTTTGCTTGCTCCGCCTATCTGCTGACGATCCCGCTAACTCTCTTAGCAGTAGCCACCGCGCCCTGCGCTACGAATTTCGCGCTTTTTGACTCGCTGCTTTATCCTGGACAGTCCATCTCCTAGTTGTGCTATCTTAGTTGTTTCATTCTTTGGAAATATTTTTGCAATCTCTTTTATTTCTACCACATCTGCCGCATATGGCGTATAACGCACTCCTCTAGACTGTCGCATTCCAGATATATTTGGTGACTCGGTGGATCTTCCTCGCGACATTATGCCGGAGACAAACGAGCATCTCCGACAACACCGCTCTTTGCGGGATCAGATCGTGGGCCTTTTTCAAGGATTTTCGCAAAGCAGCTCCGATGCCTCCCACACAGAAAGGATCATCGTGCCCCGAGAACCTAGCGATAGAACCCGCTTGCTGAAATCCTACGATGGCGATGACCCTGCATGTGGTCTGAGAGATGCTTGCAACCACGGTACATTTTCACCAAGACCGGGTAGTGAGGAATACCACGATGGTACTTCTGGGCCAGATTTTGTCCAGGGGCCCGAGAATATGCCCAGGACAGGGTCAACGGCAGCCTGGCCGGCGAAAAGCTACAGGTCTCTGTATGTTTGGGCTTCAAGTCGGTTTAACTGGGCGCAAATGCTGATGGCAACAACCTCCAGGTATATCTCATACTACATCCCGTTCTTTAATTGGATACCCCAATATCGTTGGTCGTTCCTGCGCGGCGACCTCATCTCCGCCTTGACAATCGCATCGATCTATATCCCAATGGCTCTTTCTTTGGCCTCGAATCTTGCTCATGCACCTGCAATCAATGGACTCTACTCTTTCGTGTTCCAACCTTTTATCTACGCAATCCTTGGAAGCAGCCCCTTGTTGCTTCTCGGCCCAGAAGCGGCTGGGTCTCTGTTGACAGGTACCATTGTCAAATCGAGTGTCTCGCAAGGACTGTCACGAGAGGATGACGAAGCTGCGAGCGCCATGGTTGTCGGCGTCGCAACTGCCATGGCAGGCTCAATGATACTCGTAGCTGGATTGACCCGGTTAGGCTTCCTAGATAACGTCTTGAGCCGACCATTTCTCAGAGGCTTCATCACCGCAATTGGCTGTGTCATCTTTGTCGACCAGCTCATCCCAGAAGTGGGCTTAGCTGACCTGGCGAGGGATGCGGGCGTCAGTCATGGAAGTACAGCAGAGAAGCTCGTCTTCCTGCTCCGGAATCTCAAGAGCTGCCATGGTCTGACAGCCGCAGTCTCCTTTACCAGCTTCACGATAATCATGCTTTTCAGGTACGTGATTTCCCCCCCAAATAGAGTGGTCGAATCTCTAACATGCGGATCACACAGAACACTCAAGAAATTCTTGGAGCCACGGTTTCCTCAGGTTGTCTACTTCCCCGACCGGATTATTGTTGTCATCTTGTCAGCCGTTCTTACCTGGCACCTCGGCTGGTATGAGAAGGGGCTTGAAATCCTCGGGCCCGTCCAGGAGACAGGCAATGGGATCTTTGCGTTCAACTGGCCTTTCCAATTCCAGCATATGAAGCATGTACGGACAGCCTTGAGTACGTCCTTTGTCATTGCATTGCTTGGCTTCTTTGAGTCCTCCGTTGCTGCCAAAGGGCTGGGCGAGAAACGAGATGGAGTACAGGGCATGCCCGTGAGCGCCAACAGAGAAATGGTGGCGCTGGGCGTTGCCAATGTTGTTGGTGGCTGTTTCATGGCGCTTCCTGCATTCGGTGGTTACGGGAGAAGCAAGTTGAATGCTTCCACAGGGGCGCGATCCCCGATGAGCAGTATCTTCTTGAGCATCATCACCGCCGTCTGTATCAAGGTGATCCTGCCTTATCTGTACTATTTACCGGTGAGTTGGTCCCTATACTTATACCATTCGATTATAAACTGACGGCATATTCCAGAAAGCCGTGCTTTCCTCTACAATTTCAGTGGTGGCATACAGTCTAATAGAGGAGTGTCCTCATGATGTAGCTTTCTTCATTCGCTTGCGTGGTTGGACAGAGCTCACATTGATGATTCTTATCTTCGGCTCGACAATCTTTTACTCCTTAGAACTGGGCATTGCGCTGGGAATCGGATTGTCTATTCTAATCCTGATTCGCCACTCCACCCAGCCTCGAATCCAGATTCTCGGTAAGGTCGCTGGTACAAATGATCGATTCGACAACGCTGAACTCCACGGGGAAAACGTGGAGCTCATTGAGGGTGCGCTCATCGTCAAAATCCCGGAGCCCCTGACGTTCGCCAACACCGGCGACTTGAAGAATCGTCTGCGCAGGCTCGAATTTTACGGCACCAACCAAGCGCACCCTTCCCTCCCGCGCTCGCGACCCCCCGAGCATAACAAGAACATCATCTTCGACGTGCATGGGGTCACCAGCATCGATGGCTCCGGGACACAGGTTCTCTCCGAGATCGTGAATGAGTATCTCAACCTCGGAGTGAGAGTGTTCTTCTGCCGTCTTCCCAATCGCAATGTCTTCCGCATGTTCGAAAGGAGCGGCATTGTCGACCGCTGCGGCGGCATGCAATATTTTGTGCACAGTGTTGATGAAGCATTGAGACTTGCCGAAGCAGAGGGTGGACCCTTGGAGCCTTGAGCTCCTCGTCGCAAGGCGAGCCAAGTTCGCCTCTGGGAGGGCTGTTCGCATTTGGTTCTCCCCTTCGGCATCAATGCCATGTATAGACGTGACACGTGTTTCCGATATATCGCTTGACATTTTTTGCTAGTAATAGCCCCCGTTAGATTTGCTGATAGCGATGGAAGCCCTAGAGCTCCAACCCTTGGTAATTTGATTAGAGCTTACCTTTGTTTTTCCTGCGTAAGGGTGGCATGCTGCATTCAGCCTTCAAGAGACCCATGGCTCTCACCCTCCACCCCGGCTGCTCGCCGCACCACGTCTAGAAGCAGCATCTCAGCGGCGCGTAAGGCAACCCGATCCTTAAGACTCAACACAGTGGCGCCAGCAGCAGGAGGAGGAGGAGGAGGAGGAGAAGGAAGTCCCCCATCATCGTGTTCCTCGTCGTCCTCCTCCTCACCATCCTCAGCACCCACCTGCCCGGCACCGGCACCGGCACCAGCACCGGCAACCCCAACCAACTTCATCTTCCCATCCGCGCCCAACATAAACCCCCCACAACTAACCCTCGTCACCCTCACCACATCCCCGCCCCCAAGCCCCTTCCCCTCTTTCAGATCCACCCTCATCGCCAGATGCGCATCCAGATACCCCGCGATCTTCCCCAACACATCCCCACCCCCGGAATGATCGTCCTCAGAAACCCCCCCAACTAAACCCCCAACCACCCCCCGTGGCAAACAAACATCCAACCCGCGCAACCCCGGCGCCACCGGCCCCTGAAACCCCAGCACGATATGCACATCCCGAACCACTGCCCCGACCACCTCTTCACCGCCACCCTCAACCGCAGTCCCACCCTCAACTTTGCGAGCCTCCTCGCGAACGCAGGAGAGATACCCCTCCAACGACCCACCCAGGAACCCAGACGGGAGGGTCAAGCCCGCGGCGTACGCGTCGAACGTCGCAGATAGAAAGGCCAGGAAGGTGTGGCGGAGCGGGGCGGGGAGTTTGGTGAGGAGGAGGGGGAGATGGGTTGTTTGAGTGTGGGCGTGCGAGCGGAGGGTCCGGTGCGAGGCGTGGGAGCGGGCGTGGGAGCTTGATGGGGAGGGTGCGCTGGTTGTTGTGGAGGTGGTAGAGGTGGAGGATACGGCGGAGGGCGTGAGGAGGGCGGCGCGGTAGGTTTGGGTTTCGTAGGTCAGGGTGATTAGGATGCCGGCGCCGGGGGTGCCGGGGGTGGTTGCTGGGCGACGCGGGCGGCCGCGGGGGCGGGAGGGGGTTGGGTCGTTGGTGTTGTTGTTTGTGGAGGGCGAGGGGGAGGGAGAGGGCGAGGGGTTCGTGGTGTTTGTCGCCCTGGTGGTTATCGCCCTGGTGGTTGTGGTGGTTGTGTGGCCGGACAGGGAGAGCGTGGGGATGGGTTCCCAGGTGCAGGAGAGTAGGGCGCCGGTTTTCGACCGGGGGTCTGCTTCGTCGGAAGCGCCGACTGTTTGGAAGGTTGCGCCGGAGACGGAGGAGGTGCCGGTGAGGTGGTCGCGGAGGCGGGCTGCGTAGGTCTTCAGGGCGTGGTGGTTGTCGAGGAGGGAGGGGAATTCTTTGCCATGGTGCAGCGGGGAGAGTCGGTGTAAAGTCCAGGTTGTGTTGAGGAGGCTCAGGTGGGCCATTGTTGCTTGGGGATTATGGTGGTTACTATGTTTTGTGATTGTAATGGTGGAAAGAGAGGGAGGAAGATAGGGAGAGAGCGGCGGAGGAGAGTTTCACATGTCGCGCCGGACTTGGTAGATGTAAGTTACTGAGTAGTTACTCCGTAAGTTCGCCCGCGGAAGAAAAACATCTCTTGGCAGGGAAGAGCTGCCGCTAACCCCGCCTTGCGCAAGATTTACCTCGGAAGAATTCTAACTTTCTAAACCTTTAACAACAATTCACAGTCAATACGTAGTCTGATTTGGAGTCTTGTGCCGATTCCGAAATATGCTAGAAATTCAAATTGACGCTGCGGCGTTGCAGTCATAAAGTTGACACCCGCTGCGTCTCCCGCCATCATAGACACCGAAAACCCCCTTCCCGCTGGAACCTGGAACGCCTTGCCTCAAAAAACCAGAGAATATGCAGGATAACGCAGCGCTTGCTAAACCCAAAACGGAATGATTCACGCATGCCAGCCCTCTCTCACGCGGCACTCGCGACAGGACAACAAGACCGGCAGCCCGGGCCAGACCATGACGCGATCGACATCATGGGGCGCCGCATGCCTCGAAGCCAGCTCTTCCCCTACCACATCGAACCAGACGTCTTCTACCGATCCGTGGAGGTGAACGTTTGGCGAGATCTGGAACACCAAGGACTGAATGTCGTCCTTCTCGTTCAACGTGATATCGTTGTGGAAATTGTGCATAAACTCCTTTCGCTGCATTCGCTGACTCCCGCCGTCCCCAATCTCCGCAGAGAAATACTCCACGATCCGCGAGAACGGGGATACGGTGAGCAGTGACCCGATCCAACTGTCATCCGACACCGTAGGCTCATCCGGTGGTACCGTATACCGCAGGTAGGAGACTAGGAGTTGCATGCAGTGGTGTGTGGCTATAAGAGTTGCCGTATCGGTGAAAGGGGGTGCCTTGATTATCTTTACTTGCAGCTCCCGGTACATGACTTTACGAATGTGAGGGGGGATGGGAACCGGAAGACGTCCGGCCTCAAATTCCCGGAGGAGGATGTTGGTTTGCTCTCGTCTAGCGAGAGCATAGGTTTCCAAAAAGTAGAGAGCATAGTACCTGGGGCAAGGAGTCATATGTCAGAGGAACTCCATCGGAGACAAGTCGCAGGGTGATACTCACATCAGGGGAGTGAGGTAGAACCACAAACGCGCGGTCGTCTGCTGCACAAAAGCAGACCGCTCGGCCTTGGAGGAGAAAACCGACTTCATAAAGCCTGGCTCACTGTGCACGAACCGATCCATGACACGATCCGCAAGGTAGCAGCTCAACTTTGAGCATTGCTTCTGCCGACGGCGCAAACTGAAGATGTACTTGAAGGTGTAGATATGGCCCCCCCTGGCACTCTTCGCAGGAGGGAAGAGGTCCGACAGAAGCACTACATCATCCTCCGGACTTCTAGTATAGGTTTTCTCGTCGTCGATAGGGGAGGGAAGCGTTCCGCCGCGGCGTTGTCGCAGATACTGCCGGGTGATCCATTGTTCTTGGGAGGTCAGTAGCTGATAGAATGACTTGCAGACCAGCTTCAGCGGTAATAAATCGGTGACGCCGCAGTGGGCGAATATCTTGATCTGGATTTCAACGGGGAGGAGGTCCCAGGGGGCCGAGGTCGGTACTATGTCCACTCTGTCAACATTGGGAAAACCCACGTCAGTAACGAGCACGCCTCGAGGCTTGAGCGTCGGTCATCTATCTTCCGCAGGGGCGGTCCAACGTACAACGACACGGAAGATGGCACTGCACCGTGTTTGGAGGAATTGCTCTTCTTGGCGTCGGATCTCTTGCCTCTGTTGATGGCAGCGCGTGCTTTTTTGGCTTGCAGCATAAAATTGTGGAATGTACTCATCGTCAAGTACCATTCGACATGAGGAGGCCAGCTCCGACTTCAGCACTTTGAGAATAGACAGCTTGACACCATAGAGAGCCCTGATTTCTCTCGTCGATCGTTTAAAAGGGATTCTCCACTGGCGCCTTTTGGGGGGTAGAGGGGCGATGACTAAGCAGGGCTGAGCAAGAGGATTGTTGCTAATTTAGAAGCAGGCCACGAATAGAAGCGGACCACACGGGGTGTATAGGCTGGGTGAGGTGAATCTGGTGTGGGTAGAGGTAGATAGAGGCGAGATCATGTTCAGAAGGAGAGAGAATGGAGACGGAGGCAGATACGGTCGTCTGAAACGGATTGCTGATTGGGGGCTGGATTCACTACTCGTGGCGACTGAGTGCAAGAGATGACCAGTCACTGACCAGTCAAGCGTTGCAATCGCGTCGAATTCCGCTTAAGCGGCGGCTAACTAACCATTAGCCAGCATAGTCTAATGACAGGTGAGAAGGAGGGGTGATTTTATGTCAACTTACGCAGACATGCATGCATAATAAGGTAATCAAAGGATTGGAGAGGGGTAAGTAATGTCAACTTAGAAGCAAGCTGTGTCACAATCCGGAGTCGGACTTACGTCATTAGGAACAGGGGTCAGCACCAGCTATTGTTCACTTCTTCCACAACGAGGGGCACGCTGGGCATCATTCTTGCCCTGCACAGCTCACTTAATCTGAGAATCCAACCTCCTTTGTACTGAGTCACCAAGTCTTGCCGATACGAACTATGTCTGAGAATATCCTCATCATCGGTGCTACCAGAGGCTTGGGGTCATCCCTCAAGACTCTATATGCAGGGAGACAATCCACGAAGACGGTTTTTGCAACCACCCGAGATTCTACGAAGCCAAAAGACGAGCCTCTCGTCTCATGGATTCCGAACATTGACGTGTCCAAACCTGATGTCGGCCAAAGTTTGGTTTCCCAGCTGTCCTCATCTGAGAAGATCTCAACAGTCATCATCTCCGCGGGCTATTTTGGGTTCGAGACATTTGATGATCCCGATTGGGAGAAACAAGTCAAGATGTACACCACCTCTGCTATTGGGCCTGTCTTTCTAGTCCATCACTTGGTCAAAGCCGGACTCTTGGAGGCCGGTAGCAAGATAATTCTGGTCAGTAGCGAGAGTGGAAGCATTACGCTGCGTCATGAGAAGGAGGGTGGCGGAAATTATGGTCACCATGCCAGCAAAGCAGCTCTTAATATGGTCGGGAAGCTGCTGAGTTTGGACCTCAAAGACAAAGGAATTGCTGTCGGCATAGTCCATCCTGGGTTTATGCGCACGGAGATGACAAAGGGTGTGGGATTTGACAAGTACTGGGATGCTGGCGGAGGTAAGTCGTCGAATCGTTTGCATGTGTCACCTGTTTCTCGTTTAGAGACACACTGACCACTTGTCCTTGCAGCTGTCACCCCAGATGAGGCAGCAGAATCGCTCGCTTCATTTACAGACACGTTTGACATCAGCAAGACCGGACAATACTGGGCACCGCGGGGCCCCAGGTTTGTGTAGCTTTTTTGAATATTCAGAGTACCAAGCTGATCTGGCCAGGGACATCGGGACTGCCGAGCCTGTCCTAGGTAGCGACTTGCCGACACCCCTCCAACTGCCCTGGTAGAGAATTTCTGGCATGTTGAAGCTGGGGCTGGTACTGTGGTAACCAGAAGGCTCCGTTTCTTAGTTTCAAGGTAGCTTATTGATCAGTAGTACTGGACATATGCTGTGCAGGATTTCGTCGATACGAGGCATAGATTGCTTGTTGTAGGATTGAAAAGTGCTGTCAATTAGAATCGGTCGAAGTTCTAGCCTATAGAGCTCTTGTCGGTTTGGCGATACGAGAGTGACTCTGGAGATGTAAAGAGAGGACAAATACATAGGATTACCCATGAGTTCTGACCTGTATATCAGCTGGGGCTGAAGCCAAAGAATACCAACTGGAGGCCGGTCAAGGCGGATCGAAGAGCAAAAAAGAGAATCAGCTTGCATCATCCGTGAATCGAACACGGGCCTCATCGATGGCAACGATGAATTCTACCACTAGACCAATGATGCTTGTTGCTGAGAACTGCTTTGACTGTACATTCATAACCCTAACGCTTGTAAAAGACGTCTCGCTGTGGTGGTCCGTAGCTTGGTGATAACAATTCCAGCTAACGTGCTGTTTACTGCGTGTTGCCATGTTGAATCCCACCACAGGTCCGACAAAATAGCCTTGTAATTATCTTCGCCGCAATGGATGTTTGGCATACCTAGGCATTCATAACATTTCGGCTCAGCCATAAAGCAGGTTTTCCGACCCGCGGTCTGCATGCACACGAGGAATGCCATCCCGAGCCGATAATGACATATTGTTTGGTCTAGGCTGGAAATCGCCTTCATGCCAGCTCGATCTCTGCATTCATGCTTGAAAGTCTAGAGCACAGCCTAGGGTCATACCCCTTTCCAGGAGGAACATTCAATTGACAGGATGTAGAAGGTGTGCCGACCGTTCTGTTTGTCACGCAAACCATGAGCATGTCGATCGAGGATTGGAATAGACCCCGACCATCAATGAAGTAGGGACCAACCTCTGGTTCTAGTAATTGAGATTAGCAGCGGTCAAGTATGCGATCCAGCGGAAATATGCGTATGACCCACTGCCAAAGCACCATTGCCTGAGGCCAGCGGTTGTACTGAGCACCAACGATTGTGGTGGGATTGCCGCATTGACTTCTTCTCTGCCGATGCTACTATCCATTCCGGTCCCTGTACCGCCTTGAGTGTCACACGATAGCATGACGATAATTGCATCATGTTGTTTATCATCACACGAAGTAATGTAGGACCTGCTTGTAGCCCCCACTGTCGCATTTGAGCATACCCCCAGATCAGGCAATCGGCCTTGACTTCTTGGTGGCACAGGGCAGCACTATTAGTTCAACCTTAGGCCCGACGACACACGAAGGAAGGATGAAGGATCATGGCACAGCCCCGTCGCGCCCGATCCCTTGGCGGAAATAAAAGTGGGGTCATGCACCGTGCCTTCCTTTCTACCAGTCAGTGACTCAGCATACTTAACAGAAGACAATAGGAAGTCGTATCGGGTGACACAACAAATCACAGGATAAGTTGTTGACCCAGGTTGTTTGCTGCGGTATATACTTTGTCCAACGGGCTCAGCCCGCCGGGCGTATATTTTACAATTTCCAATGCCGAACATCCGTCGCATTTCGCGCTAAATCCTTCGCTTTTCCTCGGGGGAAAGTAGACGTATGCCAAGGTTGGCAACACTAGTGTCCAAGGCGGGTCCACGGTCAAAAGACTCAGTAGTTAATAGGGCTGTGCACCGCAGAGCCTCAGGTGCGACGGGGAATACGTACCTCATTGACCTGACCTAATGATGACCAGTCGAGGGACTAGAAAACGTCTGGAAGTATTGGTCCCTTCACGTGGACAGGATGGCAGTAGATCTGGGTGCCCCGCTCAACGAGGCACAGTATCCCAGGGTACCAGGGCAACGATGCAGAGGAATGTCGAACCAAACAACGTTGCAGTAGGGGCATCCCGATCGTCCCGTCCATGTGTCGAGTGTCCAGTTTTGATGTAGGGATTGGATCCGTATGGTTGGCCAGCTCTTTTTGCTTTTCGCAAGTGATGTAATAGGTGATCGACCGGGGGTGGTCGGTATTGGCTAGTGAATGGCTCCGAGATTTGAGCCCGGATAAGACGGCCATTTTTTGAACTGGCACGCATTGGTTCTCTTGCGGACTAGTTTCTAGGCTGAACGCTAGGCAATAAACCAAGAAGGTCTGCTGTGAAAGGAGAGCTTTGATCGACCTATGGTGAATATTGATGTGGGGAGCCCAGGAACTCTAAGAGTATCAAAGGTTCTTGAAGTCTGCCTCAAGGGGCTCTAAGCCTCCCTCCCGAGTTCCGAAGATAGGGGCGAGGGCGGTGAATCTCTGCTGCTGCTCTTATGATGAGTTGTGAGCTCAGCCTTGGACCCTGTTCCAATGAGAGCGACAGCAAGGTCAGATTTGAGTTGGCCAAGAGGCAGCCTGAGGGATCAAGGGCCTCAAGGCGGCGGCCCCGAATAGCCTACTCCGGAGTAGTTGGTAGGAATGGGCCAGACCCCACAGCTGGGCGAAGCCAACTTAGTCCTACACATACTATGTACATGTGTAGATCCACTTGATAGGTGATACCCCTTGGCTCATGCGGAGAAAGAATATCTGATCTTCGGGCAAGTGACATGGAAGGATCGATGAATGACGGTAGAGTACAGTTAGTGCGGCAGTACTCCAGGCTAGTGAATGGACTAGTTGCATGCGGTAGGTGCCGTTGGCAGCTTTGAGCTTTGGGACCAAACGAAAAGTAAATGTCCGACAGCTGCGAGCGCCCCTCCCCTCCCATGGTCGGACGACTCACACACCAGCTCGACTACTATTTAATCATCTCTTCCCCTCCTTCACGGCCCTGATGTTTGACTTCATCCATCATTCCTCAATTTAACCTTGCATTTATCTTGAGGTATCTTCCCCTTGCCTGGTAAATATCATACCACTTCATCTCTCCGACTATTGTATACAAACGGTCGCGCATAAACCATCGTCACTCATACAATCTGAAACACATACCAATCATGTCCGACATCAATGGAAAAGCGCCTGCTCAGCCGGTGGACCCCCGCCCCTCGCCTTCGGCGCGCAATAATTTGGTCAACGTGCAGCCGGCGCGCCTAGAGGACTTGCAGCCCAAGTACGCTCAGCAAATCCAGCACAGCGAGGACAACCCGGACGCGCATGGCTGGTACGCAGGATTCAGTGAGTTCACCTGATGCAATGAGATCCTTGTTCTTCCTAGATCCCGGTCTAACAAAGCACCTCCCTGGGTAGTTCACGGACTGGGAGAGTTTATCGGATGTCTGGGTGCCATACCATGCTGCTTTTGTTGCCCAAACCCCTTCAAGCCGGTTGCACAAGGTGAAGTCGGCTTGATCACAAGATTCGGACGGTATGTGACTTTCGCTCTCCCTTGTACTCCCATGCCTGCGTTGAACCGCATATACTCATGTTTCGCGCTCTTAGATTCGAGCGCGCTGTCGACCCGGGTCTCGTCAAGGTGAACCCTCTTAGTGAGCACCTCACGGCTGTGGACGTCAAGATCCAGATTGTTGAAGTGCCTCGCCAAAGCTGCATGACCAAGGATAATGTCAATTTGAACCTGAGCTCCGTTATCTACTACCAAATCGTCTCGCCCCACAAGGCTGCATTCGGCATTTCCAACATCCGACAAGCGCTCGTAGAGCGCACTCAAACCACCTTGCGCCATGTGATCGGAGCGCGGGTCCTGCAAGATGTGATTGAGCGCCGTGAAGAAATCGCCCAGTCGACATCGGAGATCATCGAGGACGTGGCCTCCGGATGGGGTGTCGCAGTCGAGTCGATGCTCATTAAGGATATCATTTTTAGTAATGACTTGCAAGACTCACTCTCTATGGCTGCGCAGTCCAAGCGTATTGGTGAGAGTAAGGTTATCGCTGCCCGGGCTGAAGTAGAGTCGGCCAAGCTTATGCGTCAGGTGAGTTTCAAGCGCTATTCCCGTTACATCCAGGTCGCAGTGACTAATTCAAACCCTTCAGGCCGCCGATATCCTGTCCTCGGCTCCTGCTATGCAAATCCGCTACCTTGAGGCGATGCAAGCCATGGCCAAGACGGCCAACAGCAAGGTCATCTTTCTCCCAGCAATGAACCAGACAGTGCAGCAGCAGCTTGCAGCAGCTGAAAATGCTGGGGAGGGGCCAAGCCGATATGGACAACAAGCCGAAGATGGATTTCAGCGTGCAATGAATGCACGTGTGGTCGAGAATATCTAAGCACCACGGCATTGTTTTCTGTGATATGGCGGAAATTAATGCTTACAATGATGAGTTTGATGGAGATGTCGCGTGGTTGGACATGTTTGGATCTTGCCCATGACGTTCTCTAAGACGGCGTTGCTGCTGCTACATTGTGCTTTTCACATGGATGCTGCAGTTTGCATTCATCTGCGGATGATTATAACGATACCCACCCTCGTTTTCGCTTTTGCTTATGATACTCCCGGAATGCGTTTGACCTTCTTTGTTGATAGTTTCTGCTATCGCTTTGCTAATATCCTTGACCTGATAATATTATTGTGCTCCAATCGAGACTAGCTCGATGTTGGTTTTATCATCGCAGCTACCACCGTACTTTACCTAAGTTGAAAGCTCAGTAAACTAGAAGCGGTATCAGAGAGATCCATGTTTCTAGAACCACAGAAAAGGTAATTCAAGATATATTTCCCACACTGGTGTACAGTACAGTGCATACTGCCGTAGGCGGTGTGCGGCCGAGTGCGGAGGTATTTGTATGGGGAACGGCGACAATCCCGCAACCCCCCCTCCCTTGTCCTCAAATTCTCATAGCCAATTATTCAGCTCCCTTACTTTTGGTATCTTGTCACCACTGGCAGCCCGCCGATGAAAACAAGCGCACAATCAACCGATAGATTCGCCGCCCAGAGGATCCCAGACTGAAAAAAAGAGTAAAAAACCAGCGAAGGTCAAGCCAACATGGCTCCCTCCAAGACCCCCAGTCCAGCGCCCCCCCAAGCCAGCGCGCGACCGTCCCTCGAGCAGAACCTCAACCCCGACTTCACCGACCCGTCCTTCGATCCCGCCGAATACCTCAACAATGCACTCCCTGCCCTGACGCTGGCGTCTTCGCAGTCGATCAACAGCAGCAGCAATCCCCGAGGGGCGACCGCCGGCTTGCCCGAGATGTCCACTCAAATCCAGTCCGTTCTCTCGCAGATCAGCGCGCACAATGTCCGGCATTCGAGCACGCTCACGCGATTGACCGATGAGATCCTACGGGGCGGCAGTCGGTTGGCCTACGAGGTGGAGGTGCTGCGCGGCGAGACGATCGCGCTGTCGGATACGCTTGCGGAGGCGCTACGTGGGGATATCGCTAAGTTTGTTCCGGAGGGCCACCCGGAGGGGTTGGTAGATAAGGGGGAGGGCCACGATCGTGACCCCGAAGCTGTCGATGTCGGAGCGGGGGATGTGGATGGCAAGGCCGAGGAGACAGAAGCAGAGGCAGAAGCTGCTACGATACAGGACCCGGAGTTCATTACGAAGTTACGTATGCTGAATCAGGTGCGGGCTCGGTTGGAGGAGGTCGTGCAGACGTTCGGGGACGCGATGGAGTGGCCCATCCCGCCGTCGGAGACCTCCCTGGCTTCGTCGTTCATCTCAGTGTCGGCGCCAGAGGCCGGGCCGGAGAATCAAAGTCGGGAGGAGAAGGGGCAGGAGGCGGCCAGGCGACTGCGGGCGGAGGTGACGGGCCTTCTGGAGAGCAATGGTGGCGGTCTGGAGGGAGTGGAGGCTGCGTCGCGCCGGGTCGAGGCGCTGCGGACGTTGGCGTTGGTCTGGAAGGGGACGGCCGAGGAGAAGGCTCGGACTCGCGCGGTGGACAGCCTGGCGAAAATCGTTGAGGATCGTCGCAGAGCTCTGGAGAGCCAGAGCCGAGCGGACTCGTCGCAGCAAGCTTCCGGCTCCTCTACCAAAGCACAGTCGGCGGGCCACCGACGGCAGGAGAGCGAAGGCCCGGCCGGTGGCATCTTCCGCAACTTGCAGCGGTTACGAGAGGAGATCTATCTTGAATGAGATGATAGAGATTACAATTAATCATTAGCATATTTATGTCCCAGCAAGTAGAAGCAAAGCTTCTTACTAACCACTCGGTCTGTTGCATGTCACTGGTGCGGAGATTCTTGGAATGAATATCTATCTCAGCTGTCCATTGTCCCTCTTCCATGTTGGGAAAGGGAGGGGTAAGACTCGACTCGGGAATGCTGCTGCTTGCACGGGAGACTGTGTGATAGGGCGGCGGATGGTCCCTCTTCAGGCTTGCGCCATTCGAAGGCTTGGTAGCTCTTAGCGTCCCGTGCAGAGAAAGGCTTAAGTTCCCCAGCATTGCGCATTTGCTGCTCACCTGCTGCTGTGTCCGTGAACCATAGGTTGGATTCCCCAACTAGCTCGGTTGAGAGCTTCATCGTCTATTCCCAGAACAGACCATATCTGTGGAGTTACGCATTGGGAAACGTCAGAGAGCGACGTACTCAGAGAGGGACACCTAATGTGAAACGAGTATGCGACTGCTGCCAAGACTGCGGGAGGACCGAGAGAAGCAACGAGAGCATGGATGCGCAGGGCTGATGACGCGGCACCGCCCAGAGAATGGTTGTTGGGATAGATATCTGGATGAGTAGACAGGATGTTGTACAGAGATGATTACTCATTACAGATTGATCAGTTCAGGGGCAAGACGATCTTAGAGAGTTCGTGACAACAGTAACCTGTCCAACTCTTGTACAAGCTCAAGCTTATGTTGTTGGAACAATAAGATGGTACTTGAATAAGATGGGTAGAAAAAGAAAGTTGGCAGTGGATTGAACAATGAATGGAACTTCCACCCCCCACCGGGGCAGAGAAGAAAAGCGACCGCCAATCAATACCCGAGCGACTTTATCCAGTGATTCCAGTCCCTGACGGCCCCCCCCCAGCAGGCAACGTAAAAGTCACCACTTCCACTCCTCAATTGACTAACTAAACTTAAACATCGCTCGGACTAGACCTGTGTTCGACCGGTCTTCGACTAAAGAACTTCTTCTTCTTCGTCTGCCTCTTCTTCACCTACTTCTTTTTCCTCCGCCGCCCCCGCCTCGGATTCCCCCTCCTTCTGACTCTTTGCGACTCCTCCTTTCATTTCCTATCGTATGGATCTTTTCCCCGTTGTTGCGCTGGTCACCATCATCCTTTGAGTGCCGTGCTCACCATTGGCTTGCCGTCCCACATCTCCACCTTCTTCCCCGGCTCCATCATGGCTCTTTGCGACCTCTGTTGATTTGCCTCTTAAAATTGCTCCCTCCCCGGTTACCTTTCTACCCTGGCTCTGGCTCAGTGGTTGCACGTTCCGCCTGCAGGAATGTTCATCGCCCGGTATATAATTCTGAACACTGGCTGATTTCCCCTGCTCTGGCCCCAACCGATACGAACTGGCAACATAATCCGATTGCCTATCGCCATTAGTGAGCGGTGGTTCTTCACACCACCCCCTGGTGAAGCATTTCTTATTTCGCGCTGAGCGACCGCGAGAATGTCAAGTCGAGGCATTCTTGACGGCCAATGGGCCGATCAATACAAGTATATGCGGTCGTCCGCATCCTCATTCTGGCTGCAACATCTCCACCCTCGTCGCTTAAGAGCTCGTCCCATCAGGACCTTCTTTCTATTCGCAGCATGTTTTTTCTTGCTCACCTTATGGTCGCGCTCATCCAGCGATGTAGGTACATTGCCTCCTGCGCTAGAATGAACCCGATTGCTGATTAGGATTCCTTGCTAGCCATCGATTAACTTCTGGGTAAAGTACCCATCCTACCCTCCGACGCGACAGCGCCCTGAAGATACGCCAATGCTCCTTAGTGGGCGACATGCCATGAATAAGAACGAGACCGCCCCTCTGGGCCTAGGAAGGTCGGCGCCGTCCTTTCACCTCCTTATACCCGTGTCGCACAAATCAGCTTCGCTCTGTCGCACCGTGACGTCGTCGATGATCCTGAACTACCCACCGCCGACCCTGATCAGCTACGGAAAGTCCACTTCGGACGGGAGTACAGAATACTCCGCTATGGTAGACAGGATCGCGGGGATATACAATTACCTCGCATACAGCACACAGTTGAATGACGATGATCTGGTCCTCATTGTCGACTCGCAGGATGTGTTTTTCCAGTTGCCTGCAGAGGTGTTGGTTCAGCGTTTTCAGGACCTGCTACGGGAGACCAACGAGAAATTGCTACGCAAATACGGCACCATAACCCTGGACCTGCCCTTTCGTAAAGAAGGCAAACAGACTCTGCAAAAATACTCTCAGAGAGTCTTGTTTGCCGCTAGCAAGACGTGTATATCGAGTCATTCTCAGGATCCAGGTTGCGTGACGGTACCGCAATCGAGTTTGCCTCCTGATGCTTACGGTTGGAAGACCGACACGGAAGGACACTTGAATCGACCACGGTGGCTCAAGCCTGGCGCAGTCATGGGCCAGGTGGGTGACTTACGGCTCATATACGCCGAGATATTGCATTACGTCCATCAGCACCGCAACTCGCGGGGAGACTATCTGGCGATGACCCAGATGTTTGGGCGCCAGGAATATTTACGCGAGCTGGAACGAAGAAACAGCGCCAGCAGGCTGAAAGAATGGCTCTATCGCCGGATCGGCATCTCGGATGCGTCAAATCTCACTGGAGCCATCCCGCCACGCTTGACAGCGGGCACTCGGTATGAGTATGGCATCGGGGTTGACTATGAATCCCGTTTGTTCTTCAACATGTTCAACGCCAAGATGGATGTCGAATGGCTCCACTATCACAACGTGAGCACGACTTCAGCGGTGCAGATGAAGCATGGCGTGCCCAGAGAGAGACGTCTCATGCTTCCCGAAGACCTTGATCCCGTGAAACTCGGCAATCCATTTGTTCAGCCCCGATTTACGAAGGATGACTGGCCAAACCCCCCTTGGAATGCTACACTGGACAAGCTGCCAAATTATCGCAACCACACGTGGCGTGATCTTCCATTGATGACAAACATCCATTCGGCATCTGTCCCAGCTCTGCTACATCTCGACGGGGATAAATCTGTTCGTGACAAATGGTGGTCGGAGATGTGGTACCAGCCATGGGCCCGGGCACTTCTCCGCAAGTACATGCGCACCAGCTCTGGATTTGACGCCTCTCAGTCTGCCTTGATGGGCGGCCAAGAATGGTGGGACATGCGTGGCGGCAAGGGAGGCCTGTGGACGGACAAGGGTGAGTGGCTCAATTATGGCGAGGTTTGCGGTAGCTATACCAGGGATGTGTTCGACGATGATCTTGGGCCATTTGGCCAGGAGAATGGAGAGGATGCCGACGAGCCCGTCTACAACCAGTTCGGGAATGTTATCAAGGGTAAAGAGGATCTGGCCTCTAACCCGTGGTAGACCGCTCCTCTTGGATCTCAGAGACTGGTTTTCTGAGGTCCGAGCCCACAGAAAGGCGGATGAGATGCGTGCTGGCTGACGATTCATGTAGTCGCCAGGCGTGATCGATTCTCGTTGCACATATTACGCGATTGGCGCCACGGAGCGCAGCAATAGTCCGGTCATGAGTCATGGCTGTGCATATAATCCCACGGTGTTGGGCTTTCCTTATTTGAATTAGCGAATTATGTTGTCTGCTTCGCTGTGAAACGTGGCATGCCTTTAGAGCAGCCACTTTGAAATGGCTAGCGTCCTCACTTGGACTGCGCGGAAGCAGTAGCCACTGCATATAACTCACCAGAGATACCAATCTTGTATAGATAGATAGAGCATGCCTTAATTTCATTCCCCCATTCAAGCTAATGCAAAAAACATCAGTAAAGTCAGATTATATGAATCTGTTTCAAGAAATGCCTATCATGTCAAGCATCACGGGTATATATGTAGAATCCACTACCAATACTTTCCCTCTCCAAGTCTGTACCTTAAAGCATCAATCAACCTCAACTCGCAGCCGCAGCCGCAGCACCTCCTCCCAACGTCTCCCGAATAATAGTCAAAATCCCCGCCACATCCGCCTCACTCAACCGTTCCTCCCGCTCCTCGATAACGGTATCCAACAGAGCCATAGCCCCGTAATCCTCCTCTGCCAACTCTCCACTGCCCGCTTCCCCATTCTCACCACCAGCACCAGCAGCATCCTGCCCCCCATTGGTAGCCCCACCATCCACCTCCATCTCCTCCGGCTGCTCTCCCTCCTCTTCCGCACCACCCTCTTCTTCCACCACTTCTTCCTCATATTCCTCCGTCTCCCCCTCCTCCTCCCCCTCCTCAGCCGCAGCAGCCGGCATCAACCCAATCCCCAGATTAACTATCATGAGCACCTCGCCCTTCGTAAGCCCATAGGGTTTCAGCCGGGTAACGAGGTCCCGGAGGGCACGGTCGACGGGAGTCGGCTTGTTGAGGAGCTTCGGAGGCAGGAGCGTCGGGGGCGCCGCCGAGCCGGTATCTTTGTTGCTGTTGCTGTTGCTGTTACTGGTATTGTGGAGGTTGGCGTGCGCGTGCGCCTGCGCCTCGAGTTCCGCGAGCGGGATGTGCGTATATTGCGGGTAGGATTGGAGGTGCGGGGAGAGGCGCGAGACGTAGTTGTGGATCTGGGTTCGAGAGGGTTTAGTTATCTGTTTTGGGGATGGGGTCGTGGGGTCATGGGGTCATGGGCTAGAATGACGGAGTGTATAGGCCTACCTCCTTGACGACGGTATTGTGGTCGCGGAGATCCGGGCTGGGAACCCAGTGGCGGGAGTTGGGCGGCGGGTTGGGAGGTCGTCGCGGCGGGTTGGCTGTTAGGTAGGCTAGGACCTCGATGTTGGAGAGGACGGCGGATTGGGGGTCGATGATCTAGGTGGGTGTGTTAGTTTTGTGTTTTTGTTGGGAGGGAGGGAGGGCGATGCAGGCGGCTGGGCTCACCCTCATGTTTTGTTGATTTGGGAATTGGCTGGTTGGGAATTGATTCTAGATTTGGTTTGAGGGGGTTCGAATGTTGCGGAAAAAAAGTGCTGGAGATGCGGGGCGGAGAGGAGCGATTCTGCCGGTTGATGAGGGCGGTGATGACTGTGCTTGCCTGAGGCTGAGAGCGGTCGGTGAGTCGGGTTGTCTGGACTGTTTCCAATGCTCCAGGGTCAGGCGCCTGACCTGCGGAGGATCTAGTGCTGCTACGACTTGCACTTCAGACAATCTCTTGAGCAGAATCTCATTTGTATCATTTTTCTTCCATTGTGTATCCACCTGTGATTCTAAGCTTATTCCATCCTGCAGATATTGACTAGAAACCTGGCAACACGTGCGCAACATGCCTGTCTGCCCCCTTAGGCAGTTGATCTTATGCAGCTATGATGGAAGCTTAGCAGTTTCTAGTGTGGCACTAACAGCCCAGCGTGATTCACCTTGATACATACTTCCCTACCTTACGGTTTGCTATGCAGTGATAGTCTTTGTTATGCTCCGTCCTGCAGCAGACCTTGCCTAAACCAAGCGAGCACCTCGCAAACACCCTGAGCTTCAGGTAAATGGGGCCGATGCGGGTCCATGATTCCGTTCCTGCAGACAGCCCTCGCAGACTGAGACCCGTGGCCGAAATTGGCCCGCACACCAATCGGTCCGATCATCTACTCACACGCCAGACCTGGCAAGACATCATGCTCCATCGAGATCGACTTGGATGCTGTCGTTTCAGGGTGCGTTCCTGAAAAAAAGCAGTGAAGCAGACTCCATGTCTTCCGTTCCTGAACAGCACAAGGGTCTGAATATGCGGGATTCATTAGCAAGAATTCGCTTCTTCTCGGAGTTTGCACTGCTTAGTGATAGAAGACGAGCCGTTGTGCAGCAGATGAGGATATTCGCGAGTCCACTCTTGTCCCCTGAACCTGAATTTGTCAGATCTTTGCAATCCAACCGGTGGTTTCTAGTCGGCCGTCCATCTTCTAGGACCCGCTTTTAACCTTCAACGCCCATGATTAGATGGAACTCTAGATAATTTCCTGCACCCCACGGCAAATGCTCAAGCCCACTGCGCCCATTTCCTCGCGAGGGGCTCGTTCGACGAGGGACCTCGACTGATCTGCGACATAACTTGCCTAATCCAGATAAAAAATTCCCTCGTGGATGAGGGTCTTTCCATGTATATTGCACAAGTGGACCTCCGGACCGTGTTCAAACTGCCCGAACGTCGGAAATGGACGGGTTTCGACTCTTGAAGCTTGCTTGACTACGGAACCGGGATTCAAGTTTTCCTTGAGATGAAGGTTCCCAGAACTGATTCAACGCAGTGATGCGGATCGAGATGACGGGCCACGCTCGGGTAATGATGGCGAGCCTCCCGGCAGTGTACACCTGAAAACCCATGCGACAATAGCCCGCTCTGGGGAACTATAAATTGACGTCTTATGCTGCCTGATCTCCCTCTGACTGGACTTCATCCTTGACAACGCCTTTGAGTTAGTCGATATGCGCTCTGCTATTGTTGGAGGACTGGTTGCCATCGGCTCCGCTCTCGGAGTCGCTGGCTCGCCGCATGCACACACTGTTGAAAAGGCTAATGCATATGACTACATCGTCGTCGGTGGAGGGCCTTCCGGCATCATTACCGCCGAGCGTCTGGCCGAGGCCAACAAGAAAGTCCTCCTGCTAGAGCGAGGGCGCGGTCCGACTGTGGCTACGGGTGCCAATGACACGCTTGTTTGGAACAAGAACTTGACCCCAGTCGATGTGCCAGGCTTGTCTGCCGACATTGGTGCTCTACCTGAGTGGGAGGAGTATGTCTGCACCGATACTGCTGGGACTGCAGCCTGTGTTCTCGGTGGCGGTGTCACTGTGAACTACATGGTCTTCGTGCACCCACCGGACCATGACTTCGACGACAAGTGGCCCCAGGGTTGGAAATGGAGCGATGTCAAGTCTGCTGCCGATAGGCTTTACGAGCGCAACCCAGGAACTATCCTGCCCTCTGCCGATGGCAAGCGCTACGATCAAGGGCTCTATACTGTGCTTTCCAACTTCTTCAGCAACATCGGTTGGAAAGCCGTCAACATGATCTCGCAGCCCAACCAGAAACACCAGGTCTACAGCTACCCTTCCTGGAACCTTAAGGACCAGAAGCGTGCGGGCCCGGTCCGCACCTACCTTCCCCTTGCTGAGAAGCATAACAACTTTGAACTTCAGCTTGGGTCCAAGGTGACTCGTGTACTCCGTTCCGGTAGCAAGGCCACTGGAGTCGAGGTCGAGAACGCCTCCGGTCGTCTGGAAAACATCACACTGGCCGCCAACGGCAGAGTCGTCCTGTCTGCGGGCGCCCTTTCAACACCTCGCCTCTTGTTCAACTCGGGCATCGGACCTCAGTCTCAGATCGAGACCGCTCAAAAGAGCGGTGTCATCGTCCCACCCAAGAACGAATGGATCAACCTCCCCGTCGGTGTAGGTCTCAAGGACCATCCCATCTTCACCATCGTCGTCAAGACCAAAGGCACGTACGGCCCGCTTGACTGGACCGGGATCTACAACGGCACTGATACCGCCGACATTAGTCTCTATGCCAAGGGCGACGGTGTGCTGACCCAAGGAAAGCACCGGCTGATCTTCTTCTCCTCCAATGTGGTCGACGGTCAGACCCGGTACTACCAAGGATCATGCGCGCCCACTGGCGAGAACGAAGTCACCCTGACGACCTACATGACCCACGGTCTCACTTCTTCCGGTATCCTTGGACTGGATACTGACGGTAACACCGTCTATGAGCAGACCCCTTGGATGAACACCGCGGGCGATCGCGCTGCGGCCAAGCTGTTCATCCAGGGTCTGGTCGCCGACCTGACTGCCCCCTCCACCGGCTTCCAACTGGAGGCCAACACCAACGTCTCTTCCATCCTAGCCAACCCGACCACCGGTATGCACTACACGACCACCGCGAAGATGGGCACGGACGACGGCCGCCACGGGAACGGTACCTCCGTCGTTGATACCAACACGAAGGTCTATGGAATGGACAACTTGGTATGTGATTTCTCTCTGCAACATGAAGAACGTTTGCTGATCATTCTCGCGTGCAGTACATTGTCGACGGCAGTATTCACCCCGACCTTCCCACCGGCAACATCCAGGCCACCATTATGGTCGTGGCCGAGGCTGCTGTGGCCAAGATCCTGGCTCACCATTGAGTCTGGTGTTCAAGGGAGATGGAGTCGAGAAAAACGCCTATTCTTGAGAGGCGATAGACACTCGAATGCTTATTGTATAGATTATCAACGGAGTCGATACGAGTAATGAGACATTAGCTTTGCTATATAGTTATGGATTTCTCGACTCCCGAAGGCTTCCATCGTAACTGTACTGTACCTACAAGGGACAGCACATTCTCCTGAAACCCAATCGTCCAATGTGTATATGGTCCAGAGCAGCACCCAACCAAGTCCCCTTCCCGAGTCCCGCTCGTGGTGGCTGCACAACCACTCCGCCCAAGCCTTAACCCGTAACTTTAAATCGGCAGTCAGCGATGCTGGAAGTACATGATCTAGACTTTTCTGCAAGCTCATGCATATCGGTATAGTTAGATGAGTGCATCTATCTTGACGAGAGCTACTTCATCGCTACTCGCTCAGACCACACAGATTCTGATGTACCTCTTGTCTCATGTTACCTGGCAGTCCGCTACTGGGGAAACATATATCTTGCTCACAACACGACGCCTCGTTCCTCCACGGGGATACTTCAATCTCCATCCGGACAAGTATGTACTATGGTGGGTGCTCTGGTGGTCGGTGTGGGCTGAAACATCCGCGCCAACGGGTGGTATGTGGGCAAAATGACGATTGCCTTTGTTTTTTCTCTTCCTCGCGCTAGGGATTCGTGTGTAGGATGCTGTGATGATTAGATGCAGCTCTTCTGGTTTATCTTCTAAAAAGTTCCATAGTTTTGAAAAGGACATGGTGCTGTACGCGATGCTATGCCCATCGACTTCCTGCCTCCCTTTCTGTATCCTACTCTATCGCGACGTGAATACTCTCTATGTAAGGGACACTGCCTGTGGTCCCTCGACAGGTACCAACCAAGGCGATCTAAACTCATACATACTACGTTCGTACAGCACAAAATTTTTTTTCTGAAGTTAACATTATTCCTGGAATTCGAACTGCCTTGACCAAAAAAAGCACCTCTGCGCCATGGGATAGGATGTGAAAAATGCTTCCATCCGTTCTTTGGAAATGCCACCCAAACACACAATATAACACTTCAACTCAAATAGCAAAAGGACAATAGGAAACGAGACACAAAAGATGTGTGTGATATCATACAAGGAAACATCTCTCGAAGCGTAGCCATCCGTTAGAAGGTGGGGTGAGGAAAGAAGAACTTTTTTCTCTTTTATAAAAAAAAATCTTGGCTCGTCCCCTTTACTCGTCGCTCTTGCTCTTGCTCTTCTTCTTCTTTTTCTTGTCGCTGGTGTCGACTTCCTCGCCGTCGTCGGAGCGCTTGCGCTTCTTCTCCTCGCCCTTGGCGGCCTTCTTGGCGTCCTTCTTGGCCTTCTTGATGTCCTTCTTGCTGACAGAGCTGGGCTTGCCCTCGGCGTCGAATTGGATCTCGCCCCGCTCGAGCTTACGCTTGTACCGCTTGACGCTCAGGCCGGCCTGCTCGGCCAGCTTCTCGAGCTCGGAGTCCTTGCTCTTCTTCTTCTTCTTGGAGGACTCCTCCTCGGAGTCCTCGTCGGAGGAGTCTCCCTCGTCGTCGGAAGCGGCATCAGCCATCTCCTCGTCCTCGACCTCCTCAACGAGCTTCTTGTCCTTCTTGCTCTTCTTGGCGGAAGCCGGGGGCTCGTCGCCGGTCAGAGCGTCAGCATCGGGGTTATATCTCCGGGCCTCGTTGAGGTCAAACTTCTGGGGCTGGGCGGCGCCGTTGGGGGCGATAGCCACACCGCGGGGCTTGAGGGGCTTGCCCTCCATGGCGGCCAACTTGCGCTCGAGGTTGTAGCGGGCCTCGGTACCGAGGGCAGCCTTGTCCTCCTCGGTGGCATCGTCATCCCACTCGGCCAGGGCATCCACACGGAGACCCAGGGAGGCCTTGGCGGCCAACACTCTGGCCATCTTACCCTTGTTCTTGCCAGTGGCCTGGCCGATCAAAGAGGCGTGGTAGATCAGACCGTACTTGGGAGTATCGTGCTTGGTCTTCAAGGCACGGAACAGGGCCTTCTCGGCACCCAGAATCTGGAGGGTAGAAGCAGGGCTCTTGGACAGGTTGGTCAAGCTACCGGCGTGGGCAATGAGACGAGCACCGACGAGGTCACCGACAAGGGCAGTCAAGTTGGGGGCGATGGCGTTCATACGGGCGGTGAGGTAGCCAGCCAGCTGCTGACGGTATTCGGCAAAGCCAACGACCTGCTCGGCCAGAGCTTGGATGTGCTCCAAGTCCTCCTGGCTGATCTCGGTACCCATGGACCGATCAGCGGCGGCCTTGACGGCACCCTCAATCTCCTCGGGGAGGATCTCGGCGAGATCGGCAGTCTCCCAGTTAGTGCGCATGCCCATCTTCAGGACGAGTCTGGCGTAGGCGATGTTGTCGTTCAGGATCTTGGCCAGCTCGGGGAAGTGCCAGCCGTACCATTCCTTAACACGCATGGCGTAGTTGTTGAGTTCCTTGTCCAAATCATCCAACAGACCGATAGCCTGCACAATCATGGTGTCGATTTTGTCGGGGGAGAACTTGAGCTTGTGACGAGCAAGAGAGTGCGACAGACCCAGGGCCATAGTGGACATATCCTGGGGAAGAAGGCCGGGGATGAGAGTGGGCAGGTGTTCACGGATGGCACGGTAGATGTCGGTGGTGGAGGAGTCGGCAACCAACTCGATGGAAAGGCCAGGAAGCTTGCCAATGGCGTTTCCTGTGATATTCCGAGTCAGTATAATTGACATTTCCCCAGTTCGCCATCAAAGGCAAGGAAGAGCACATACCGAGCTTGGGGTCGGAAACAGCCAGAGAGACCTTCTTCTCATCCTTGACTTCGTCCAAGAGGCTGGCCAGGCGGGGAGTAACCTTTCCTTCCACGAGAGCAGCAACTTCCTCCAGGGCAGTCGCGGCGCTGTCGAACTTCTGGAAGCTCTTCAATTTCAAACTAGGTTGCGCAAGTTAGACGTACGGTCGGCGCACGGAGGGGAAAATTTTTTTGCATGAGATCACTCCAATGTAATTGCAGCAGGTTCATCAAATCCCAAGGCAAGAACGACTTACAGGTTAGAAACACCCTCTGCGGTAGCAGCCTCAGTGGTGAGGTCGTCTCTCTTCAGGAGCTTCTTGTCCTTGGCCTTGAGCAGGGCATAGCCCGCACTGGTCTCCGTGAGGATGAAGAGCGTCATGATGTAGGCTCTCGACGTCTAGCTGTGATAACGAAACAAACAAAACGGGCAAAAAAAAGCACCAGCTAGAAGTGCGAGGGGCGAGGGGCGAGGGGGGGTCGGAATTAAGAGGGAGGGGTTGGCGTAAGTTGGCGACGGGGGACGAAACCGCGTGCTGGACGAGGATTGCAATCGCTGGGAAATTTTTCGACACCAAAAAGTGAAAAAAGCGAAAACGCCGTGCGGACTGTGGCTGGTGCCCGCAGGTGGCGGTGCGAGGTGCACTCGACACACTGTCTAGCCAGCTTATGTAACCTTAGGCGACAAGGGAGACCCATCCGGGCGTGGTCACGGGATTATGGTTTACGTCGACTGAGATAGCGACAATCCATACCAGCAAGTGCTCCAATCTGCTTCGACTCTTCCCCATTTGACGATATAGAGGCAGCTTGAGGACTCGTGCACTTCCGACCATAATGGAGGGTCTTTTCTTCAACGTCAAGAGCGGGTATGTCACTCGAAATGTTTCTCCAAAAACCCCCCCGGATCTCCCCTGGCTAACTGTCCTGATCAGCTACATTGAGGGCATTGCCCGAGGGTATCGGAACAGCCTTCTGACTAGCCAACACTACTCGAACTTGACTCAGTGCGAATCGATCGATGGTCCGTTGCTCTCAAACTGACTCCCTCACGAGCACAATCGAAAATCTCACACAGCGTCTTCTTTCTTGCCCGCAGATGTCAAGCTCCAGCTCGCCCCCGCATATGGCGACTTCCTCGCCGCTCTCCCCCCGAACCCATCGACCTCCGCCCTGGCAGGCAAGATGACCGACAAGCTGGTTGCTGAATTCCGCTATCTCCTCGCGCAGGCCACGGGGTCGACGGAAAAGTTCCTGCGGTACCTGACCTACGGGTACATGATCGACAACATCGCCCTGCTCATTACCGGTACCCTGCACGAACGAGACACCCGCGAGCTCCTGGAACGGTGCCATCCGCTAGGCTGGTTCGAGACCCTGCCCGTCCTCTGTGTCGCCACCAACATCGAAGAGCTGTACAACTCCGTCTTGATCGAAACGCCCCTGGCCGGGTACTTCAAGGGGAGTCTGAGCCACCAGGATCTGGACGAGCTCAACATCGAGATCGTGCGCAACACCCTCTACAAGAACTATCTGGAGGACTTCCACCAGTTCGTCACCACACACCCGGACTTCAAGGGCACTCCGACCCAGGAGGTCATGTCGGAGATCCTGCAGTTCGAGGCCGATCGGCGGGCGATCAATATCACACTCAACTCGTTCGGCACGGAGCTGTCGAAGCAGGAGCGGAGGAAGCTGTACCCGGAGTTCGGCAAGCTCTGGCCGGAGGGGTCGCTGATGCTCTCGCGGGCGGATGACATCGAGTCCGTCGCCCTCGCCGTGAGCATCTCCGCCGATTACAAGGCGTTCTTCGATACGGTTGGCCTGACGCAGGGCGGCGGCGGCCTGGGTGGCATGGGCGGCGCCTCGGACGGGAAGAGCTTGGAGGATCTGTTCTACCAGAAGGAGATGGAGATGTGCAAGGTGGTGTTCACGCGGCAGTTCACGCCTGCGGTGGTATATGGGTGGATGAGATTGAAGGAGCAGGTAAGACAATGACCCAACCATTCTTGCGTGGACTTATTCAGCTAATCATCCCGAATCAGGAAATCCGAAACGTCACCTGGATCGCCGAGTGTATTGCGCAAAATCAGAAAGAGAGGATCGGGAACTTTATCTCTGTTTTCTAGATACCATGTTTCTTCCTTTTACTTTTTTTAGCCGTCTTGTTTAAAGCCTCCCTATATTGATCTATCCTCTGGGTCCCTATCCCTTTCATCTCTCTCTCCCTTTTGTCCATCTCTCCCGCGCCCAAAATATACTCCATGCTCCTTTCGCAATTGGTTCGTGTGTTAGTAACTTTTGATCCCTTGTATCTTATGCTCGAAGTGAGGCGTCGCCTTTTCTGTCTTTGCTTTCTCTCCGCTGCTATCTCTAGTCAAACGGGCGGACTCGGTCCTATAGAGTATCTTCCAATCGTCGAATTTCTCTCGTCTCGTGGAGCTGCATCGCTGCCCATCTTGGCTTGGCTCTAAAGGGCGGCACGTGCTTCTTTGCGGCACGATCAACACTTTCTGAGGATATCATGTAGCGTGTGGCATGTCAGCGCGGTAGGTATTTATACGCAAACAGATATACACCGATACCATGCCAGTAATGTTTCTGAGACTAACTTTTTCAAGTCGTTGGAAAAGGACCAACTACAAAGACCATGTAGATAAGGTCAATTATCTCCAAAAGGACAAACGTAATGATTCCCTGCTCTGGTGCAAGAGCGAAAAAAAAATGAATTGATCTGATAGATTCTCGTTACTTCAAACTCATGGCCGAAGTTCTCATGATGATTGTTGGATATATGTTCATGCATATGGACTCACCTGCTCCCTGAACATCATACCAGGGGCGGACATATGACGGTGTAAAAACGAAAAAAAAGCAAAGAAACTCCTCAAAGACAAAGAAATAAGCAGACGGGTTGACAAAAATGGCAGATATAATGGACACAGACGCAAGGCCATGTAGGAGGGTAGCCAACACCTTATGCCAGGGACTAGACGCATGACATGTTTTCTAGCCCGCTTCTTTTTGGCAACTGGAGTTTCGATATATTTTTGGTAAAGAAAATGCACAGCCAGCGATGATATGCAATAGCAAGAAGTCCCCTAAGCGTTCAAGAACCAGAAGGGCACTTAAGCCGATGTCAAAGCAAAATGATAAAAGCAATCCGTGGAAGATGACCCAAGATTTCGTCGCTCTTCATATTCTCCCAACAAGTTTATGATTTACTTTGTATGGACGTCACACACAAAAAAGAAGAAATGGAATAGATAAAACATAATAAGAAACCCGTGACGGCAGATCCGTTAGTCGTACTGGAAGAGAACGCTGATACTCTCGCCGTGGTGAACGCGACGGATGGCCTATAGAACGAAATTAGTTCCTTGTACATTAAACACCTCGAAAGGTATATTACCTCGGCAAAGACGTGGCCAACCTCCAAAACCTCCAGCTTGGGGCATCTGCGCAGGTGGTCCGCCTGGTCCACACTGTTGGTGACAACAACCTTGTCCAAAGCGCTAGCATTGATGCGATCAATCGCATCGCCACTCAGAATACCGTGCGTCACCAACGCATAGACTCGGGCAGCTCCTTCCCTCTTCAGAAGCTTCGCCGCTCTGGTGATGGTGTTGGAGGTGTCCGCCAGGTCATCAATCAGAATAGCGGTCCGATCCTTGACGTCACCGACCAGCATCATGGTGGCATTCTGGCGATCTGTGATCCGTGTAGGGCGGCGCTCCTGCAGGGAATCAGATAAAGTGCGACATCAGAAGACCGGAATTGAACGAACCTTGTGGATAAGGGCGAATTCAACGCCCATCGAATCGGCGATCGCGGTGGCCCGCTTAGCGCCACCGGCATCAGGACTGACAATGACAGCCTGTTTGTAGTTGGGGATATTGCGCTGAATATAGCTCTTCAGCAGGGGTCGGCCATAAAGGTTGTCGACAGGGATGTCGAAAAATCCCTGGTACTGAGGGTCGTGAAGATCCATGGTGATGATGTGATCGGCACCAGCGCAAGTGAGCAAATCCGCAACCAGGGTGCCTGCCTGAGCCACCCACTGCTTGTAGCCCGGACGGGGCTGGAAGTTGTTGATCTTGTTGGCCTCCTCTTCTGCGACGCTTCCACTATGAAGAGAGGGCAGAGAGTCCATGGTGTCACTGCGGGGCAGACCATTGACTGGACGTTGTCTCTTCACCGGGCTACCGTTGCTGATATCTTCCAATTGAGCCTTGGCCAGGCTCTTCTGAAGGTTGTCCACACCGTTGAGCAGACTGCAGCTCTCGGGCTTCCCCGGGTGTGGGGTAGGCGGGGTACTTTCAAAAGTGTAGCCATTGCCAGATTTGCTAGCAAGAGAAGACTTGGTCAGCGGAGCGCCCGTCTTGTTGTACGGGATGTCACTCTGACGAGAGTATGGGAAGAGCGGTAGAACCGCAGTGACTCTCTTCGCCGAGGCGGTTTTGCAGGCCGAGATGGTGATGAGCAGTTCCATCAAGAGATCATTGACCTTTCCGCCACCGGATTGGATGATGTAGACATCCTTGCCACGGACGGATTCTTTGATCTCGACACGGGTCTCACCGACGGAGAATTTCGACAGCAGGACGTCTGCCGCAGGGATACCCAGAACGTTGCAAATGTTTTGGGTCAGCTGAGGGTGGGAGGTACCCCCAATGACGACAATGTTGCGCACCATATTGTTCTGAGGAGTCGACTGAGCAGCGTCAGGAAATCCGGTGGGTTGCAAGATCACAGGCGAGGAAGACCGAATCGTTTGCGGAGGGGGAGGGGAGATATCCGATGAGTCGGCGGGTCTGGAGGGGCGGGACGAAGGGTGAGATTAGCACGACCAAAGAGAGGAGAGCGCTGGCTTCGAGCAGCAGGGAGAAGAACAAAAGATCTCGACGATGGAAGTGGACAAGCAACTACCTCATGGCGGGGAATCAGGGACAGGGATGGGTTCCAAGCGAATGGATGGAGAAGGAAAAACAGACATCGAGATCAGAAGGAGGAAGGAGAGAATAGGAAGAGATTCGTGGAGAATCGGCCATAGAGACGAGGAAAAAAAAAATGCCTCTGCCGCGAGTGGAACCCGGCCGTCGGTTCAGGCTGCAGGCGGGGGGCAGCCTCAGGCTGCAGATTTCCTTCTTCCGGCTAGTCCCGCCCTGCCAGCACGGGCGAATCCAACGGCCCCGCAGTGATGACTCATCACACCCGGGCCTGTGACCCCGGAATCGGACTGGAGGCGGACCTCCAAGGTTGCTGATGCCTTAGTGCCTGAATGGCATAGGCCACTAGTTATTATCAAACACACGGGTATCAGTGATCGCAGCTGAAATCCTCACAGCACTGCTGCAGAAAGAGTGCACAGCACAAGCACTCTCAATCTCCAGCAGCATTCCCCTAAACCTGAGTCTAGGTATCTGGGATTCAATCGGCCCACCCCATTTCGCTTGCAAGCTATCACGCTAGGCCCTCATCACAATCATTCATCCGCATGGAAGGAATCGCAGCACATGGGAACGTCATATGACGGGACAACACATGTAATGCTTGGTTCTCCTGTGACAATCTGGTCAGCATCAGCTCAAAGGTAATCTGAGAAGAATATTCACCAAAGTAATACGTGGACAAACAGGTACATTTGGATTGGAAACACAGAACGGGGACTTGCTCAAAGGTTACAATAAGCAAGTCTCACGCGTGAGACGCTGACCAGCAAGATCCATCATTGCCCTCCCATTCCCACTCCGGAAAGAGCTTTCGCGCTGCAACATATTCTCAGAAATGCCTTCAAGCTTGTCTGGCAGTTTCCGGGACACGCTTTCAACTTCATGGTTCATCTCGGAAGGCTGGCAGAGAATAAAATCCATGGGCTGTAGAGAAGTAAAGAGCTCTTCGATTTATCGTTTCATTTCAAGTACTCCGTACAAGTTTGAGTTATCATGAAGATATCAATATCTCATTTCTATCTCAAATCCATTCATTCTTGTTATGCGTCCGGGGAGTCCTTAGTTGCTTGGGAGCTTGCTGGTTTTTGTGCTCTGTCCTGCCCCAGCGTCTATTAAGGCCGCCTGACTGGCATGAGCCTCTTACGACCCATACCCCTCTCCAGCTCCTTAAAATGCTTCTCAGCTCACTGATAAGGCCACAAGGTTGGGCAATCAGTGAGACAAGTGGTTGGTCTAGACCGGGCATTGGCAGGTGCGACACGATGCACGTGATGCGGTACGACACAACCGAAGGGAACTCATTTAGCCGTTCAGGGACTAGATTACCTACTACTGCTAACTATTAACTAGCCCTGAGGTCTGCTACTCCTCTCGAAAGAGATCAGTATGAGAATCTTCAAATTAATTCAAACTCGGCATCTATAAATATACGGGCTTTGCACCTCAATCAAGAATCACTGAACCGTGACCTGTTGGCACCAGTCAATCGCATTGTTTTCCCTCCATGCCAGGCCGCCTCATCCTACGGCGCCCGTCCCCGACGACCGTCTCGTTCACCGTTTCGAATGCCTCAAGACATACCAGCACGCCTGCAAAAGTTCTATTCTACCTGCAAGTTGTGCTGCGGGTGCTGAGCTTTTTCTGCGTGCTCTTACTTGATGTCGCCAAACTCCGACACTCTTCCTACATCCAAGAAGCGCGATTGATCCCCTGGGCAGCTGTATGGTCGACACCGCTGGGCGCCTCGGTTTGTGGCTACGCGGATAGGTACAGCTACCCAGCTGTGGGACTGGTCAGTGCAATTGTGATGTATGGTGTCTTTAGAAAAGGATACACAGGTTTGTTCGATGTGTGCGGCTGTTGTTTGACTCATCCAGCGGTGCTAACATCCATTGCTACGGTACAGAAGAGTCGCTCCTCGTTATACGCGGGCTGGGCATCCAGACTTCGACATCCTCCAGCACGTACTTATCAAAAGCGTCTACGCGATTCATACCTACCACACAGATCCAGGATATTGTGATCCATGAGGCTTTTAAGGGATTCGAGGTTCGCTTCTATCTCGCTGTAATTGTCGAAGGGGAGACGGAAGTCCTCGTGGTTTTCCCTGTGAGTTTGAATTGGGAGCGTATGTGTGTTTGGCATCGCCTAATTGATAGCGGATAGAACCTCCTTCCGAATCGACAAATTCTAGAAGAGGTCTGGAGAGGCTCCCGACGATGTCTGTATGATTCCAAGTCATAGCGTGATTCAAGCGGAGAATGTGAACATCATGGGTTTCAGAAAAAGAGACTCCTGTGAGGAGCAAGCGCGGGACTTCAAGCGTCGCTAAACGCATAAATGTGATATGTCAGGGTAAGTACAGAAACTAATCTTATCTACATCTCCATCTTGGAGGCCTTCGCACCAGCCTCTGTTTTTCGTTGTTTGGTAGCCAACCACCGCGCATTCTGGACCTCAACGAGCTCCGTCTTGCGTTTGTGCATGACTGGAATATAATCACCGCCTGTTCTGGAATCGTTGCCACCAATGAACACTTTTTGTCCTCTGTTCTTCCGCTCCCAGACAGGGTTTGCTCCTCCGGTAGAGATCATGGTTTGATCTCTTTGACTAACAGCCAGGTCGAGCAGCGTGCCGGCTAGGATCTCATCAATCTTACGCTGTCTCCAAACAGCCCAGAGCTCCTCGACAATTCCACCGAGACCAAACTTGCCGCCACCTTTGCCGAGATGGGATTTGATCTGCCTGATATCGCCTGCATGAACCCACTCCAACGCATCCTTGCGGCTACCGCTCTGCTCGTCAGGGTAAATACAATCCCAAAGGACAAGAGGGGCGTCAGATGCCATCTCATAAGTGGGCTTGCGCGGGTTTTTAGATGCATCTAGCAGGTCGCGCACAATGGTTGGGGGTTCGAGGCCCTGGCCAACAAGGAACAAGACACTGACCATGTGACGAACCTGATGCCATAGGAATGCGGATCCTTCTAGATGAAAGACATACACCTTAGCAGCAGTAGGTGTAGGCTCAACGGATGATCCGGTGTCTTGCTCGCCCTCAACGGCGCGAAACTCTGGCTCGTTGACGTAACCCAGCGGGGTGTTTTTGGCATCAATCAGTTCAATATCAGCGCGGAAAATCTCACGGGAGAAGTTTTCAATCTGTTTGGTAACATCCAGCTTGCAGAAATTGCGGAAGTCGTGTGTGCCTTCGAAGTATTTGGCGGCTTCGCGCATCGCCTCGATGTCCAGCCAACCCTCTCTGTACTTCGGACGAGCGTTCGTTCCGTCATTGGCACGGGGCATTAATCCGAGAGGCCCAGGGGTTGGAGAGAAGGCAGGCTGGGTGAAAAAGTACTTGTAGTGTCGTTCTCGGCAGGAGAAACGAGCATCGAACCCTTCAGGAGGGTTGGGGCACCACGCCAGGACCCTGATATCCTGCGGAAGAACCTTATTCAACATGCTCACATAAGGATGTTCATCCTTGATATGATCCCAACCGTCATCCGCCTCCTCCGTGTTCTCCATAGCCGTGTCCGGGTTCTGCGCATCCGTCTTGCGCATTGGTCGCGTGCTGCGGACCCTGATACTAACGACCTGCCCAAAAGCGCTCACACCGCGGTCCGTGCGGCCAGCCTTGGAGTACTGGCATCCGTCCCAGTTGATCCAGTAGGGCTTGACCTCACGCGGCGCATAGTTGTCGACAAAGTCATCCCCAGAAGTATCGGTCGGAAAGATCAGACGTGTCTTGCGCAGTGCCTTATAAAGTTCCTCCTCAATGGTCGGCAACGGTGTGGCATTGCCGTTCGCGTGTTCCAATCCGTTATACCGCTGTCCCAGGTAGGCAAACTTCAGCGCGATGTAGCGCGTGTTATACTTCGAAGGATCGATCTCCCGGCGCACTTTCGCGGGCTTAGGCTTCCGTGGCTGTAATTCCTGCTTGGCTGTCGAAGAGGGCAAATCGGCAGGCCTTTTCTCGGTAGGTTTGTCGTCCTGCTGCTGAGGAATGCTTGTAGTGCTCTGCGTCGTGGGGGCAGGCGATGCGGCGTACTCCGCTGTCCGGGAGTGGAGTTGGCGCTCAAGTTCGGTGATGCGAGCAATCAGACTGGAGGTAGGCCATGTCGAGTAGTCCGGTTCTTTATCGGAGGAGCCAGACGCTGGCTGGGTTGGCGTCTTCGCGGGCTGCTGCTGCTGCTGCTGATCCGACATGGTTTGCAGCGGCGGGAAGGAATTAACCTGGGCGAAGGAACGAGCGAAACAGTGGAAAGATGCGGCGGCTGTTAGACGGGATCTGTATGTAGTGGACTCTTGAGCACGAGTCAAGAAGGTGCGAAGGCTTCCTTGGAGACTTCGCATACCCGTGAGGAAAAGAACGTTGGGTGGACTCGAGACTTTCGCGGAGGTGGCAGCGGAAATTGTTTTCTCTGGGGCTGCGAAGCAAAATTTTGGAGTCGCTGATCCAGATGACTTACGGAGTGTATTGCTCGTGTAACCCTGGTATTTTTACGTCCGCTGACATTGGAAGATATGGTCGTTCAGCTGTGGCTCGATTATGTTCGAAAGGAAAATACTTCTTGAGTTTATCATGCTACCTTCCATAGTAGAAACGCATATCACTGTATTCTATGGACAGTAATTCCTGTTGGTTGCCCAGAGAAGATTTACCGTGGGAAGTATCAAGCAACGACTGGTTCGAAGGCGGACGGCGTGACATACATATTCCGGATCTTATCGCATCTCGCACACTACTGTATCTTGACTATCTCGCTAACCATCACAGGCAATAGCCCTGTAGAACTACCGAGAGATGTTCAGCTGTCGGTGACAATTGAGTGCGCTTTACAAGCAACAGAATCTCTCAATAAGTCACAAACACTCGTAGCGTTCCATTCGGAATGGCGGACTCCTACCTCCAAGAAGACAACCCGACGGTTACGATCTTACTCTTAGGAGACTCAGGTTGTGGCAAGTCGACCTTTCTATCGTGAGTAAATTCTGTTCTTTGACAAATCATCATATGCAGCATTCGGCAATGTGACTCATTGTTATCCTTACTATTCCCTTCCTCGCCCTAGAAAAAATCGTATTTGTCCGCTAATGCCACCCAGAAGCCTGAAATCCAACCATCGCCGACTTCAAGGACAAAGAGGAGACGACGTCCCATTACGGGATAGCGACCAACCCTTTCTCTATGACATTCGCTTCTCCAAGAAGTCATTCACTCTCGAAATCTTCGATACCGCCAGCCCCAATCAGCACTGGTCGACTCTCCGGCCGGATGTGGTGCTTCTGGCGTTCGATATCTCCAATCGCGAGACCCTGAACGGGTTGAGAGGGGTAAGTGGACCTGAAGCCCGGGGACCATTGTTCATATCGCAGGCCTCCTGACCCCTTCATCATGGCTTGCCCCATTCTGACACATGTTTCCCAGTGGCGACACGATATCATCCGGTACTTCCAACACGGCTACGGGGAGCGCATCCCCATCATGGTGGTGGGATTGAAACGAGATCTCCGAGTCGAGGGAGAGGGAACCATCTACCCACAGGAGGTGAGTTTGGTCCTGAAAATGGGTTGTTGTTTTCCTTGTTTGCAGAATGTGATGGACGCTGATTTGTTTCATAGTCATACCGCATCGCCCAGGAACTTCGATGCGATCGGTATGCGGAATGTTCCGCCGCTACGGGTGAGTTGATGGCGGAGACCTTTGAGGATATCGCGCGGATGGCGGGGATGACCTTGACGGCTGCGGGCGGGCAGAGTAAAGGGGGTTGCGTTGTGTGTTGATTGGTTTTTTTTTGTTTGTGATACCCTTCTTTCTCATCACTTTATCATTCATGAGTGTTTTGGTCGGGCCTTTTTTTGGATGCCCGGAGTCTGGTAACCTTGGAAGTTGAGGTAGGCGGATGGACAGAGGTTTAAAGCACATAGCAGATGGCTCTAATAAGGCAGATCCGGATATACCGTACTACTTGTAGATTGTTGATATCGCATATCGAAATCGACTTCAACCCATCCACTGGCGTTACGCATCTCTACTCTACTATCTCTAATGCTACGAAGAAGGTGGAAAGACATGGTAGCTGGCATCACTTTTCAATTACGCTATGATAAACATGCAGGGAGAAACCAAGGTAACGCTTAAGTCCACCTTGTAGATTGACAGCACAGGGCTTTCCCCCAGAAGCTCACCGAGGCAAGAGAACAACTGGATATCTTTCCCTCATAAGCGCCAAGTCAACTGTTTAACGTTGCAATTCCTCCCCGATGCACACCATAAACGAAATATCAAATATCGGATGGGCGGGAAAAAGGTTTTCACCGTAGCATACCACGTCAGAAAGGAAAAGAGTAGGAAAAGGGGTTGTTTGAAGTAGTGGATCTCCCGTTGATTGTGTGTTTTTTTCCTCATTTTTCTTCCTTTGCTTTTTGGTTTTTTTGGTAACTTGTTGAACAGAGACTAGGATAGACATGACAAGGGGATTACTTTTCCTCTTTTGTGGTTGGAAGGGTGTGCACGAGTGTCGCTCCGATTTGCGCAAAGGGAGTCCACTGAAAGCTCCCCAACCAATCGCCCAAGATGCTTCATGGAAAAGAAGATGTGAATCAAAATCCCTTCTCAACGACCGTCCGTGTCACCGGGTTCAAACATTTACCAGTTGCCCTCAGCGGGCTTGGTCTCAGCCCAGCTCTCGCCAGCAGGAGCGGCAGAGCTGGCAGCCCAATCGGCACCGTCAGCCTCCCAGCTGGTACCAGCAGCAGCGGTAGCAGCGGAGAAAGCAGTGCCAGGAGCACCAGCACCAGCACCGGCGGTGTCCCAGTTGTCACCAGCGTAGCCGGACTCGATGGCAGCGGGGCCAACCTCCTCGGCGGAGGCAACCTTGGTCTCGTCGGCAATCTCCTTGTTCTCCTCAGCCTCGGGGTCACGGTAGAAGTACAGGTCGACAACGACGTCCCAGTCAACCTCGCGGGAGGCGATGGTACCACGGAGGCGGAGGACCTCACGGGCGAGCAGCCACCAGACGAGACCGATGGCGTGGCGACCCTTGTTGTTGGTGGGGATGGCAACGTCAACGAAGTCGGTGGGGGAGTCAGTGTCGCAGAGGGCGATGACGGGGATGTTGACGTAGCTGGCCTCCTTGATGGCCTGAGCATCGGTGCGGGGGTCGGTGACGATGATGAGGCGGGGCTCCTTGAAAGAGCGGGTGATGTAGTTGGTGAAGTTACCGGGGGTGAAGCGACCGGCGATGGCGGTGGCACCGGTGTGGGAAGCGAACTTCAGGACAGCACGCTGACCGTAGGGACGAGCGGAGATAACACAGACATCGGCCGGGTTGTCGATGGCAGCGATGATACGGGCGGCCAGGACGATCTTCTCCCTATAACAATCGCGCGTGCGCGCGCAAGTCAGATTTCTGGCCCAATTTATTCATCTCGTGTTGCATTTCCATTCGCGTGTCTCCTCCGATTGCGCGTTGCGATTTTCCTTCTCCTAGTAAAACGTACCAGGTCTTGCCAATGTTGATAACGTTGACACCGTCGGGGCGAGTCTTCCAGAGGTAAGGCTCCATGTGGGACTGGAGGTTCTTGGATCCCAGGTGGCACTGGGCAGCCAGGAGCTGCTCAATGTCCTGGGAGGTAGGGTTGAAGATCGGGGGGAGCTGGGAGGGGGCCATGGTGGACGATTGACTCTGCAAAGGAGATCGAATTGAGGATATCAATCGACTGGCGCTTGTCGCGGTGGTGATGACGGGAGGAGAGACGGAACGCGAAGCTGAACTTTTCCACGCCGCGCTGAGATGGTGATGAATTTCGCTTGCCGTTTGTGAATTCTAGGGCTAGGGTTAGCCAAGACCGGGAGTCCCCGGACCGTCCCCTGATATCACGTGAGACTAACTACCCAAACCAGGACTAGCGTCCTTTGCCCGGTCTTCGAGATTTCGGAGAAAGTTCAGCGCGCCTGTGCTGGTTGACGGGCCTTAGATGCGAAGAAGCTCCGGTTTGTTCTACGACCATTGCCAGTGCTCGCCGTCTCACGCTTCCAACCATGTCTCCTCGCTTGCTTCTTCAGTCTTCCCTCAGGGCTTTCACTGGTATGTCATCACTCCTCCTTCACCACTTCCGCCTTGGTCGGTCGCCAATATCTCTCTAACTTGTGTGCTGTTGATACCAGGCTCCTCCTCCATTCAGAGTCCGCTCGCCGCCCTATCCCTCACCCCTTCCAAGACCACAATCAGAGCCGGTTCTGCAGAGGCAAGAGAACGTCGCAGGCATGACCCTTTCTTGACCGCTCAGTCGCGCCAGCGCAAGGCAGCCAACCTCTCTCGCCGACAAGCTCTCGCCCAGGAACGTGAACAAGCTTTGGGAGACCCGGTCAAAAGCGCACCTACCCCCTTCATCCAAGAATTGCAGGAGACCCAGACGCGTCCCGAGAATGCCTCCCCCAACTTCCTCGTGAAACCGGCTGAACTACAGAGTGCTCTCGACCATTCGAAGGATTTGACTTCTCCTCTCGCGAACCCGGACCGTGATGCCGCCGACCCTCAGCTTGAGATGGAGCAAGCTGAGCAACACAACAAGCAGCACGAGAATGCATTGGAAGCCATGAACCGTATCTTGAAACTTGACAACGGAAACAACCAAGATCGCATGCGCCTTAACATCCAGAAATGTATCGAGACCTTTGGTCGGCACAACACGGACCAGACATTGCCCCCCAAACCAGCTAGCGTGTCTCTCGACTCTGCAACTTCTCCTCCCGAAAAGTTTCCCCGGATCGGGGCTGATACTGGCTCCCCAGAAGTGCAGGTGGCTATCTTGACAGCCAAGATCATCAATCTGTCCAGACATCTTGAGACGACCAACAAGGACAAGCACAACAAACGCAACCTGCGCCTCCTCGTGCACAAGCGACAGAAGCTTCTCCGCTATCTGCGACGAAAGGAGCGTGGAGGTCCCAGATGGCAGAACCTGGTCCAGACTCTCGGCCTCTCCGACGCTGCTTGGCAGGGTGAGATCAGCATGTAATCGGGACTCTGCCGGCGTTTGTATTCTATAATTTCTTTTGACCACCCCCTTCCCAAACTATCCCTTTGGCGTATATCAACCTCATGATTTTGTCTCTGAAACCGTTCCTCTCCCCCACCAACCTGGCGATTATGGCAGAGAGCCGGCGAAACTGTTTTTCATCTAGTGCCACCTCACTCCAGCGATTTCTGGTCATTTCAAGATCATCGCTGTGTACTGTACAAATATTGCTATCGTTTTCCACGACTTAGAATTAACTTGCATGGAATGCGACTTCTCATTGCCTCTGCGCTTTGAACAATGAGTCTGCGACTTGTAGTACGAATTGGTGTAACTGACTAGGCACATTTCTTTACTTCGCTCAACCACTCAGCAGCCTGCATATTTTATGATTCATGTAAAAGTCTTTCAGATCAGGGTATAGTATGACCCTTTCATGCCTGATGTCTTCATAACGATTACCGAGTAATCTGGACTGACTGGGAATTTGCGGCGACATTGCGGTTGCCGACGGCGTCACCGCCTTGTCAATTCTGCCGGGACGTCACTCCCTCGAGCCGCAAATTTCCCGCGCGGTCGAGTGAATATTCACTTCACTGCCATCTTCTCATCCATCACCAGATGCTATAGCTTTGCTTGCTCCGGTAGTGAATGTTGCCAGCTGCCCCGCGGGTCCACGGCCCACACGCGCCATAACACCATAACAACAGAATCATAACACAGCCCACCCACCCAGTGAGTTTTGTTTTCTTTCCTTCCTCTTATCCTCTTCCCTTCTCATCTTCTCTACAACATCCTCCCTCTCCTCTCCACCTGTTTCGCACTTCGCAAAAGCTCTTATCTACACACAAACAATTGCTCTTGTGCGCTTCGAGACATCGCCCTCCTCTTTCCTTGTCTGTACTCACCTGTGCTTGGCTTCCTGCCTCGCAGTGTTAGCAGAGTCGGAATTCCGTCGCGCTTTTCCCTTCGCTCCTTCTCTCTCTTCTGCCCATCCTACACTCCATCCTCTCTTCCTGTCTCCTCCACCTTCTCTTCCTGTCTCCTCCACCCTCTCTTCCTATTGCTTCCACCCTGATCACTTCTTTGTGCCTGAAGACTCGAGCTTTATTCGACTCAGGCTTTGTTTTCCAGTCCCGACAACCTGTACTCTCCATCAGTTCGCAATCACCATCATCTTTCTTCACGTGTGTTGATATTTCACCCCTGTCGAATCCTGCTGTGCTTGCTTCAGCTTGGGGTTCACACCCACGCCACGAGACGGGCTCTCAACGTTGAAGCTAAATTGCAACTTGGGTCATTGTCCTGTTCTCTGTGCGCGCGAAAACCGCAACCTTGCCTTTTTCGAATCCGCTATCCCCCATCTCTTCTCTTACCGTCGACCTGCGCTTCAAGCTACCTCTATCTTGGAAAATTTGAAAGGTCTTCTCGCATATCAAATTTACCAACGGTGCTCACTTTAGTGCCGCGTTAACTCGAACACTTACCAATTACCATTCACTTTCTCGAACAGTCAAAATGCGTACTCGCTCGCAGATGATGTCGCCTGGTGGCTTCGTCTCCCTAGATGACCACAATGTTGCTCGCCCCACTAGGTCGACTAGAAGCAACTCGCAGCAGTCCGCCGCCGAAGAAGAACAGCCCGCTCCTCGCCCCAAGGCAACGCGCGCCAAGAAAGCGTCTTCCACAACGACAAAAAAGGCTCCTAGCAAGAAGAAGGCCTCTACAAAGAAGCGCACAACGCGCCGAACTACTCGCAAAATTGGCCAATCAGATTCCGAGGAGACCGAACAGCACCAGACCGAAGAGAACGAGAACGCTGAACCCACCGCATCCCAAGCGGAACCATCTTCACAGGAGAACGGCAGCACCGAAGTGGGCCAGAACTCTAACCCTATAGAGAGTGAGTCCCTTCCCAACAACACACAAAGCGCCCCGGCCAGAGAACCACCACAGACCTCCCAGGGACCAAGTGCTGCCTCGGAGGTTTCAAGTAGCCCGGAGCCGCCTCTCTTTGAGAGGTCGCGGACCATGTCTGCCGGCTTCGGGTCTTCTGAGGCAGTCACAGTCCCTAGTGAGCTGCTGGAGGAACCAGCCACGACGGCGCCAATGGACCTCCAATCAGACGAGGTACCAGCGGTGCCGTCTGTGGGCTCCCCGGGGGGAGCGGAGGGAGATATCGAGATGTGTGATACAGGTTCTGTATTATTCGCAGGACTCGAAATCGAACCTCTTCCCCTCGCGGGTAGTACATTTCATCCGTTCGGGACCGGTCCACGTCCTACGAATCAGCGTCGGGCTGTGGACGTGCTTTCACCCGTGCCCGAGCACCTCGGGTCGGGTGAGAGCAACGGTCTCGCCACAGATTCCCTTCAACAGGGGTCTGTTAGTGCTCCGGGGGGTCTGGGGCATGGCACATCCTCTTCCAAGAGAGCGGGGCTAATGTACAGCACAGACAAGAAGCGTCGTCGCCCAACCAATGAAGACGACAATGACAAGAACGACGGGGAGCCAGTCACCCCCGCTGCGAATAAGCGGCGCAACCTTGGTATTCCCGGAAGTACTCCCTTCTCCCATGCCAGTCCCTTGCCTCGCCGTGTCACCGCCAATATTACCCCATTTTCGGAGAGACTTCGCCGCCGCAACGCCGAGTCGCAAGGCCGCATTTACAGGACCAGTCTTCGCATCTCGCAGTACCTCGCCCAGGAGGACGCTGATCGTCTCGCTTCTGAGAAGACCCCAGTTCCAGGAGAAGATATCTCGATGACTGAACCTTTCCCAAGCTTTGAGGATAACGAACTACTTCATGAACAAGATGCACAGAAACCGGAATCGGAACCGGAACCGACACAGCAACCTACCACTCCGGACCGGCCTGCGAGTAGCTGGAGAATCCGCGGGCTACTGAATTCTGTCCCTCGCAGACTTTCTCGTCTCATTCCCACTTTTGGACGAACCCCCGAAAGAAATGAGAATCAAGGTATGCCTTCTTCATGGCTTGGTATCATTTATTCCGCTTATGCTTGTTAGTGCCAGCAGAACCATCAACCGAGCCGCTCAACCGTACACAGCCTAGAGCGTTCGTTCCTTCGAACAGAACAGTGTCTCCCACTCCCAAGACCAAGGGACCGACCCAACAGCCGCAGCGTGATCTCTCCTTCTCCCTGTTCCCTGCTACTATTGACAGGTCTCGCTACCTTGATGATAAACCTAAAGCCACCCCCAAGTCTGTCCAACAGACCCCTGCCGAGGCTCCATCCAAAGTACCTGAGCCTCCGGCCGATACATCGAACCCCAAAGATTCTGGTGAATCCACTGCCGAAGCAAGCAAAACTCGAGGCCGTAACCCTGTCTCAGGGGAGCCTAGCACCTCCACTCCAAGCCAGAAGAAGCGCAAGCGGGCCCCTTCCCCTGATGTGATCCCTAACCCGCCTGGATGCAGCTATGGAATGTACGAGGACTACTTCGTGATCTCTGACGATGAAGAAGATGAAGACGAGGAGCCTGCATTCCCACAAACCGAACCCAAGAAACAAGACGTGAAAGGAAAGTCCGCCATTCGCGATGTTCTCCGGTCCGAGCGTCCAGCTTCGAAGAAAGTTCGATTCGATGCGAGTCCCCAGGATACCCCATCCAAGCTTAGAATGAAGCCCCGCGCCACCGATCCGTATACTGGACAGCATTTCGTCGGCATGGATCTGTCTGGCGAATCGAGTAACTCATCTTCGTCTCTGCCTCCTACCCACGTTTCGCAGGCCGAACAGTCCACTGTTTACCCGGATCTGCGCAGTCGCCCAGGCTTCGTTCCCAATCGTGATGGTACTTTTGAAACCCCCTATTCTGATACTTCTTCTGATGTCTCAGAAGAAGATACCCCAGCTCCTGGCTTTGTTCCCAATCGGGATGGTACTTTCGAGACTCCTTATTCTGACACCTCCTCTGAAGCTTCGGAAGACGAGGCTACACCAGATTTCGTTCCCAACCGAGCCGGTACATTCGAGACTCCCTATTCGGACTCCCCATCGGAACCCAGTACTTCTGCCCCTGAATCTGTGCCCGATACACAGACCACTTCGCCCATTGAAGCTCCTTCGCAGCCTCACATTACTGAGAGGTATGTTCTTCATCTTATCTTCACGAGCCCAGGCAAGGCACTGGCCTGCTAACCAATCTTCCATCTAGCACATCATCCGACGAGACTCGCGCGACTCCGCAGCAGGCGCTTGTCCCTCCTACTACCCCAGCCAAGGTTGAAGATGATGCTCTTGCTCGAGTCCGCTTGCAGGCAGAGAAATACAAACCCAAGACGCCCAGTGGACTCCGCACTGCGAGCCGCTATTCTAGCCCTTTGACTCTTGCTACTACTCCTGACCCAGTCTCCGTACCTATTGCTACCCCCAGCACAGTTCCCGGACCTGTCGCTAGTCCCGAGCGTGCATCCAGCCCCGAGGACTTCGGTGACGACCAATTCGCTCGCGATGCTCAGTGGCTCTATGAGAATTGCCCAACTGGAGACCTCTCCGAGCTTGCCTGGCCGGAAGCCGAGAATTATGAAGATATGGGCTTCAGTGCCGAGGCAGTACGCATCGCCAACGAAATGTGGGATCCTTCAGTGGTCGATCACGCTTACGATAATATTTGGACGCCCGGCCTGGAAGCGTTCAGGCGCGAAATGGAGACTGGCCTTTCGCACGCCGCACTCGCATAAAACCTTCCTTAATAAATGTTACTACTGAATCCGGTCGAAAGTTGCTCAGGTTATGGGATGTCGTTAGTTCTTCTTAATCACTCAGACCACCACATTCGCCTTTACACCAAGCCTTGGTCTGCCTATCTGGTTGAAATTTGTTCAGGATTTGGCATATCATTCGCTCTTCGTCGTTCAGACCACCACATTCGCCTTTACACCAAGCCATGGTCTGCTCATCGGGTTCAAAGATGTTCAGGTTTTCAGTTGTCGTATACCTTGGTAGCTCAGACCATCACATTCGTCTTTATCCCATACTATGGTCCGCCTATCTGGTTGAAAGTTGTTCAAGCTTTTGATTGCCGTGTACCTCCATCGCTCAGACCACCACATTCGTCTTTACACCAAGCCATGGTCTGCTCATTGGGTTGAAAGTTGTTCAGGTTTTCAGTTGTCGTATACCTTCATCGCTCAGACCATCACATTCGTCTTTATCCCATACTATGGTCTGCCTATCTGGTTGAAAGCTGTTCAGGTTTTTGATTGCCGTGTACCTCCATCACTCAGACAACTACATTCGTCTTTACATCAAACCATGGTCTGCCCATCTGGTCGAAAGTTGCTCAGGCTTTGTCATGTCGTTGGCTCTTCATCGCTCAGACCACACCAAATTGTGGCCTGCCCATCTGGTTGAAAGTTGCTCAGGTTTTTCATTGTCGTGTGCCCTTCTTCATCGACCAGACCACCATATTCGTCTTTGCATACACCAAATCGTGGTCTGCACATTCGGTCGGCTGTTGTCCAGGTTTTGGATTGTCGTTAGCTCCTCTTCATCGCGCCTGAGGACCACCACATTCGTCTTTACACCAAATCGTGGTCTTCCCGTCCAGTCGAAAATTGTTCAGGTTTTGGATTGTCGCTTGCTCTCTATCGCTCAGATCACCACATCCATCATCGCACCTTAACTCGTGGTCTGCCCATCTTGTCGAATGTTGTTCAGGTTTTGATTGTGGTCTCCCTATCATGGCTTCGGCCCATAGATTCGTCTTCTACGCCCCAAGATCGTGGTCGGCTCAAAATGGTTATATGTTGTTGAGGCGCAAGGTTGTTTAGTTCTTTCTTATGATGCAAGTCATTGAATCCGTCTGCGCAGGATTGTGGCTCGCCTGTTCTCGCCGAAGGTTGTTACAGGTTTTGTATTGCTGTTGTTCACTCCCGATGACGCAGGTTGTTACATACCATTCATCGTGGATTGTGGTCAGGATCACGCGGTCAAAGGTTGCTTGCGCTATGAGCTTTTGTCCTATCTGTGGTAGGAGTTGTTTTAGAAAGGTCTTGGGATACCATCACTGTTTTTGTCTGGTTTGGTTTGCGAAGCATTCCCGGTGTTGTCTGTATTAAGAATTGCTTTGCATGTATCGAGTGGCACTCTAGCGTCTTTATTACCCACACAGACAATCGATGTACAGTTCACTCGTTTGTGATCAATTCATTGTTATGGCAGAAAACATGAGTAGTCCATGGGAATGGTTGTCTGCCTTCGATAGACGAAGGGTAAAACTGCATGGATAAGTAGAATGCGAGAAAGAGAGTCATCTATTGGGCATCAGGATCTATAGACGTAGTAGACATGGTATCAAAATTATATGACGATAGGAAGAAACCAGGATACATGATGTCAGTTCAATCGAAACCTTCAAACTCGTCATCCTCCGCATTAGCATCACCCTTGCCTTCGGCCGCCTTGGCTGCGCGCCGCAGTCGACGTTCCTCTTCATTCTTGAGACGGAGTTGCTCCACCATCTGCTCTGTCTCGCGCGCCTTCTGCCGCTCTTCTTCGGTCATCTTCTCCCACCGGGTATGCTGGGCCCGTGCCTGCTTCACCTCTCTGCGCTTCTGCTTCTTGTTCCGCGTCTCGAGGTTCTTACTCCAGGCGGAGGCGCTTTCGCTCGCCCGTCGCTTGTTGGAGGATTCGTCGCCCTCGTTAGCCGCCGCAGCTGCCGCCTGCTCGGCTCTCTCCTGCATTTCTTCCTTGCGGCGCTTCTCCCGCTGCTTATCCTTGTAGGTGAAGTTGTCCCAGTCCAGCGTGACGCCCAGTGTCCGGTCGCCCGCGAAGGACCGTAGCTCCGGCATCTTGGGCAACTTCAGCAGGGCCCACGCCTTGCCCAGCGCCTCCCAGTCGACGTCGGCGACGCGGAAGATGCTGCTGGCCTGGTGCTTGCTGTAGCTTCGGAGCCAGCTGACGAACGCCTTCTGGCCCCGGTCATGCAGGGCCCGGTCGGCGAGCACGGCCTTGCGCGCCCGCTTGGTCGCGGCGGCGGCGTCGGCGTCGGAGACGGTGAGGGGCTTCGGGTACGGGACGACCGGCGTCTTGCGGACGTCGAGGAAGGAGACGTAGTCCTCCTCGCGGCCCGGGTGGAGCAGGACCACGCTCAGACCTTTCCGCCCCGCGCGGCCGGCGCGGCCACAGCGGTGGATGAAGGTCTTCGGGTCGGAGGGCGGGTCGATCTGGACGACGAGGTCGACCGAGGGGATGTCCAGTCCTCGGGAGGCGACGTCGGTGGTGAGCAGGATGGCGGGCGTGTGGCAGTTGAGGAAGCGGGTGAAGTTCTTCTCGCGGACGTTGGCTTGGTGTTTGCCGTGCAGTGGGATCAGCTGGAAATCATCGCCCAGGATCAGAGGGAGAATGCCCGCGAGGTAGTCGACCCCCGAGCAGGTGGAGACGAAGAAGATGGTTTTCTGGGGGGTGGGTTCGACGGAGCGGAGGAGGGCGGGTAAGGTCGCGAATTTGTGTAAGGGAGACGTGGTGAGGTAGGTCATTTGTAGACTGGTTTATTATGTTAGCAGGTTAGCATTACTGGGGGGTGGGGCAGTGATGCAGAAAACTGACCTGGCCGGTGTGCGCTTATCCTGGGCTCCTGACGTGCCCTTGACTTTGACCATGACCTTGACCGGGTTGCGAAGACCGACTCGCACGATCTGGTCGACTGCCTCGCTGATACTGGCACTGAAAAGACCGGTGCGCCGTTGCTTGGGCAGTCGACGCAGGATGTTCTGCAGTGTGTCCTTGAATCCCAGATCCAACAGTCGGTCGGCCTCGTCCATGACGAGCATTTCGAACGATGACTGAGGGCAATGTACGTGGGGAGAGGAGAGGAGCTCCAGTAACCGTCCTGGTGTCGAGACCAACACATTTGGGGACCGCTTCAAGAAGGTGCTCAAGTCCTCCGCGGGGGTTGTTGAACCACCCAGGAGAAGCTGCGGCACAACCTTGAGGGCGGAGGAGAGGTGTTTGGGACGAGGCGCTTCGGCGTCTTCGGCGGGGTTGAGCACGGAGGCAGATGGAGGATGGAAGGCAAGCAACGAGGTTAGGACAGTGTAGATCTGAGTAGCGAGTTCTCTGAAATAGATTATTAGCCCATGGCCGCAATCCTGTCCTGATTGAGATGGGACCTACCGGGTGGGAGAGATAATAATTGCGCCGACGTGGTGCTTCTTGAGAGGCTCCTCCAGTCGCAAAAGCTTCTCGACAACGGGGATCAAGAAAGACAACGTCTTGCCACTGCCAGTGACTGCCTCCACCACCACATCCTTATGCGCCATGAATAGAGGAATGGCCGACGCCTGGACGGGGGTCATGCGCGTGAAGCCCATGGAGGAGACGGCGTCGAGCACCCATTCCGAGAGAGGGGGTGTCACTCCATCCCACGCTCTGGCAGATGTGCCAGGAGGAGGTTTAGGGGCCATGTTGAGTCCGCTGCTTAACGCTCAATTCTCCCCAGAGTAATTTGATAATTGATTGAACACCTCACACCGTTATCGATCTTTTCTTTTCTTCAGATTCAATCCTCCAGTTTTTTTTTTCCCTTATCGATTAGATACCGGAGGCGGTGGGGGATTTCTGCCAGTAGACACACGTGACCGCCTGCGGATTCGGCGGAAGCCAATCGGTTTCCAGGCTGAAATCGAAGCTGAACGAAAGTCTGCGTATCTCCCATCTTAACTCATACTCGATCCTAGCTGCTCTCCTTTCGGTGCAGTGAATTTCTCCTAAACCCTCACTGTACAATTCTTGTCTCTCGTGTGTCATGTCGATCTTTTACTGAGCGTGAAACGTCATGCGCAACGGTGTGTCTGCCTGGTACTGTACATACGACTGCAATCGACGCTGGCTGCCATAAGCCACATTCCCTCGTCATCGTTGCACCTATTCGTCGTTCGACCTGCCCATCATTGCGTCGTTAGAAGCGCTCAGCTCCCCTATACCGGGCTTTCGTGCTGCCCTCTTCGTCTACCTAACTCCGCGACCCTTGTCTGGAGTCATCTTGAAACCGGCCCTTCCACCTTTCGTCATACCCGCGGTCGAGATGTCTACAAACCATGATGCCATTCCCGAGACTCCTCGTGTGATCTCGCCCTCCCCCACCCCCTCAGACCCGAGATCGAGCTCGCGAGACTACTTCGGACCCACCACGCGCTCGGCTGCGCGTCGACAACGACTTGGTGAAGTGGCGGAGGAGACCAACGGCGACGCGGATGCGACTCTCAAGCGCTCACGGGCTCGTTCTCGGAGTCCTCCCAGCCCAGAATCAGCGCGAAAACGCAAACGCAAGTCCAACCCTAAACTTCCGACTGGGAAAGCCAGATCGCCAACAACGAACGGTCATACCGCATCGAACAATGGGTACCTGTCGCCATTACTCAGGCCCAGTGGCGCTTGGGAGAGCATTTCGCGATCTCCTTCTCCTCTTGGTCTCATTCCTCTCCATAGCCGCTATCGCAGCTTCATCCACCGACATGAAATCCCGCGCAAGCTCCTCCACGTCTCCATCGGCTTCCTCACACTGCATTTGTACACACGTGGTATTCAGCCGCTCGAAATAACCCCATGGCTCTTTGGCGCTTTGGTCCCCATCGCTTCTGTCGACATCATTCGCCATCGTTCAGAGACAGTCAATAAGCTATATATTCGCTGCGTGGGAGCATTGATGCGCGAGACAGAAGTTTCCGGTTACAATGGCGTCATTTGGTATCTGTTGGGCGCATATGCTGTCTTGCGCTTCCTTCCCAAGGATGTCGGCGTCATGAGCGTGCTGCTACTTAGCTGGTGTGACACTGCTGCTTCCACCTTCGGTCGTCTCTATGGCCGACACACCCCTCAGCTCCGCAAAGGCAAGAGCTTGGCGGGTACCTTGAGCGCCTGGCTGGTTGGGGTCATCACTGCTGCCGCTTTTTGGGGGTTCTTTGTCCCTTACATCGGGACTTTCCCCAATGATCCTGAAGGCTCTTTTATGTTTACCGGACGCCTCAATCTGATCCCTGGCTCAGTCAAGAATCTGCTCGGCTGGACTGCGGATACTTCCAACGCTGTCCTGTCGGGTCCTCTGGCCCTTGGAGTCATGAGCGTTGTCTCCGGCTTGGTGGCTGCCGGTAGCGAGTTCGTTGACTTGTTCGGCTGGGACGATAATCTGACGATCCCTGTTCTTAGCGGTGTTGGCTTGTGGGGCTTTCTCAAGGTCTTCGGCTGAGACAATTAGACTCCAAATCCCTAATTCCTGTCGGCGTTGGCCGCATTATCCCTTCCTGTTCCATATTCCCCTTACTATATTTGCTAGAGGACAAATCCCGCCTGACGACCTCTTGTTTCTTTGTTTATATGACGCGCAGCTATCTGTTCATCTTTACTTGCTTTTCTCTCTACGCCTCGCCGATTATCCTACACACTCTTCTATTGCTATTTTTATTATTATTCTCACTCACTTTAGTGATAACTGGTCAAAGGACACTTGCAGCCGGGGATCGCTTCCTGACATACATGGAATGGACTGCTTTGTGATAGATGGATCTAGATAGATCTCTGAGTTCGTGATACCTGGGCGCTTGCAATCGATACCAACCCCTTCTTACTGATTTACTCAATATTTCTTCTGTATGCTTGATGCTCCACCTAATAGGTTCAGCCTGGCTACTGGATGCATGCTTTCGATTCACCCAGGCTGTTGTTGCCAATGTGAATACCTGTCTACTAGAATAACATGTTACGCCTAACAAGCACATTCAATCGTACTCTGGCTTTAAGGTCAATCTTTCCCTGTAACGATTCATCCCACATTGATATACATTCAATTGGTGAACTTGCATCCTCATTCATCGAGGAAGGTAAACATTATCTATACACATATAAAGAAGGACCACCGTCTCTCTATTCCTCTCTTTCCTTTCCACAAACAATCTTCCATCCTCTCATCAAATTACAAAAGCTACCCACCATGTTTGATATCCTGGATCCATTCTCATATGACAGGCTTTCTGATCTCGCGAAGACTCCTTTCATGGTACGCAGTTATCAACAGGATATTGTGCTTTATATCTACCTATTGTACGAGACCGACTAGCATCTGCAGGTCCTAGCAGGCGGCTCCTACAAAAGCGCCGAGCGACCCAGCCCAGCCACGTACATCTTTGTCGTTCGAGGTATGCCTTGCCCAAAGTTGTATGCTAGCTAAGGCTCGTGGACATGTCGTCCTCGAATCGCACCGAATCATCAAGCTCCTCCAAAATTCCATCCTCAATAGCGGAGACACAAAGCATGGAGAGAGAGAATGGGCATCCCAAACCACACCGCGAGCGAACCACATCATACGGCGTAATGTTCAGTACTTGATGGAAATGGATGGCAATGAGCTAGCGCGACCAGCTTGATCAAAGGAATCGTTCCAAGTCTCCGGATGCTGCTTGCGTAAAATGTCCTCCGCGGATGATTGAAGGATTAGAACAAGTGGCAAGTACACCTTTGTCGTTATGTGATGCGTCAGTGGTTCTGACTAGCCCGCAATAGATAGGGAGGGTATCGTCTCGCCCGAAAGAGGGCTGCGGAAAAGGAACGTATTGCAAAGAAGAAGAGTCCCCCCATCGGGAAAATAGTACTTGCGCGGATTCAGTGGTCCTTCCAAGCGTCTCATACAGCCACGATGAGAAGAAATGGAACCGTGGGCTTGCTATGCAAGATTGTTGTAAATCCAGACCATCGTGTCGATGACCGGCCACCTTACGGAGTGAAACTGTGCGACGCAAGGGTTCTACCTAGCTGTCGAACTCCTTCCACAACATCGTTTTGCCACGCAGGATCAGAGTCACTTTTCAGTAAGCAGCGTAATGTTGCATTCATTCGCGGCAGGATTCGAGCTTTTCGAATTGCCATTGCATCGTCTAGCTTCATCATTGCTAACTTCACTCAAACCGTGGACAGTCCCTGACCTGAAGCACTCGCAAGAAGTCGCACTGGCAATGCTCGACTCGTGCGTGGACGTCGCCATCTTCCAGACGTGTTCATCAAAGCATGGGCCAGTTGTAAATGGCCCGAGATGCGCATGCTGTGCAGTATAGAGCTCCTGGCGTACGATTCACACGTCATAGCTGTGCTTATAGAGCGTTGTGTGTCATCATGACAAGAGAACGAGAACATGCCGAACCGTCTCTGACAGAATGAATCGAACAGCAATATATTCAAGACATTTGAGGATAGGATGGGCCAACCCTACAGAGAGAGAGTCACTCCCAAACAAACAAAGCGCCCCGGCCACACGATCAGCACAGATCGTCTAGAATTCAAGGGCTGCCTCGGAGGCCTCAACTAGCCCGGAGCCGCCTCTCCTTGGGAGGTCGGGGACCATGCCTGTCGATTCCGGGTCTCATGAGGCAGCCACGGTTCCTAGTGAGCTGCCAGAGGAACCAGCCGCAGCGAAAGGGAATTTAGTTGGTGTACCAGGAACATTGGCCGTGCCTGCGCTGCAGTATACAAGCTGCAGTCTTACTCTGCATAATGCACACAGAATGCACTCTGGCATCCTCAAGAAAACCACAGTCGATAGTCCTGCACCATCCACAGGAGAATCAACCTACCCCCAAAGCAACCGATGCATCAACTCGTCACTCAATGGGAAATATGCCGGGGTATCTAATATGGTTGGGAACCGGCCAATTCCACGTCAAAAAAAGAATCATATTCCTCATACAGCCGTGCATCCGCAACTGATCTGGCCAAAGGGAACCACGGCGGATTTGATATCGGACAAGCGGAAGAACGACGTGGTCAGAGGCATGCTACTACGGTTGCAAATGGCCCCGCAGTGACTACCGCAGGTACTGCGCTACGCCTGCGCTACGCCTGCGCTACGCCGGTGCTGAGGCGGCAGGAGGCAATGAGAGGATGATGCCTGCCTTACTTACTTGGTAAGCGGTGGAATAGGCCGGGTGGCATCATATTCCTCCCTCCCCTCCTTCTTCCCCTCTCTTCCCTTTCTCTCACGAATAGCCTCATCAATAGCCTCTTATTTTAGGCTCAATATCAAGCAGTCTTTCGTTCTTCCGGCTACCCTATACGGGGTGTAGTTATCGAATCCATATCATTCTTCCCTACTCGGCTTGGAAGCCTCAGTACCGAAATTGAGGAGCGGCGCAACCGGGTTTGTCTTAGAGGCCAGATCACCCATCAAGCTGCAATACAGAAAGAGAAGTTTCTGGGACCGAGCGAAGCACCATACCAAGCTGTTGGGTGCCACGGAAGATGAATATAAGCTTACACAAAAGAAGCTAGTTCGGCAGGTTTAATCTGCAGCAGTGGGGACGGGACATGTGGCGTTTCTACTGCGTATAAGACTACTACTTCCTACCGTTTTTGTATCCTACACTGTATGTCCATGATATGCATTCTCTACCTGAGGAGACGTGAGAATGAACAACTTGTTTACCCTGACCACAGGCGACGCCATCAATTTAATGAACTTAAACAGTCCACTGCTGGGGAAACAACGTAGCGAATTGTGATTAGTTCCTGAGGAGCATACATAACTCGGCCAAATGATCTATACTAGTGGGTTTCTTGAATGTCTCGTTCCGGCTACAAACTGTCTTCATTTTTCAGTATCTTCGAAGCGAACCACCGCCTCATCCTCCTCAGTTAGGGCCCGGCCGGGATCGGTCTCTTCCCCGCGGCGCCGATGGCGCGCCTGCTATTTCCCTGTTTGTTCTGTTTGTTTCCAAAATCTATCTCGACGCACTATACTAGTTACCTATACTGTACATCCAAACCTCAAGCAATGGGGCCAGAGGAGTACTATCAATCAGAAGGATATCCTTGTCCACGAAGCTATCATTGGTAGGATTCGCACGTCCCTCATTTACATTATATGTTCGTAAAGGCTGAGGAAGGTACCTCCCCTGGGGAGGAAGGGGAGAGGTTTTAAAAAACCCAGGTGATTCGTTCCTTTTAAGAAACGATGCGTACAGACAAGGCACAGCTTAGATTGTTTTGATGAGGCCGAACGTGTACAGTGAGAGGTCTGGCTGAATCTCTTTCTAGGGCAGAATCTTCCCCAGCCACAGACATCTATTAGATCTTGGCTTGTATAGTCATTTGTTCATGTCTATGATATCAGTTGTTTTATCTTGACTATATAATGACGCATCTTGTACCCTAGGCTGTGACAGTCGCTGTCTTGAATTCCATTTGTTGACCGGTCTCTTCTAGGTAAGTTTGATGCGACGCGTCGCTTTCACCGGGATGGGAACGGTATGAGATCTGGAGTTTGGAGCCGGGACTTAGCCGGTCACATCGTCTGGTGAAGCCTCTTGCAGGCGGGCTGATTGTCTTTCCATTTTCAGGAAGTCGGGTGAGACAATCTAGACGTGTTTGCTGACCAGGATAGCCAGAGCAAGGAAAGTTGACTAGTGGCGCAATATTGTTGTCTTGTACGGTCCCATAGGACAAGACTATCGAAGGGTTTAGTCCTGATATATACTCCTGAGAGAGTCCATGTATATGGGAATCTTCCCGTCTGCCCAGCCGCAGTACGGTATATCATCCAAATCCAGTGAAACAAAGGAATTCTCAGCGAAGATTGCAAAGAGCTGGAGCGCTGGCTTTAAGCGGTACCGGCACAAGGTGTTGTTTCCCGAATGGGAGAACAAGCGGCGGGAACACTCATTTGTAGCTCTAGCCACGGCGCAAGTCGCTGCAGGACTTGGTAGTATAGGCAATCGAGTCTGCAATATCCTTGCGTAGATCACAATGTCGAGCACAGCGAAAAAAGACCAGTTCTGCGACCGATCATGTGAGAGAATTGTTAGTGTCCTTTCGCAACGATGAATCTAAAGACCGGAATCATCTGTGATCTTTGCGAGCTGGAGGCGCTTGTCGCTTCCAATCTCCGAGCGCTCCTTGGTCAAGAATCCGTACTTCAAGATGCTTCCCTGCTTCATACCCGGGTCGATGATTTTCTTCCGCGGGCCCGTCTTACGTGTGGCCTTCTTCGGTGCGTTTGCTTTCTCCGCTTTCTCCGCTTCTGCCTTCTTCCACTTTTCCACAACGTCTGGAATCCCTATCGTTGCCAAGGTCTTGGAGATCCAAATCTTGTCGGTGCTGTAAGGGTCATACCGTTTTGTGACTCGCTTTTTGATTGTTGTTTGGGGAGCAGGATCCGCGGTGTTCTCAAGCTCCTCTTCGTCTTCGTCAGCTGACGCAGTGGTTCCCGGCGAAGGCAAGGGAGGGTTTGGTTCTTCGCCCATGATGTCCAAGCCAACGACGTCGACGGGAACTATGTCAACCTGATATTCGGTCATACCATCTGTGCTATAGGTTTCTCGGCTCTTGTTGATTTTCTGCAGCATCGGCACTTCGCTGGTAGACAGTCTCGGCTGGTTTGCGGAGAAGGCCGAGGCCTGTTTTCCAAGGCGGAGTCTGTAGCAAACAAGAGGTTCGGCCAGTAATTTGGTCACCTTTCTCGCACCGGAACGATAATTCCAGTCGAAGGTGTCCGCGGTGAACCTTCTCAGCTGCACCGCGTCAATCTCTTGGTCCCATGCATTCCTCAAGCGGTGCCGTAAAACATCGATCTCACTCTTTGTCGACACCACGGGCTTGGCATAATATGATAGAATAGTTTTGTCCGGGAATGTCTCCGGCACTCGGACAACCTTGTGCTTGGTCTGGAAGTAGCCGCTTTCGTTCTCCTCGAGCTCATATTGAAGTCTTTCTCTCCATTCGCTCAGCCGTTCCTCCATGTCGGGACCATTGGAGTCGATGATCTCCAACAAATCTTCTCCGAAGCCCGCTCTGGCAATTTCGCCGGCCAGTTTGCTGCCACATTTCGGAACACCAGAGGGAAGGTAATCACCACCGCTTAGCATTGCAAACAAGATCATGCCTGCACGATCCAGCATCGCATTCGAAGGCGAGTTGATCAACATATTAGAAGGGTACGCAGCGCTGTCCATGCGATAGCATGTGACATGGGTCGCCGCCGCATTACCCGTACCGCTCTCTTTCGAGAAATTCATTACTGTAAACGTTGAACCAAACATCAGAGCATCAACGTCGTTGCTCATAACGGCATCAACCACTCCGACTTTTTGCAGCCTCGCGCACTCAGCTTCAGCCTCTCCGGGCGCATCGTGGCGTGGAAACCGGAACAAATCCACCATGATCTTCGACAGCCGAATGATCGGCGCACTCCCGTAACTGCGCGCGGCCACCGCGCGACCTCGTTTGAAAGGTGGCTTATGCTGGCCATCATACACAAAGAGCGGATGGATGGGCAATGCCAGGATTTTCAGTAGCCGGTAGAATAAAGTGCGCAATTCGGGGTTTCGGCCGCCCCGACCGGCTTGCACCTGGAAGAGCCAGATGGAGATGTCCACTGCGACACGAATGGGTCTTGCATTGCGTTCCAAATGTCCTATCGCCAACTTGGACAAAGAAATTCGCTCTCCAGTACCAATCGCTTGAATAAGGCTTTAGTGTTGCTTAAAATTAGCAAAGGGGGACTGGGAGGAGTTGGTGGTTGACATGTCTATTTCTCTCGTGCGCTCACGTGCAGACGGGGAATAACGGAGATAGATTTGTTTGTCCTTCCTCGAGGGGGAATCGGGAGCACGGAGAAAAGACGGGGGGGGGGAGGGGGGGAAGTTTTCTGGTTTCACTCACCCTGGGATCCCCATTCCGACTGCGCTCTCGATTCCAGAGCTGTGTGCGACCAAAAGGATAGCCCAACCTACCACAGGCGGCACTCCAAAAAGCCACCCAGAAAGAACAGTAAATCAAAAAAGGGTAAGAGAGAAGAGAGGCCGACCGAACGGAGATAGATGTGTTGTTGTTTTGACGGCCAGCGACAACTGGGCGATTGGCGCGGCCCGATGTAGATCCGCCCGCCTTTGGAGATTCATGCGCTTGTTGCTGCCCGCTCAATCAATCGCCTCGCTGCTTTCGCTGTCGCATTTTGACTCGGCCAATTTGCTCAATTGGCCCAGAGGGATTGATTCACGGCTGGCTGACTGCCAAGAGGTCTTCCAAGTTGAACGTATCGCAGCAAAGGGAAGCATGATCGCTGCGTGTGACCCTCGGAACTCCGAACCTTCCCCGCGCTGTGAATTTGAGGAAAGAAGCCAGTGACTTACAACAAGAACGACAGTACCGAACGACGCCCAGATTCCCCCCTAAGGAGTCTCAAAGACCACTCTAAACATGGCTAGCACATCATTCACCAATTCTGGGTACGATGACAACAAGCGTCCCTTTTCCATGAGCAGTCTGCGCGGGACTCCATCCTCCCCCCACACCCCGCAACATCACCTGCGATCCAACAACTCCTCCTTCGCCAGCACCACGTCGAGCACTTCCTTCCGCGGCGAAGAAGATGCCATCATCTTTGAGCTTGGCGCCCGCTGGCTTCGGGCTGGCTTTGAGGGTGAAAGCGCCCCGATGTGTGTGATAGGCTGCGGCCCCGAAGAATGCCGCCGCGTGGGCGACTACCGCGGCTGGTTGAAGACGAACAACCCAGATACCGACCCGGCACAGTCGCGCCCGCTTGTCAACCCGGAAGACTGGGCGAGCGCCTACGAGCTCTGGAAGATGGACCTTCGGGGGGCCGACCTGGGCCTCGTGGAGGACAAGATTGAGCGGGTGTTTCGAGAGACCTACAATAAATACCTGTTGACGGACGCGGGCACGTCGCGACTGGTGCTGGTTCTCCCCGCCATCATGCCGCATCCGTTGCTGTCGGCCATGCTGTCGACACTTTTCAGTCGGTGGCGGTTCCCGAGCATCACGTTGTTGACTAGTGCTACGATGGCGGCGACAGCGGCCGGGGTGCGCTCCGCCTTGGTGGTAGATATCGGCTGGGCGGAGACGGTGGTCACGGGGGTGTATGAGTATCGCGAGATCGCAATCAAGCGGAGCACACGGGCTATGAAAGCCCTGCTGCAGGAGACGGGTCGAATGCTCACAAGTATCCCAACGGCGCGGCGAGGTGTTGTCTCGCAATCTGCACCGGGCGACAGTGGAATATCGGTCCGCTTCGAGTTCTGCGAAGAAGTCGCCAGCAGATTTCTATGGTGCAGGCCCCGGGAGAGTCCCTCATCAGCAGATTTGCAGCAGCAGCAGCAGCAGCAGCAGCAGCAGGAACCACAACCCAACGACAGCGAAACCGAGCCCACCACACAACACCCCCCTCTCTCCTCCCTCTTGCAACGGACAGTGGAGATCCCGTCCCCCTCGAACCCAGGATCTACCTACATCAACCTCCCCTTCTCCACCTTCAGCGAACCCGTCGAAACCGTCCTCTTTGCTGCTGGTACAGCAGACTGCGAGCTCGACGACGAAGAAAAGCCTCTCCCGCTCCTGATCTATAATGCCCTACTTACCCTGCCGCCCGACGCCCGCGGAACCTGCATGTCACGCATCATCTTCACCGGCGGCGGCGCCAACATCCCCGGCATCCGTCAACGAATCCTGGCGGACGTTGCAGCCCTTGTCGCCGAACACGGCTGGTCGCCCGTCCGCGGCAAAGTCATTCAACAACGACGCAAGCTCGCTAACCTCCGAATCTCCCCTTCGTCTCAAGTCCAAGCCTCCTCTCAAAACCCGGCACCTCCTCTGACAACGGACCCCAGCGAGGAACACCACCCCGTCCCGTCGAACGATACACCCACGGAGACGAAGTCCCCCGAACCATCAACCCACCAACCAGAACCAAAGCCAGACTCAGCCGCAGACACCCCCAAGCAACAACAACAGCAGCAGCAGCAAATCCCCGAAGACCCACCCAAAACCTCGGACGAAGAGGATCTCGAAGACCCCATCGAGCAGAAAATCCGGCGGAACAATCGCGACCGCGACCGCGACGCGCTCCCGCCGTCCGTACAGGGGGTGCTGCGCGAGGTCGAATCGCTGGGCCCCTGGGCCGGGGCGAGCTTGACCACCAGCCTCAAGATCCGGGGTCTGGTGGAGATCGAGCGCGAGAAGTACCTCCAGCATGGTCTTGCGGGGGCGACTCGCGACTTCGAGACCCACGGGCACCACGTCCCCGATCGGCGGTCGGGGTTGAGGGCCGGAGGCGGCGGGGATCGGTCGAGTTGGACGCTGGCGGGGTGGGGGTAGTAGACTTCATCGGTTACAGTCGATCCTCGTTTGCGTTAAATTTCTTAGCATTGACTGCGTTGTTTGTATACCCATTTCCTTTTACAGTGCTGTGTACTCCGTTGATTAGACTTGAGCGCTTCCTTTAATCTATGAATGAAGAGGGGGATTATCTTCTTTTGAGTGGGAAGATTAGGTCGATGAGCTAGAGGGGTTAAGGATGAGTGTTGCAACCTACGGTCACTGATTAGACCTAAGTTAATGGTCCCTAAGATCACTTTATGTACATGGTTGCGGAGATTCTACATCGAAAAGATAGTTTCAAGAGCCAAGGAGGTAAGACCAAGTGTCATAGAAATATGCCTCGAGAAAAAATTGTTCTTTTTTGCGTCGCTAAAAAGAGAACATTCAAGCAATCAAGCAAAACTTGTTTCCGCCGGCCCCGCAGCAGCAGCAGCAGCCTAGACGGTGCCGAATCGGTAGGTGGCATAGTTGACGGCCGGGCCGGTCTCAGGCGAGTAGATCTGATCCGACAGCTGGCCCCACTCCGGGTTGTTGATGCCGTCGATCCAGCCCTCCGTCTCGATTACCAGACAGCCGTACTTGTTGACGTACTCGGCGCCGTCGATGCCCTCTTCCTTGTTGAGCTTGATCTGGGAGTCCTTGATGGGGATGGTGCCGTTCTGGCCGTTGCAGGAGTAGATCTGCAGGGCTTGCTGGTTGGTGGCGACCTCCAGGCTGATGCCGGTGGTGCTGGAGTTTAGGCGCACGATGGGTACGATGGAGTTGGAGGCGGTGTACTGCGTAGGGCGGTCGACAATGAAGCAGTTGTCGTACCCGGTGCAGTTGGAGCCGCAGAGGTGAACGGCCTCGTCGATGTCCTGACCGACCAGCTTGCCTGCAGTGAAGTCCGCAGAGCCATTGTAGGCGGTGTTAACGTCGAGGATGCTGCCGTCAGGAATAAGGATTCCGTCGGTGCCAATCAGGCGCTTGGAGAGAGGCAATTGCAGCCAGGTGTCGTCGAGGATGGTCTCGTTCTTGAACGCATTCAAATTCCAGTAGATGTGGTTGGCAAGCATGATAGGGGTGGTTTCCGTCAGAGCCAGAGCGACTAGTTTGGTGGTCAATTGGGGCAAGCCCTCTGGATTCTCGTTGGTGGCCTCGGTCTGGACACTGAACGTGGCATGGGTGATCACATCACCCGGAAAATCCTCAAAGGCACGGTCAACCAGAGTGAAGGTGATGGACGAGTTGGAGTACGCGGTGACGGTCCAGTTGCGGCCATCATAACCCAGTGGGCCTCCGTGGAGGGTGTCTTTGCCGCCATTCTCGTTCTCAGGAATATGATATTCCTCGGTACCAATTGAGAACGTGCCGTTCTTGATGCGGTTGGCGTACCGACCGACAACGGCCCCAAAGAAAGTGCGGTTGGTCTCCGTGTCTTGAAGGTACCGCTTTGGATCATCGTAGCCTACAACCACATCCTGGAAATTGCCATTGCGGTCTGGGACTTTGAGCGATGTCAAGCGTGCACCGTAAGGGATCAGAGTTGCACTGATGTTCTTTGCGCTGATGGTGTAGGCCTTGAATGGGTCTGTCGTCATCGTCACTGCCACTGCAGCCTGGGACAGTACAGGCAGCCCATAGAGGGCGGTGGAAAGGTAGCTCTTGAGATGCATTCTGATTCCGAGTAGAGTGGTGACCACAAGGCACAGACAGCAGTACAGGAACAAAAGCCGGGGAGTGATACGGGCAGGGCAGAGGGTGGAACGGAAACAACCGAGCAGCTGGGGAATTCCCTGGCGGGTTGTAGAGGAAGGTCCCATCGTTCTATTTAACTACTCCACATTAGGGCTCTTCTACCTCATGATGGCGCGCCTGACCGCCGGCGGAGGGGGCGGGGGTGACAGCAGCACGCAGGAACTGGGGTAGAAATGCCGCTACTGGTGCTCATGGTTAGCTCATGTCGTCAATTGTCCGACGGGGGGACCATCGTCATCTTACCCGCAAATTGGGGACGGTGTAAAAGTCAACCTGTCAGGGGGACAGATGCCAAGTATGTGGAGAGCTAATCAAGCTACACCAGCCCAAGCTCTGTTGCCCGGGGGGTTGGGGGGATTGGGGGATGGGGAGCAAGGGTGACGGGAAAAGTTGGTCCGCGTCTGACCACCTTAGCTCCAGATCGAGAGATGATGTGGAAACCTGGGATGCAAAGTGAGGGGGAAGCGGGAGAGGAAGATGCAAGCGATGATGAGATCAGACCGGAAGGAGAAAAGTAGGAATTGGTAGAGTTAGAGAGCAGGGATCGTGACAGTAGTTAGTGTAGGATGAAGCCACGGGAATGGAGCAAATCAGCCTAAGGGACAGAAAAAGGGGGTCCAAGCCACGGGGGTGAGTTAGTGCCACTTGGTGGTGGAAGGCACTAGTCCGGTTCGGGCATATTCCGGTGGGGGAATTGGTTTGCGGGGAAATGGCAAGCGTCCCGTCGATCATCTAACTAAGCTTGCGGTGCTTACATACACCTCCCTCCTCTGTAGTTACTAACTATGCCCAGTGCCACATGTCTGCTCCCCGTAACAAGCTTCGGTGCAGTGCCGATTGCCGAGCTGGGCACTGGTCAGTGAGTGTAGTACTCGAGTACCAGTATACTGGTCAAGCCATGGCATGATGTTGTATGAGGCTTGAGCTAGCCTGTAAGCGAGTGGCATCTCTCCCAGCAAGTCGAATAAAAAAACCTGGTTATAATATAGGTAGGTAGCGAGCTATCCCGTCCGTCGAGGCGTATGCGTATGCATTGGAAGCTATTGGTAGCCTGAGGCATCAGGATGGAAAGGAACAACCTACCGCCCGCTTACCTAATGCCTAGTTCCTCAGGCCTCCAAAAGTCCGCCCTGCCTGATCGGGAGACTTGTTTATGTTATGCGTGGATAAGCATGCAAATTCCCCCCTTCCCCCGCCCTTAGATCTACAATTGAGTCTACTCTGGACTGTGAGAAAACACCTTTGGCTTCTTGTTTGTTGGATTCCCCCACGAAATGTCGACCGCCAGATAGTGCCCCGACGGTGGTGTATCCTCTCTTTCCATGAGACGCGACGGGCGGACTTGAGAGTCGCCCCTCCCATGGTCTGCGAGCTGCGTTCATAACCCGATATGTCCTCTCGCACCTCGAGTTCCTCCTCTCCCGACATTCTTGGGCCATCTGGCGATAGTGATTATCTAATCTCCTCGCCCTTCAAACCGTTCACTGGTCGTCAGAGCTTCATGTCGCCAGCTGACTTCAACCTCCTCCAGAGTCCGCGAACGACGAAACGGCAGAAGCGGTCGCGGCTCAACCTCACACCTGGCGCCCATTCTTTCGAGTTCAACGATGTCGTTCTTCCCGCTTCGCCCAACCTCAAACTGAATCGAAAACAGCAAGCTCTGTCTCCCGATAAACTCCAGTCCGACGGGAATGTCAGTCCGTGGAGGATTCGTGTGACTTTGGAAGCGACGCAAGACCAAGAGAACAACAACGATTACGGAAGTCCCACGCCAAAACGTCTTAGACCATCGACCATGGTCACAAAAATACCACTCAAGGATGAGTCTGAGCAGACACCACGGAGGCGTAGAGGCCGTCCAAGGAAGTCCGATACACTCCTACTCGATGCGAGACCAGCCGCAGGAAGCCCCGGTCATACTCCAGGTCCGCCCGGGTCTGCGCAGAAGCGAAAACGCGGTCGACCGAGGAAGACCCCGCTGAAGGAGGATGCGGTCGCACGACGCGAGCGGGATATAGGAACACTAGACATCGATATGGATACCCCGACCGCTGAGTCTCGATCGCGATGGAGCCCCCTGAACCTTGCTGGGGACGCAGGGTCGGATGAGGACGATGGTGGATCCCCCCAGGACGAAGAGATGATCGATATCTTCGACGATGAACTCTCACCGGAGCAATCTGCGGTGGTCAATCACGATAGCACTACTCCACGGGTGACATTCGAGCCCACATACGATACCCCACAAGTTGATCATCTAGACAACGAAGAATACAACTTGAACTCCACCCCGTCTAAGATGCCGTCTCCCGTACGGGAACTGCAGTCCAGCTCGTCTAAAAGCACGTTGCATGCCGGTCATACACCCAGACCGCCGCGCCTATACCCTACCCCAACGACATCTTCGCCGGTCGCAGGAGAGGAAACAGTGGCGCAGTCCCAACGACCAGCAGCACCTAGCGGCAGTCGCCGTACCCGTACATCATACGGCAGGAACGATCCGACGGACGAGCATAAGGAGTTCGACTCGATTATGGAAAGTGAAGGATTCAGTATGGTCTCCCTGGATACTCTTCCATCAGCCAAGCAACATGGCCTCGGTGGCGATAGCAATTCGAAGATCGCCAAGAATGCTCTCAAGCCGTTCCTGAAGCGAGAATCGAACGGCGTCCTCAGGCAGAGAACATCACTCGACCCTGAAACTCATGGCGGCAGTAAGCGTGTCTCTCACGCAGAGATAGAGCCAACACTGGAGCAACAGGTAGAAGACCACCCTCGCACGCGCATCGCTCGCTCCGTCGAATCTAACACCTCAATGCAACACGCATCAGGTGGTAGATCAGCCTCCACAAGAAGCATCCGCTCTTCCTCTGCCGTTCCGACATTGCGTCCTGTCCAAGAAGGCCAGAGGCCATTACTCAGACTCGTCCGCATTATACGCGCCGGTATTGCTTTACAAGGCCCTCTTACAGAACTGAAGGAGGGGAAGCAGCGAACCTTACAGTATTCTGACTCCGCTCTAACCGCAAACCGACAGCGCCTGCAACTTCTTTTCCAGGATCTGAACCCCCAGTCCCAACAAGTTCTGCAGGCAGGCTTGGCCTTTGGACAGCAACTTGCGAAGCGGAGACAAGTGGAACTAGAAACATACCAACAGTCGCTGGCCGCAGACGCCAAGACCAATGCGAGAACTATATTACGGAGCAGAGAACCCAGTTCTTCAAAGTCACCTCCGCCGGCGCTGAGTGCGGCAGATTTCGATACCCCCGGCTCCGTCATGAGGCGACGGATGGAGGAGTGGCAACGTGAGAGGGAGGCCATCAGTCGGGAAATTCAGATGGCGAATTCTAGTCAAGTCATTGTCATCGACAGCGACAGGACGGACCAACCAGACCTTGCAGCCGAACAAGACGAAGAGTGGAACGATGATGACGGCTTCGATAATGAACCCGAAGAGGCACCCAGCCAGGATGGGTACGTAGAGACAGAGCAAGCGAATGAGGAAGATGACGACGAGGGTTATGAAGACATCTGGCAGCAGGAGGCAATGGAACAAGGCAACCAATCACATCGCTTGTCTATGCTTGACAATGATAAAAATGACCTGCACCCTAGACAGCATGAGTCGAGCCCATGGAAAACTGGCTGGACCCCGGCCCGCAGTCAGACGGGGCGACTATACTCTCCGGCTCACTGGACTAAGGAGCAGGACACAGTGCCATTCCTCGGTCGTTCGCGGGTCAAGCAGTTGCGCGAGGAAAACGTTGACCTCACAAATTTGTATCGAGGAGATCCTACCCCGAAGCGTCGCCGTTACTACTATGGAGAAGGTAGTCCTTCGAGTGATGCGACCCAATCACAGTCTGAAGGTGGTTCGCCATCAAATCAAGCATCTTACAGGCAAGGTGTCCACGAACATGCGTCTGAACATGATCGGCTGTCAGAACACTCGATAGAGCTGAGCTCGCACAGTGACTTGGAAGAAGGGACGTTTCAGATAGATCCCACCACTAGATTGGAGATGGCCAGGCAGAATAGTGGACGAGAAATCATAAGAGACGATGTTGAAAGTCTTGCCGATGCCGCTGCAGCCGAGGGACAATACTTTCAAGCTGCAACTGACAACACCCCCGATCCTCCACGACGAGCCAGCCCGGACAACCAAGCATCATCCTGGTTTCAAAAAATCACTAGCCTGACACCTGGATGGCTCAAAGCGCCCAAGTCTTTCCGGCCAGCTTCCCCAAGGGAGGAAAACCCAGTTGTATACGAGGAAGAAGCAGTAACCACGACAAAATCAAGACACGCTCGTGATGAGTTTGGGTCGGAACGCTTGGAAGGCATCCCAGGACCATCGTCTCACTTTACAGAGCCTGGAGATGAGCAACAAGTCTCTCCGGATCGCAGATCTTATGGATCACTGGACGATGCGCGGGACCCTTTTTACGAGGAAGTGAGGGAGATGAGGCACAAGCGGCAACCAACTCGTTACTCCGGGCACTTTTCCAATGATCATTACCGTTTGTTGCATAACCTCTATCGCTTGTCTAAGAAACACCCTGAGCGCTTCCCTTATTATCCGGCTCCTGGCCGGACCGACATTATTGGAGATTGGATCTGGACTTCAGACGGGGTCTTTGGAGTCCCAGTCACGGAGGATCAGTTTGCGATCATCGACAGGTTCGCACAGCAAGTCTCTCGTGACGACATCAGGGCCGGCGGTACAGGACAGATTACTTGGACAGAGGCCGACTTGCATAGAAGATTGATCAGCATTATCATAGGCGAACAGATCAGAAAGGAACGGCGACCTATGCGCTACAGGGATCATCCGGGGATAGGCACCTCTCGAAGCAGGGACACAGTCTATGAGACGTGGCGCAGATAAAGGCCCAGAGTTGCAGGCTGCTTGGTCACTGACGTGCAAACCCCGATGCACAGATTTTATGGAACTCAAGACTCCGCTGGCACATTGACTACCGTACGCTGCACTGACTTCTATTCTTGTTGCATATTATCGGGTCGTTACGGAGTGGCAAAGCAGCGACCGGATTTTCTTGGGTTCGCATTGAGCTGGCACGCTGACTTTTCCGTCATTGACTTTTCTTTTGGTGCTGTTCTTGTATAGCACGTACTTTGTACATGTACTATACCCCCTTTGCTTGTTTGGGTTCTTTTTTACTTAAGTTGGGCTTCTGAGATTGGCGGAGGACGAGTCAGCTGCCAGAGAATTCTTGCCTCTTATTACAATTTGGGTTGAATTACTGTGACATCATTGGTGTATGGGATTTGACTTTTCGCGTTGCAGCGTGTCTTCCAATCTGGGTCGAAGACCTTGTTCTGTTTGTCGACTTACCTTGCGACCCCCCATGCATAGGAGGGAAAAGCCCAAGTATGTACTCCGTACATTTGACAAATTCTTCGTGCGGAAGGTGATTCTGCCGAGTCGATTGTTTGCCTTGCAACGGTTACCTTCCTTTCTTCTGAGCAATTCCATGCTATTCCCCGATGGAGTCAGTGTGTGTACCACCCAAGGCCGGACCATGTGCCACGTTTCCTTGCTCCCCAAGATGCAGTCATTGAGGTGACACAAGGACTCGTAGGGTCGATGACATGCCTGACCAGTCCCACTTGGTCTGTGATTGGATGCAGTTATTGTAGTTTCGACTGCGCTTCTGCGGGCATAATGATGGGTGCCAGCCAAGCACACACAAAGAGACGAGACACACGAGTTCTAGCCCCATTCACTTTCCTCTATCTCAAGGCCTGAGCCTAAAATGGGGGTTGTGCGTGTATGTCTCTCTTATGGCGCCTAAATGAGAAAATTGCGGGTCCTTTCGCGTTGAATCTGTTGAGATGCTGCAAAATGATGTCCCATTCAGTCGGGTAATCCTGAGATTTGAGCAAGCCGTGGGTGGGCGTTGAATCTGATATATAAGAAAGGGGTTTCCATACGAGGGAGAGAATGGAAGAGGAAGTGATTCATATCTCGGTGCAGACACAGGACAAGCCCCAAGTCACACGCGAGACATCTAAATCCGGACACGAAGGTTCCTTGCAGAAGCACCTCAGGCTCCTTAGGTTTTGTATTCCTGTTCCCTCTCTCTCTTGCTCTCCCAGCAGGACCCTGGCCAAGCAGATAAAACAGTTCACCGTGGCCCGACAAACGAGACGCACGCGAGACGCACGCCCCCAGACAGGGAACGTCATCACCCTCCTCCCCTCTGCTCCACTGCTCTTTGTCCTTCTCTTCCTCTTCTTCCTTCAAGTCACCTTCTTCGTGGACTGTTCTTATATATTCCACAAGATGGGGGTCAGCAACCCTGTCAAATACGTCCTGGGCCTGTCCCTTTTCACCAAACGCCCGGACCAGCGGTCTCCGGCGGCGGCAGCGGTGTGGAAGGGGAAGGCCATCGACCATCACGGACAGCAGCATCATCATCATCAGGAGATCCGCTGGGGCGGTGCCGTGCAGGGTCCAGATGACGATGAAGAATTTGTCGCTGCAGCTGTGCACATGGCGGTGAGCGAATCCGACGGCAGCAGATGCAGCGGAAGCAGTAGCCGGAACAGTAGCGACAGCAGTGGCAGCAACAGCAGCAGCAGCAACAGCATCCGCAACCCCCACAAACGCCATTATGGAGTCGTGCGCGTCGTGAGCTGGGCCAGTCTTGTTGGAGAGCGATGTCGGTGGACGATAAGACAGGAACGAGAATTGGCGATTGCCGAACATGAGTTGGCTCGGTGCCAGAAGGCCTGGAGTTCGGAGCAGGAGTTATGGCTGACTCAGGTGCGTTTCCTCCAACTGATTGATTGATCCTGTGCTCTTTCTTGCCCGATTCCCAGTTCTCCCATCTATACCGAGCCAAGCGCTGGAAAAAGAATTTCCTTCAAGGTTGGTACCTGAATCCAAACTAACCAGTCCATCAGATCCAGGCTCTGCACGAGGAAAAAGAAGCCCATGAAGAGTTTCTCCATCACCGCGCAAAGCAGCAGGACGAGGAACAGCAGCATTTCCGCAAATCGTGGAATCGTCGTCGGGCCCATGAGGAACCGTCGCAACATCCCACCCCGCCGCACCCACAGCCACCGCAACGGATGGCTTCGACGCATCGAGCGAACAGTAAATTGCGACGCGGCATTCGGCGCATGGGATCATAAGCCCTCGACGCTGTCTTTCTGAACAATGAACAGGAAAACACACAAAAGAGGTGGGTTTCCATCATAGCTGGGGCTGGCGCGTGCGCTCCCCCCTCCCAATTAAACATGAAACGCAGATCCATTTCTGACAGGTCTGGTTTGACAGACTAAAATTCTGGAAGCCGAACAGAAAATAGAAAGAAAAAAAAAGCACAAGGCTTTAAGATCTTACGGACATGTGACGAACGCTTCGTTCCTAATATAATTGCGATCAGCCCTGCAGGATTCGATCCCTCCTTTCCTGGATGAAAAGGGGGGCGGCGGCGGCGATGAAAGTGTCGGGATTTTCACTTCGATGCATGATTTGACTAGCTTGGAAAGACATCAGTGTCTATTCTTTCTTCTTCCTTCTTGTCTCTCTTTGATTTGACTTTTTCTTTCTTTTTTTCTTTGGGGGGGGGGGGGTTTAGTCTGCGGATGGTGAAGCAGTCAGACCACGCCCTGCACATACGATTTGTATTCTGGACCCGCGCCTCCAGTGGAGGAAGGGAAGCATCAGACGACCTGCGATCGTCGGATACTATTTTCTGTCTGGGACAGTGAATAGGAAAGGGGAGAGAGAAAGAGTAAAAAGCACCTGCGAGAATTTCTTTGCATACTATACTTCGAGCACTCCGTTGTGCCTATCATGGATGTACTACGTACCCTACTGTATCTTTTTCTTGCTGCATCTGCATTTCTTGTCGTCGCATGAAGGATAGAGACGATCTCAGGATGCACTGCATCATTTGTCAAACTCCGATCGATTCTGGTCTTTACCTGTCAGAAGTAGTAGTACTGTACGGAGGTGCATTTCGCCCGAGATCTTTCGATAATCTCTCCTTTCTTCAGAAAAGCAAACCGCAGAGAGACAGATCGCGTGGCTGCCACCAACCGCGCGCCGTCTGAGCATGGGTTTCCAATCCCGAAGCCGGAGTAGTTGAACACGGAGTCTGTACAGTACCGCGACAGGAAGTTTGCTCCCCCAAAAATGGGTAATCGTGAGTGAACTTGAATGATCAAGAAGTCTAAGCTTAGGAGGGGGAAAAAGTGTGAGTAGAGAACCCTTCTGCGCCCGCATCCGATCAATTCTCCCCATGGTTGTCTTGGGTCTGGTTTCCAGTCTGCAGGCACAAAACACAGAGGATTGTACCTCCGATGGCTCGCTTGAATCTAGACAATCCCTGACTGAAAGTCCCCGGAATTTCGAGGGCGGAGCTGCCCCGGCGGACCGGCGAGGACCGAAGATCGCCTTGAAGATAAGGGACTTGGTAACTTACTATGTATAACTACTCCGTACTGCACATAGCAATTGACTTGACTAGTGCTGACCGGTAGCAGCATACCGAATGGAGGGTATGGTACTCCGTATGTACAGTACTTTTGTAGAGCCACCTAACGCACTAGTAAATAGACCCATTGTGCTCCGTAGAGCATGGAGATAAGGTGGAACAAAGTCCTATTCTTCTCCAAACACTGGATCTTCGTGCAGGGACCACACACCCACTTTCACCTGAGACGTTGATGTTGTGAACTGTGCATAGTGGTGGTTTGATATCTGTTTCGGGAGGGACATCCACTGTACTGTAACTACATCTCAGTTGTAGAGCTTCATGGATGGGTCAAATCCCGGAGCGCAGAAGTCAGCTAGACTACTATCTTGCTTACTTCCACCCCCCTGTCCGTGATGGCTGAAGGGGTAAGAACCCAAAGCAGGCAGGGCTTATCAAGGTTTCATTCTGACTAAATAGGCGCATTTTCATGAATAAAGTCGGCGGTCAAAGGCGTGACGGCAGAGCTGATAAGCATTTGTCTCTCGGATGCAGTGACGAATGGGCGGTGCTGATAAGAATTCCCTGGATAGCGAAAAGTTTGGTGATTGTTATGGTTGAGCTTTGCATGTTTGAAGTACACCGTAGCCTTCTCTTCAATGTGTGCATTGTCATATCATTTATTTTTCTTTTGTCTCGAATGGACTGCTTTTTGAGTATTGTGGCGCTTGTTGCTTCCTCGGGACCTGGTGGTAACTTTTATCATAGGCTGTAGTGCCTGCCACGCTTCTGCCACAACCATCCTTCACGCTGTACTCCGTATGTAAATCACAAGCGGCTGTTCCAGCAGGAATTACCGACTCTCTGCAGACGCCCATCTGAGAGCCTTTTCTGGGTCCTTTGCGCCACGCCACGTTTCTTGTTCCGGCATAGGGAGCAAGCCTAGCGATCGATAGACAGACGCGCAACCCTTGCTGGTTCCCTCTTTTCGGGGGATTTGTGTTGCAGAGGGATTGACAGACAAATGACGGGGATGATGCATCACAATGAAATTGTTACTGGTCGAATCGACATGTACTGTAGGTATGTATGAATGTAGTCAGTAGTGAGGCAGCTGGTAAGTTATTTGAATCATGGAAAGATGACCGTGTTGGGACTAGCGCTGGTTATCCATTGATTCTGGAAGGTCTTCTCCGGCTTCTCCTGATCCAATTCTCCTCCCCCTACGGAGTACTTCCCCCGTCCCCATGTCGTCCGCCTTATCGGCGTCGCCTTCGGAGATACGGACGAGACGAGTAAGCCCACCCGATGAGAGAGAACAATAGTCATGCTTTGCCATGCTATGCCATGCTGATGTCCACGCATCCACGCAGTGAGCCGAATTATATCGTCATCACCGGCCCGGTTCGTGACTTGACTCGCGACTAAACTGTGTCATTGTGTACCAGCTCTCTGAGCCTCGCATCCTTTCCCCACTCATAGACGGATACTCCGTACAACGAACGACCAAGGTTCTTTGTACTGTATCGAGTATGAACCGCTGCCGCACTGCCATGGTGATGATCCCTGCCACCTCGCAAGCTCGAGCTCTTCCTGCAGTCGCTGGGGTGGCCCTCCTAGTGCCTTGGCCAGCAATCGTCCTTCTACACTACTGATCGCAGTGCTTGTTTCCCATTGCTCTGGTGGTCATAGCGGCTTAGAGCATAGACCAACCTCAGTGCCAGTCACATGGGATCATTATCACCAGCAGCTAGGTTACAGTGCAGCAAGAGTCCCGGTTCGCTCCCCCCGTTGAACACTGGGTGAATGGATGAGAGTGAGGACTCCCCTCTTTCTACTCCTCTTTCGTTCTTCGACCTCCTATGATCATTATGACTATTGATTGGAGCCTTCCAATAATGGCGTGGGGAGTCCCCCTTGCTGGTTGATAAGCCTCGTGTCCACCAGTAGGTCACCCATCCGTCCCCCGCCGACTATATCCCCCGATATCTAAGCCTATTAAGTTTGATGTTTATTAGCATTTTCAACGGCAATTTATTTTGATTTTATTTTATCTTTCAATCTTTTTGGGTTTGTCGTTGCACGCCTCTCGATCAAATTCCTTCGTCTTGCTTTTCTCTCTCACTCCCTTGATCTTCATTTTCCTGGTTTGTTCATTGCCCAAACGCCTTCATGGCAGCCACTTACAGATATCTGCATTGAGACATGTTCGTCCTACATGAATGTCGCCGGAAATAGTATCCTTGTCACGCTCCCCTTTTCTACTCCTCTGCTCCAAGTGGTTATATTAGATGTCCGCCCCCGCCTGTGGGGAAGCTTCGTCCTCCCACGACGACCCGAATCGCCATGAGTCCGAAATGTCAGCCCCCGTCACCTCACTGTGGTGGCCCGAGGATCGGGTGAAAGCGACCCTCTGCCCGGAGTATGTCTTCGGCCAGCTCCCTTCAAACGTCCTGCACCGTCTAGTGGCCCCGCTGCCTTGGGGAGAGGGCCTGACGAGCGAATCCTATCTCGACTGGATCATCGCCAAGGCCGGCAGGCTCTTTCTCATTCTTGTCGACATCGACATCCCCGATCGGATCTTCGCGTTGATAGACGAGTCTCTGGATGACTCGGATTTACCGTTCTCAGCCCCCAGTGTTAAGCATCTGCCTCTCTTCGCGGACGGCCCAAACCCCGACCTCGAACATAGATTCTTCCTGGCTCAATGGCGGTTCATTGTACGCGGAATTGCTGCAGGCGACCACGTGAAGTACACTCAAAACGAGGGCGTTCCGGTGGAACTCCTCCGTACGGGAACATCGCTGGTAAGGGAGGGTGTCGAAAAGGTGGTTCTAGCCGGCGCGACGTGCCGCATACTCCTGCGAACGCAAGTCACTGTCGGCGGAGCACCGCACTTCTTTGAAGAGGATGAGGTTTTGGAGGAAATCCGCTCTTTGAGGAGGTTGGCCCATGACCACGTTTATTCAATCTATGCGTCCTACTTTGTGGATAACACGGTCTGCATCCTCTTCTCTGGAGTATACGAACGCACCTTGATGTCCTTCCTCACCGACGTGCCTCAACCATTCAAACGGCTTCCGAAAAACAAGCGGCGGGAGATATTGGTCAATTGGCCGCATTGCTTGGCCGATGGGTTGTCTTGGCTGCATGCGCATAGCCATGCACATAGCGTCATCCGTCCGTCGAACATCCTGGTCGATGCTGAATTCCGAGTCTATCTAGGTCAATTCGAGGCGCTCGATACCTTGCTATCGCCGGCCAAGCTGGATGACGTCGAGTCGTATCAGTATGGCTCCCCAGAGCGCTGGGTGCGCTCGGTCAGTGTTCAGAACACCGACATAACGAGACCGTTGGTTAGTCTTCCATCTGGGAGCCGTTCGGCTCGGAAGCAGTCGGCCTCGTCAACCACACGCCCGTCTTTCCTGAGCTTGTCTCGACTCCGCAGCTCTCTGCCGTCTGATCACGAGACGGACAGTCCACGTGCAGAATCGGTCACCTCGCAGGGTACTGCCATACGCATTGGCCTGCAAGGGTCCTCTTCCTCGCGAGTCTCCTTCACCCAGTCATCCTCTTCCGGATCCAGTACTGGAAGTGTCCGCAAACGCACCATCGGATCCATCAAACGGCCCATGTTCTATACACCTTCCATCACCTCTTCCAATTCCTCGGGCTCCTCTTCCGCCTCTTCCGCTATATATCACCCAATCGGCTATCCAATTATAGGCACGAACGCTGCCATAGTCCAGACCTGGCAGACGCGCCAGACGGACCCGGAAGCCTCCGATATCTTCTCCCTCGGTGCTGTGATACTAGACATCTTTACCGTTCTCTGCAAACGCAAGCTCTCCGCCTTTGCTCATCACCGGGGAGCTAAGAATCGGACTGCCGGCCGCGGGGGCGGCGTCGCCGATTGCTCCTTTCACCTGGACCGGAACGCCGGCCAGGTATGCTCGTGGATCACGCTCCTGGACAACGACGCCAAGAAACACAAAGACCCCATTTTCCAGGTCGTTCGACCAATGCTCGATGTCGTCCGAGTCATGCTGAGCAGAGACCCAGCCGAGCGTCCCTCCGCGTTCCAGGTCGAACAGCTATTCGCGCGCGCGATCCAGAAGTTGGACGCCGCCGCCGCTACTCCGATACACTGTACCTCTAAACTGCAACACCACGCTCCACGATCGAAGAACGCCCTGCGCGTCGGCACCAACAAGAACGGCGACCTATCCTCGAACAACCTGATTGTCCCGCGCGCTGGACCGGCAGCACCGCGGTCACCGTCCTCTTTGATCAGCTCGACGGCAAGCACGGAGTACTCCCCCACCACGACCACGAGTAACTCCGGCGGACCCGTGAGTCTCAAGAGCTATCAACCCTCCTCAGCCGCCTCCGCCTCCGCGTCCAGCTCCAGCCTCCCCGACTGCTACCTGACAGATAGTCATGTCACCGCCGGCAGCGACACCGAGCCCGAACAACATGAGCGGTACATCAGTTCCAGGACGGCATCCCCATCCCCTTGGCTGGACCCCGAGTATGCATCCGGGCCGACAATGCACCATGATCCCTCGTGGAACTACAGCATCGCAATGGGGAAGAACTAACCCCGCCCCCACCTTTCACTTATTTCCTTGTGAACATAATTCCCAGCATTGCACATATCTGTACTTCTAATATCCTTAGCACCCAGCTCGTCATCGCGCAGCAATCGCCGCAGGCCCCTTCCCTCATCCTCCGCCCCCCTGATCCTCTCACCAGTATCTCCTTCGTCATTATTACCCCTTCACTCGAAACGCTTCCTGCCGATACAGTGCAGATGCGCCCTGAACCTTCAACCCACCTTCTTAATCCCGTCGTCATTCAGCCACCATCCGCCCAACTGATCACTTGCATCTCCCAGACATACTGTACATCCCCTTCTCATATTTGACAGCCATAGGATATTTTTTCTCAACCCCTAAGCTCACCCTTATCCCTTTACCCCCCTACTCCCCTTCCGGCGTGATGAGTGACGATGCATGGTTGTGCGGGCGGAGTCTCTCGGCGTGGATTGTAAAATTGTAATTGATATCTAATTTCCTCTTTGACCATTTGGCCTTTGTCTGCTTACCTAGTGGACCGCCTGTACGTATTGAAGATAGTCCAGTCCAGCTTCCCTTTGGGTGACTGAATGTGTGTAACCACTGTGCAGGAATCGCGTGCATGGAAAATCTCTTCGCGGGGTCAATGTATATTTTATGGCTATGTTTTAACTAATACTGTATTGATGAGGGGTGGCCATCCAGTGGCCAACCGCGCTTGGGCTGAGTCTACACGACAATGCATGAAGAAGATTCCAAGACAAAACATGAAGGAGGAACCGCGAATAATAAGAAATCACCTGGATTTCAAAGCAGGACAACGCCGGGACACCGTCAGAAGCGAAATACTTAAAAAAGGTTGCGTAATATACGTCAGATCACCAGGGATCATAACCACAGCGCCAGGCCTCCGACCACCGTGCACAGAGCGAGAGACACCTCGATGGCGCGGTTGAGGCTGCCCTCGCGAAGGATTGCAAAGGAACCGGCTCCGTTGCTGAGCTCGTAGGAGGGGAGGATGGTCTGCGCCGAGGACGCGGACATGGCGTCCGAGGCATCGACCTCCTTCTGCTGCCGCGGGGGTCTGTCATCCCTGGAGGAGGAGTCGCCGGCCACCGCGCCTGTCGGTGCCGCGCGGTGGGATGGGGCCGCTTGGCCTAGGGTCGGCAGCGGCGCGCTGGGGTCAACGGCCCATCCGCCGGCGGTGGAGGCGGGACACGCTGGCGGGGTGATGGTGGAGGTGGAGGCGGCGTAGTCGGATAGAGCGACGCCGGTGGGGTTCAGAGTGGCCCATTGCGCTTTGAGGTTGTCGAAGTCCGGTGCGACGGGGGTGGGTTCGCCCTGGCGGACGAAGCCATCCTGCACGAGGGGCCCGTTTGTAGTGGCCGCGGCCGCGGCGGGTGCGTCCGCGGCCGGAGGCGGTGGAGGAGGGCCGTAGTTCACTAGCCCGTAGTCGTTGGTCTCCTCGATCCACTCGTAGATCATCGAGCCTGACCAGGTGTCCGCCATTTCGGGGCCGAAGATGGCGGCCTGGTCGCCGAAGGTCCGCGGCCGCGCGACATTGCAGCCGGTCTCTGAGAAGAAGATTGGGGCGGGGTAGCCCTCAGCTTGCTTCTGGAGAGACTCATACCCGGATTGGGTGAAGGTCGACTCCCCACACCATTCGTAGGCGTTCAGGGCGAAGAAGTCCAGTCGCTCGGCGGGGTCAGACCGACAGACCAGGTAGTTCTGCAGCATGGGCCGCAGCTCTGCGATATCGGCTGCAGAGTAGCCCACGGGAATCGGGCGGTATCCCTTCTCGTCGCGGTGGGATTTCATGTCGCGAACGGCGGCTAGCACGTATGGCGCGGCCGCAGAGCCATCCTTGGTGGTGAGGACTTCGTTGCCGACGAAAAATCCGGCCGTGTTGTTATATTGTTGGAATTCATCCAGAACAGCTGCGAACCGGTCATGTTGGGTCTGGTCCCAATGAGGCTCGACCTACACGGTCATTAGTATCACGGCGACGGGGCGGTCATGTGACCTGGCATGAGGTTCTGTAGGTTGGGAACGAACCTGGGAGATCGCTGTATCGAACGTGTCCAGATCCACAAAGAGATAGATGCCTGCATCTTCGAAGGCCTTCATGCAGCCGTCGTGGTCGGCTTCAGGGTCCACATGATAGACGCGGATTGCGTTGGTGCCCAACTCAGCCATGCGGGCCGCATCTCGCGTGCATTGAGCGGTGTCAATCAAGGGATCGTCGGGAACGAGCTGATAGGCGATTCCTAGCGCCAAGGGCACTTGCGTTAGTAAGGAGTATCGGTGAAGTGGTATTGGTAGGCCGCTGCGCTGTACCTTTTATATAGTATTGCCTGCCGTCCTCATAGAAGAATTTCGAGCCCACGGCCGAAATAGTCTGGATGGCATGTGCAGCGCGAGGCACTGACGCTACGAGCAGCAGAGAGAGTGTCGCCAGCGACGGTGAGCAGCGTGCCTTCATCCTGTGCGAGTTGAGCTAATGTGCGTCGGCTTATAGCTGAGGGTGCTTCAATGTGGACGTGTGGCGGTCGTTCGTGCAGAATGGCTAATGTCGAGCAGATGAATGAGGACAAAGCGATTGTACCTGTCTGACAGACGAGTTTGCAACAGGAGCTTCGTGTGCACGAAGGCGAATCTGTGCTGGGCCAGCTACCGGGCTAGTTGTGTTCACCGAGGCAGCAGCTGCAAGGGTTCGATAGACAGTCGAACCAATTCTCCGCGATATGCAACTCGATTGAGAACAGTACAACTGAAATCACTAGAGGCCAGACATGCATCTCATGAGATATAATCGGGTTCTTTAATATGTGATGCCATGCTGCTCAACACCCTCGCGACGCGGTACCTGGGAGTTTGAGATGGCTCCCAGCCATACCGTGGCACCGTGAATTTCTGGACGGAGACATGCCTGACAATGGTATTTCCAGTAGCATGACGTCAAAGAGTATTCGCGCAGGCCTCCTTGAAGCCATTCGTGTCGGGGGATGAGCTGGAATGCAGCGGAATGGCAGACAGGGGGCGGGGAATTAAGGTAGAAGACAGAGGGAGTTGTCAAATGCCTGAGTTTCAAGCTGCCATACTGGCAACATGAATGTATGCAGGGTTCGCGTTGCAGCGACGTGAACAATGCTTTGGAGGGATTGACTATGCACAGTCAACATAGTCTCTGAAAGATAGGGAGAGCGAGAACTTGGAGCAGTGCAGTGTGCAGCCAGTCCAGGAGGTGTACGGTCACTCGGGCAGTATGATTGCCCTTCCTAATCGGGTAATTCGGGAGGGAGGAATGAACCGTCGTTGAGGGCCTGGCTCTTCAGGCCACCACAATGGAACTAAGCCGACCTCGTCCGAGGAGCGTCGGAAATTCCCGGAATGGCAAGCCGGGATCAGGTGAGCTTAGTCATTCTCCGATCTCAGACATCCCCGCCAATAATGTTGCTGCAATGTCTCAATTGTTTCCCCCCACTGCATCCCACTGCATCCCACTGTGATAATTAAAGCGCAATCTACATGTTTCTCACCTTGAGATTTGATACCCCCCAAAAGACTCCCCCGAAAAAAGGAGCAGGGGCAAAAACCATGGACCAAAAAAAGCAGCAGTTGTTCGTGTTCTTCCCGATTTGCCTCTCTGATGTCTTGGATCTTGATCTCATGTGTTGGCTTTGTTGGCTTTTGTGACGCCATACGTGAGAGACTATCGTGATGGCAGCGGGAATCGTGCCCAACTATCATTAACTATCTCGACTAGTTTGGTGGGCGGCCCAGTCTTTCCCGAGCCAGTTGGCGGCCTTCGACTGAAATTGCCCCCCCTTTTTTATGGACCTTCTATGGACCGAGTTATTCAGAGTCAACTTAGTCAAGGTTCTGCCCGGGCAGCACGAGGGGCCACTGGGTCTGGACAACGATCGAGACCCTGGCCGATCCATGGCCAGATAATGAGGATCACTGTGCGGACGAGGTCCGTTCCCTCCCTCCCACTGTCCACACAATTCCATTCATTTTCCCGGACCTGGTGGAAGGGCAGGAAGGATGCCAAAAATTGGCGGCAAAAGCATACAGGTGCTATCGGAAGCGGCGAACGTTGCACGCATCGAAGCTGCAGACCAGAGTCAGGATATTGAACGGTCGCAGGGGTGTAACGGTGTGAAGAGATTGAGAGAGATAAAGGAATTGGAGCAGTTGAATTGGATCGTCGGGGGCTTGCGTGGATGACGGGGCCTCGCCTGGGTTGGGCTGGTTTTGGCTGGGTTTGGCTGGCTTCAAGGTTCCTTTCCCGCATTCGATGCAGTGGGCATCGCTCGTCACCGTTTCATTTCCTCCTTTTCCTTTTTCATCTACAATAACCCCTCTCTCTCTCTCCCTCTCCCCTTGTCGCTGTCAATCGCGCTTATTATAATAATATTCATATTCGCTTTTGTTTCCCTTCCCCCCCCCCCCCCCCAATCTCTCTCATCCCCGGATTTTTCTCGTCACTCATCACTGGTCACTGTTGTGGTTTCGCTTGCTTATCAACCTCACTCCTCCCCTCGAGAAATCAGTCTGCTCTGTCCATTAACTCTCCAAGTAATTCTTTTTTTGGAACATGCTATCCGTGGTTCCTTCCTCCCTCATCATTGCCGTTTCAGGAAAGCTTCTCTGCCTAGTGTGCTTGCCATAATTGATTGGCCACAGATTAGTTGTGTGTGCACACTGTCTACCTCATCATAGCACCTCACCACGATCCATTCACAAGGCGACTCATTGTCGCCTCTACCAAATACCCTTTTTAAATACTACGATTGTCCCCACATAGTCCACGGGCGACTCAATTAAGAACCATGTCGACTGCCAATACTGTATCGCCATTTCGCATCTCGCACCAGGACCGCGACAACCTGGGTCGCAATGAGGCTTTTCGCATGATGCGAGAACATCTCAGGCGACAGGAATTGGGCATGAAGGCCCCAAGGTACGTGACTCTTGAAGAGGCTGGTTGTTTTGGTTATTCAAGGGCTAATTCGGGTGGATTGTAGCTTTTGCGCCTGCCACCGCAACTCCTGTCTTGCCCAGGAACAAGAGACATTCCGTCTGCATCGCGACATCATCCACACGCTGCTTCTTCCCTTGTCTCTCCTGCATCACGAAGCCTCGCGCATCGCCGCCAATGTCCTGCCCAGTCGCAAAGGAGCGGAGGCCGACCGGGCCTTCCGGGGGGAGGCACGGAGTGCCTATGCCTGGTTACACTCTATTTTGACTGAGGAACACGATTGGTACTTGACGGAGCGTTGCCCGGCGTGCATTGTCCTTCATGTGATGAATTCCGAGCCCACCATTCGCTTTATCGCCGTGGCCTGTCTCTTGTCCGACCACTTGCAAGGGACAAAGAGACGGTTGCCGAGCTTTGATTTCTGGCTCAGGTCATTGGAAGCCGCCGTCCGGGAAGATCCCTTCTGGGGCGATGATTTTTGGCCGGATATCGAATACCGCGCGTATGCGCTGACCGATAGTGTCAAGGAGCTGGTGTTGCAGTGTCTGGAGCTGCAAGCGGCGCTGGATCGGCAAGACCTGCCGCCATCAATGTCGTACCACGCCGGCTTCCACTGTGACTCGTCACGGCCGGCTGTTGTGGCCAAATCGGCCAACTGCACGCCAGTCACAATCACAATGGGCGACGAACAAAAGCTCATGGCCAAGGTCACCGCCGGTCGTGGCATGCAGTCACGTCGGACCGATCGGCCTCAACGCTTCCACACTCGCCGCCACGCGGATGCTCGCAGAAGATCCGTGACGTCTTGAAAGTGCTACCTTGGTATGGTGTCATAATCAAAGTTTCCGACCTTTGGACTTAATGGTCACGAATACGAGCGATCCACCTATCCTACCACACCCTTCCCCCCATCGAGGCATGGTTGCATGACTCCGGTTCACTCTGTCAAATGGGTCGAAAGTGATTAGCTCTGCGCGAAGCATTACTCACATGCAGTTCTATGACTCTGGTGAACACTCGAGTCGAAACTCAGATCTGGGGTGGGACGTGGCGACGGGAAGCGAACAATTTGCTATCTCCCTATATTGTGCGACCTACTACTCTCACAGATCAACCCGCCGCATTATCACGCAAGCGATCTCTACGTGGACTAGTCCTGCAAGGCTCATATGATTCGCATGGCAGCTATCAAGCTGTCGGCCTCTAGCCACGTACGCAAGGAGGTGATCCGCGGAGATGCACTTGTGCGGCGGGTATTCGTCAGCCAGAGGGCAGGGGCGGTCCAGCCAACAATTGCAGCAAGGCTGTTGCACTACGCATTGCGATGCAAGCTCGGGAGCAATGGGCCCTGTTTAGGCGGCCAGGGATTCGAATGGATGTCGAGTTTTATAGCCCACTGGGCAGTCGACCGAGGAGTTGACTCTGAGACGCGCGTCGTAACTCAACTTACTCTGTTTACACCAGATAGTGAAATACAGACCAATTGCAAATAGTCAGTTTCCAATCTAGCCACATGTGTAAACATTTACCGTAATGAGTCAAGCTGTAGCCCAAGCTACGGACATGCATCAACGGTAAGTCTGACTTGCATTTGGTGCATTGAGCGACCGAGCTAACCAATGCCGCGAGCCTTTTCCAGAAGTTCCTTGCCTTATTCATATCAGGACTTTTGAATTCAGGCTACATTTTCTCCAGTACTACTTATCTTGATGGCATGATGCTAAGCACTACATGAGCACATGAGTACATGATACTTCTCTTGAACATTCCATGATGTTGTGCGACCGCAGCTCTGGGCTTTCTTCCAAATGGGCCGAGTCATCAATTCTTCATCCCATTGGCAAGCGCAAGGCGTTATGAAACAGGCTCCTTCAAAGGACGTTATCATCAGTGCCACAAGCGAGACATGGTCAGCTTGTCCTTACATCCTGTGATGTTCGATCAGTGGAAACTGCCATTGCCAACACACGCAAAGATAAGGCATCTGCTTCGGGAGCATCCTTGTTTCAAGGTTCGGCTGGAATGATCACCAACAGCGGAAGTAGGGAGGTTCGACGCTGTTGTTGTCTATCTGCCTGTCTCGCCTTGGAGCTACTAGGTAGGATTGTCCCTGTCTCTAGGTGCGTGAGTAAGGGTATGTTATCTCGATTATGGATGGTTCCTTCCCGGGTCTTCACTACACGAATTCTCGTTCGCGAGCTTGATGGTACATTGCCACTGTGCCGTGGATGATTTCGTAGTGAATCTCAACTTTAGTCGTGCTGTACGCACGGCCTCCCGATTCTCGCCGTATACCTACGGACTTGGACATGAAGTGAAGAAACGCAATGCTGCATGGTCCCATCATGTCATGTCATTCTACTTCAAATCCTTGGCAGTGTTAGGAACGTCAGCAACGACTCACAACAACATCCCTCTCTATCCCTGCCCGCTGGAGGGAAGACTCGGAGCCGCTGATCCTCGTCACCTCTCTTTCTCTCTCTCGCTCCTTCAGACTCTTACCTTGCCCAGTTGGCATCTGGGGGATTGTCGCTGGATGTTTGGTATATTGTCTTACTTACCCTGCATATATAGCTGATTGCGTGGGTCCCAGGATTCATGGACACATGTGATGAATACCAGTATGTTTGTCCCGTCTGAGTACTGCGTTTCATATGAGGCTGAGGTGTACCTGCTCCAGCCCTGGTGCTTCCGGCTGGCTGCTACCTATGAGGGAGGGTGGGGGCTATATACTATTTCCTAGTAATGATACATGCCGCAGGGTTTAGCATTGTTGCCCGTTCCGGAGTGAGCAGCAGCCTCGTGGGGAGGAAAGGGGGCTTTGTTGGATAGGGTTGTCCTGAATGCTGGTGACGATGGTGATGGTTGGCTGATGAGACGATTCTCTCGAAAGCGAAATTGAACATTGAAGAGGTAGGCAGGTAGGCAGGGTGCGCCGCCATCCATTGCCCCGGGTCCGCCGTATCATCCCCCCCCCTCCCCCCGGAGACTCTGGCGTTGGCGCTATGTTGAGCAAGGTTTGAGCTAGGGATCCTGCGGGAGAGGGGGGGAAGGGCATGTGAGGGCGGTCCTTTATCTGGTGAAGTTCACGAGAGTTATTTCCTTGGTTGTTGATTGTCGAAGGCTGGGCACGGAGTCTGATCCATCCATCAGGCTGAAGGAATTGTTTTCCTATATCTGTGCTTGATATGTGTTGATTATAAACGCGAGGGTTCGAGGACTGTTGTCGGAATTCATCGCTGCACTAAGTGTAAGTGCAAAGAACATGCCGTAAGATTGAGACAGCAGGGCCGTGATCCTGTCATTGCTGCACGGTTGAGAAGTCATTGCCAGTCTGTTTATCGCAACATCAATTTGAAATCATATATCTGCATTGATATCACGGCTGTAGAGGATCAGTGTATAGCTAGCACCGAATACATAAATCCAGCATCAGCCGGATATTCTCACCTCGGGTTGTTGCTCGCAGTTCTGAGCGGACAAGGTAGAAGAAGTAGGAAGCAACAATCCCACCCATAATTCTGACATCCATATTTCACAAGAAACACGAAGTAGTAGAGCATTGACATCCACTTCGACCTATCGTCATTCCAGGGCAACTGAACCCCGGGCGTCGAACAATATCAAGCATAGTATAGATAAACTATCGGCAATTCATCGACCCCAGCTCTCGGACCCCTGTCCGGGGACTTGACTGCGAGTACGGAGTACTAACCAAATTATTCTCCAGCAAGTCGCAGCAAACTAACTACTGCCTCAGCTGCATGCAGCCCGGATTGACATCGACCTAGAGACCGAACATGCAGCCTATCTCCTTGTCCATTGTTTCCCCCCAAAAACTAAACAAAAGAATACTGATCCCATAGTAGGTGACCTACAGATCGAATCAACCAAATCCCCTTCGGCGTCGAGACCCGTCCGTGACCCCGGCACAACCTCCCTCTTTCGTCCGGTGGCGTTTTCTTCCCTTCGAGTCCCTTCCTCCAGAAACCCCCGTATGTCCAGGGGAAACAATAAAGGAAAGAGACCCGAGCGGCCGGGCATTGGCCAGGCCAGGGACGGGAGGCAACCATTGAAGTGGGAGGGTGTATACGTATACCTAACGTGCCGTACCACGACCAACTCTAAATGAGATGACGGGGCGGGATCAAATTGGGAGGGGGGCCGTTTTTAATATATTCCGACAACAATTGCGGGCTTCAGGTTGATGATGAATGATGAATGCGATCGGGAGGGGATGTGGTTGTCGACGGCTTGATTGGGTATTTGTGTTCACAAGCGATATTGGGGCGTGGAGTTGGGATGAGGAATTTTCATCTATGTATGTATGTAAAGTACGTGGAAAATCTGGGTTTGTGGGGTAGTGGGTTGGCTTGTGTCGGGTTGATTAAAAGTGTTTTTTTTGGGGGACGGTGTATGTTGTTGGATGGGGTTGAGGTTGGGAGGTTGCGTGGTTGGTTCTCTTATGAGTACCTAGCCGTGAGGATTTGGGGTGGGTAGTGATCGGGTTTGGATCATCTGATAACAATTATTTTGTAACTTGGTACTGTTTGTGGATGGGGGGATGGTGTTGATCTTGGGATATAGGGTGTGGTAAGTTGGTGATCCTGTATTGGGAAAGATACTGCCACGGGTCGGAGTAGATGAAGGGTGCATCGCATGGCATTGCAAATAGTAGGTAGAGAGACTGCCAGCACCGCTCTTTTGGAACGGACTCGACCTTTCTACATAAGTTATGATTATCGCAACCTAGCTCCTCTAATGCGTGCACACATACGGAGTATGTATGTGGCCACTTTGGTGATTCCCGTGACTTGGTCATAATCCATCATTTTATTATTCTGGGGGGTACTATCGAGGACCATCAACTCTAACCATGATCAACATGACTTACGGAGTACTGTGTACATACTTGTAGTCCAGTACATGGAATTTGAACAAGAGAATCTAGACTCTCGGGTCAGACTCCTCCCTCCCTTGTCAGTTGTCACCATCGAAGGAAACAGGATTGCGGCGGAGATCTACAAGATAATCTTACTCTTGGTCGTTCATACATTGATTCCTGCAAATCTATGGGAAGCAAACAATATCCCCGTATTCGTTCATCTTTAGTCATTTGTGCTTCTTGTTGTTCCCATCAAGCAAGTCTACCGAGCACACATCCCAGAAAAGAAGGGGACAAGGACCAGGTGATACGTGCACACACCCTTGGGTCTGTTGATGACTGGTGACAGGACTTTGACAGTGCCAGCCAGTGCCAGTGCCGCCCGTCAACCACACAGTTGGGAAGCGCAATCTCCCTGACCCATAGGTGGGGGAAATCTATCCGTCATGGATTCTGTTTCCTGTGGTGCAGTGCAGTGGTGCAGTGGTGTAGTGGTCTTTAGCGAAATGAATTGGAGTATTGTGTACTGTACGTGCATCCATGAAATCCTGACCTCATTGTTGTTGTAGAAAAGGTCATGCAATTTTACTGCAGACCCAATGACCCATAATGTAACTCCACCACTAGACCAGGTACTGTACAAGCAAGCCCCCCTTCCCCCTATCAATGTCAATGAATTTTTCCCTATCCCCGTGGTTTTGTGGATGTTCATGTTTTCCTCTTTAGTTTTAGCTACGCTAAACCTTGAAGACTTGTTGACACAAAAAAAAAAAAAAAAAAAAAGCACGGGACCCAAATCGGACCAGCCACTGACGTCGTGAACAGGGCTCTACCCATAGATGGGGAAAAGTCGACTGAGACGGATTTACGGATGGAGCAGATCCGGGTAAGGGGAGGGGCATAATTTCCAGTTGCGATGGGTAGGTGGAATTGAAAGGGAGAGAAAGGCGCGGCTAGACCACTGGCGGGCGGATAGTCTACATTTGTAAATTCGCTGAAGTGAATGTTGTTCATCGATACTACCTTAGGCATGTCAGTGGCAGTGTCCGTGACTTGTCGACCGCTCTTTCTGGGAAGAGAGAGGGGAGGGGGTGTCAAATCTAGAGTATGGAAAGTATGGAAAGTGAATCTGACTGCAGTGGAGAGGTTCGGGTCATTCATTTGCAACAGCAACAGAAAATAATTAAGGGGTTTCAAGGTTAAGAGGTTCGGTTCGGTGGATTGATTGATGGGCGTGGGCAATGAACAGACACTGGCCAAGTGGGAATAAAAAAAAAAAAAAAAAAAGGAAAGCAAAGCAATAGACAATTGCGGATTTCAGCCTCAGGCTCGGCGGGATTCAGCCCGGATCTACGGAGTGCAGTACATACTTGACAAAGGATCTTGCTGATTTACTGCTGTAACTACCCTGTAGACTTGACGGATCTCATGATGTCCTCCAAAGGCTCAGAAGCTCAGAAGCACCTAACCAAAAGTCGTCACGGCAAAGTCGGCAAGTCTAAATTGATTCCCAATCTCAAAGTGTATCGAGATAGTAAGATTGTACGGTGTTCTTAGGTTTGGAACAACCTACGAGCGGGATTATGCTTCTGGTGACTCGTACCTGCCTTAGAGCCTATGAGATGATCTGGAAGCAGAGTCACGCTACAGAGTACTCGACCGTGAAGATGGAAATGATCTCGACGGCAGTCAAATTGCGGTGTTCACGGAAAAGAAAACCTGAACACGCACACACACGGTAAAAGCAAATTGAACCTTAAATCCTCAAGCGAAGAAAAAGAAATGAACGAGAAAAAGGACCTGTTCAACCTCTGACTACCCAAGGGGCATCCCGATCACATTAGGCGGATCTTTTCGGCAGCACGGAAACAAGGGTCTAGGCGTCAATCCGCCCGGATGCGGCAGTGGATTCGATCGCGCCATGCAGGTGCGCCTTTCTGCCGTGGAACCAGGGTGAGGGGGGGGGAAGGGAAAGCTGACGACGTCAAGATCTGAGAAGACATACTACTTGTAGAGGGGGAAAAGAGTAGATGATTCATGAAAAGTATCGTTGGCTTGGTCGGCGGGCTCGGGGAAATGGGAACATGGCTGGATCTGGGGAAGTAGCAGTTTAGTGGACGAGGAATCATTTTCCCCTTTGGTGTTTACTTGAGCATTGACTGTATGAATCACCAATTGAGTTTCCATTCAGACAGCAGGACCAGGTTGAAGCTGTCCCCATACCTACCGGTACTCAGCCTGACCTTGTAAAATCTATGCCACCCCAAAAAAACCTCCGACATATTAGATTCTGAGTTATGATTTTGTGCAATGAGGCCGGCGACGATCAAGCCCGAGCCACTAAGTGACTTTAGTGAGCTAGTCCCCTTCCAATCTATTTATACACAATCTCCACCTTGATTGTGCACAGATTTTTTAGCCGAAAGAGCCCCATTTCTCATTTTGTGCAGGGACTATCTTCCGGGGGGGGGGAGGGGGCGGAGGCGGCCGGGCGCCTTGGGATTACTTTTCGCCTGTCTGTCGGTGTGACGAGGTGTTTGCTGTTGGCCTCGTCGCCTCAAATGTAAATTGTACTGTACGGTAGGGGGGGTGGGCATTGTTGTTTCGCATCTGATTCAGAGCGTGTCTCGACCCGGAGATCCGATCATGGCTCACACCCGCGCCGGCGCCCGCGCAAGACCAGGCAAACAAGCCTCCTCGATCAGACAGTGCAGGACGATGATCGTCAAAAAGTGATGCTGATCCGGGTAATATGAGATCCTTTCTAAGGCGAGCGGGCAAGGGAAAAGGGAAAAAGCAGAAGGACGGAGCCCAGACCATATCAATTGTCACTGCCCTGACCACCACGGACAGCTTGACGGGGCACCTGGCAGCCCTGCCATGCCATGGATAAGGGTTGACTGGGGATGTGGATGGTATGAGTACTTATCAAAATGCCGCATTCGACATAAGAAGCAGTAGCAATAGCTGTTGCCTTCGGCGGGAGGTAGATTGAGAGAGGGTTGGTGTGGGGTGGAAAATAGGATTACTGACCAGGTCATCCGCAGGTTGTGTGTCTTGTCCTCCTCCCCGTTACCACACATACAGACCACAGTACGGAGTACACCCTCACATACTCATACAACAGAGAAAGAGAAAGAAGTTGAGACAACGCAAGAATGGGCAGTGAGTGGTAAAGCCGGGTAAAGGCGACCACCGTGGAGTCATGACTGGAGGTGAACCCAGTAAGCCCGGTTCTAGGCAGTGGGTCTTGAGTAATGGAAAGAAGAAGGAGGGGATGGGGGGGGGGGGCAAAAAACCCGAGAAAATAATTAAAATCCAGCAAAAAACGGGAAATGAAATAAAATCAAAAACCAAGGACGGGGAGGAAGAAAAGTGGCCACAACGGAAGGAAAGGACACCCTCAAGGCCCGTGTAATGCTGGTTACGGTAAGGTATCGCCCGGCTTTGCCCATCTTAGCTCCGATCAGCCACTATGGGAAGGCAGTGGGACACACCACTGGCACAACAGGCTGAGGGTGGAAGGTCTAGATGGGTCGGGATGAGTCCGGGCAGTGTCTGGAACTGAAGGATGTTACCGTCCAATTACTTGTATGTTACAGGATGGTTACAGTGGGAATTATGGATAACTACACAGTATTGTTTCTATTCTTCTTGTACAATGATGTGTAAAAATGAGATAGTCTGGTAGAATAAAAGGCTGAGATGTAGATGAATATATATACAGATTATCAATGATAGATGTAAGAAGTATTATAGTTAGTGTAGAACAATTGGACCTGTTGACCACCTAGTAGGGTACTTGAGTACTACCACCTCTCTGCGGACTGACTGCAGAGAGCGGCGGCCTCGTGTCAGGAAATTCCCCAATCAGGCAGGGTGCGGTCTAGAACACGGGTGGAAAGTCGCAGCCCGAGGGTCTTGTTCCTTTCGGGCTGTCACTCACCCTTGAGGTCAACTCACTCACTCACTCACTCACTCACCACCCACTGCCACCACCTCCATCCATCCATCTGTTCTGGCCCTTCCATTTTTCCACCTTGGCTAGGCTCCTTTCTCTCTTTCTCTCTTTCCACCTCCTCCTACTCTCTTTTCTCTCCATTCCCCTAAAAAAAAAACCTTGTCCTTCTTCAGTTGTCTGTCGGTCCTGTTGCTGCTAGTGCTCATCTAAGTTAGTGCCTACTGACTGGATGGCGTCTGGCCGCTCTCCGAGTTTCGAGTCTCGAATTTCGAATTTCTACGACGGAGTACGGTAGTAGTCTCTTTGGGTTTCTAGCTTTCTAGCTGGAGTCTCTAGTCTCGCTCGCCCTTCAATCTCGCCCTTTCCCCACTGTATCATCATCGATCATCATCAACCACATCCACCCGCACACTTCCATTAACTAACAACCACCACCACAACTCTCTTTTCTTCTTCTTCTCCTCCTCCTCCTTCTTTACCTTCCTCTCCTCTCCTCTGCTCTGCTTCCTTCATCTTCCCCTCTCTTTTCCCCTCATCTATACTTCCTCCCTATACTTTACTTCCACCACATAGCAATCAATCTCCCGACCGTCCCGTCCTCCGCTCACTCTAAACTGGTTTTCTGCCTCAACCACCACTACCACCACTTCCACTACCTCGTTACCGGTATTTGTGTGATCATTGATTCAACTATATTTTCCGTGAAACCTTCCACCACACACGACCCTCCTGACAGACAACCTGACCATCATTTACCGAGCCGCTATCATTAAGAGGCGTTGATCTGCCCTCCCTCCAATTCCCCTCCCCTCCCACCACCACCCCCCCCCTTCCAATCGGTCTTATCTTCCGCCTCCTCCCGTTGCTCCAGGGCCCGATTCTGTTATTGGGTCCGCCTGCATCTCGCCCTCGCTGCTGCTTCCACTGTGCCAGCAGCGCCTCATCCGCAGACTGAATGAATTCTCCATTGTGTCATGGACCGTTTCGGCCTGCTTTGGAGGTGCGAAACAGCTCGGTCATGCGTTCTCCATATTCAACAACCTCTAGTTCCTCAACTTCGCCATCGTCAGAAGTGTCCGGGGAACCTAGCTCGCCCTTAAGAGCCGTGTCGCCATTTGACTCGCACGACCCCCTTCGCATTAGCCCGATCTCTCCTATCAAGCCACAACACCACTCCTCTCGATCTCCTGCATCCTTCCACCCTGATACTGGCTCCAGTCGGCTGAAGCGTCGAGCCTCGCAGGGCTCAATCCTCACTAAGCCTTCTCCAGTCTCCCGTTTCCTCTCGCGCAGCAACGCTTCTCTCCATCTCCCATCCTTCGAAGAACTTGGTCTCTCGTCGAAATTCTCCCGTTCCGACTCTCAGTCCTCTCCCCCGCAATCCCGCCTTCGTCTTTCCACTGGTCCGACTGCCTCCAGTTCGCTGGCGACTCGAGCATCGCAGTCTTCCTCTGCTGGGTGGGATTCGTCGGCCAAAAGTGACTACCTCTCTGCTCTTCCACCTACTCCCCCTGATGATAACGATCACATTGCGTGGAACCCTACCTCCGATATGTTGCTGTTCGAGTCACATGTAACTCGAAACCATGCGCCCATAGTCATGGACGAGGGTCCAAACATCGGCAATTCCCCAGCTCGGACTGACGGCCTCAGTAGCCCTTCCGACCAACTGTCAAACGTGTCACCGTCGAGCTCCGGTGGCAGCCCAGGGTCCTCAGATGAGATGGATTGTGATCACAGCTCATGGCTTGAGAACAGCATCGAAGCTACAGGTAAGTCAGCATCCAGAAATCCGCGAGTGAGCACCGCTAATCGGCCCATCGTGAATAGTCTCATCACTTGCTCTCTCGAACTCCCGCGGAGAGGCCGTCAAAATCGTCTCTCAGATGCTCCCATATCCTCGCACTGCTGACAAGGCCGCTACGATATCCTCCAGCGACAGTGTCTATTGCTCGTTAGTGCAGGCAGTACAAAATCGACTCCGCCATGGACAGTCGCCCTGGATCAATATCACCCACGCAGTTCCTGAACAATTCAGCCTCTCCAACCTACCATCCTCACCCCCGCATAGCCCTCGATATTCATTTTCCAACGACGATTACTTCAACTCCACCGTCTTCTCCAGTGCCGCTGTGGTATCAGCTTATCACGACTTCCGCGGTCCCATCCAAACCCGACCCTCTCACTCGCCCATGCCGATCGTTCCACCCCTCACGGTTCATCTCTCGATCTTGGAACGCTACCTCCCTCCCTCGTCGGCCCAGGAATACAAGGATCTCTTTTCGCCATATCGCCCGTCCTTCTTGGTTGATCGACTATCCGAGCTGTCCCCTCACGGGGGCTCGTTACTCTTTGTCTACCCGACTCGCAGGGGTGGATCTACCTTCAAGTCACAGTATCTGGGTCCTATTCTGGACCCCTTGCTTCGTCAACTCGTGGTCGTGAATGAACTTTCCACTGATATCGGTCGTTATCTGGGCAAGCTCTCTTCCGTGTCTCATATGGACGACTTCGACACGATGCGGGAGAACCTCGCCCAGCTCTGTAACTCTCTGAGCTCCTCTTCTTCTCAATTCAGTATTGTCGACGCTCGAAAAGGCAGCTCTCATCTCGATCGGGAACTTTGGACCGAATGGTTCATCCACCAAGAAAAAGCTCGCATGAAGGAGGTGCTTAGCTTGTATTGGCAGAATGGTCGGCGTCTTCCGGCCACCAAGGCTGTTTCCAATGTGTCTTCCACGAACTACATCTTGGAGGACAAGGAGGTGACCTCGGCCATGCTCTTGGGTGAGATCTTGGATGGGATTCGACGACGACCTTATGGCGAGGATTCCGAACCCCACGATGGAGTTGAGTTGGGCGTTTTCGTCATCCGCCGATCCCACTCATAAGCGGGCTCGGACAGGGTGGAGCGAGCTGCAGACGCATCACCCCCCTTGCGTCCCTCCTTCGTTCTACTCGTTGATTCTTGTTTTTTTTTTCTTTCTCTTTCTTTTTATTTTGTTTGTGGCTGGATATATGGTCGTACAATAAAAAGGGGACCTGGCGGGTCCGGCGGCGTCTTGAGGAGTTAGATGGACATTGGGTCTCAGTTTGCATGTTTGGGACGTCTATCTAGGAAGCATTGGCTGTTTGCATTGTTTTTCCGTTGGAACAGAATACCCAGGATATCTTGTGTTATGGAAGCGTGATGACCACTAGCTTGTGTCGATGATGATGACAATTATTACTATTAGCTTAGATGATGGATTGCAGGGTCCAAGTATCGAAATAAAATAGGATGTATTCATCCAAATTGGGGGTGCCAGTCTGGCATAGTCTACTGAAGAACTACTTTGCAATTGTATAGATTTGATTGCCTGGGACATTGATTCTTTCATCAGAACACAGGGTCTGACATTAGGCATGAGGTGCCGGGAGAAAAAGGTGACCTTACAAAGCTAGGAAGAGCAGTCCGATTTCATCTCAGCTCCAGGCTCCAAATACTATGGGAGTCTATTCACATTCAAGAATGCATCTTCCAGGCGAGCGGTTGAGCCGGGCGGTGAGAAATGTCCCCGACGCTAAGCTGTATCGGGCCAGCGGCCGGCTGCCCGCTTTCTGCTTCTCCTCCGTCACTGTTCATCCGTCCATTCATCCTTCCACTTTGTTCTGGTTCGCTTTGTCTGTCCATCTTGCGATATCTTTTTTGCCCTGAATGTGCTTAATTGTCGGAATTGGGACCTGCACTGCTCTCTAACAGCAGCAGTTCTGTCTAACGTCTCTCAATCGCACCTGTCTTTCAAACACAGCGGGAGAGTGAGTGAAAGAGAAATAGATCGCTTTCGCACTTGACCCAGCCCTCCAGCGTCTTCTATTTTGCACATTTACCTGGCGAGTGATCCGCCCAGATTATGGCTTACTCGCCTGCCCCTCCATCTCCAGTTCACAGTAGCGGCGTCCCAAACATGTCTAACAATATTCATTCCCGAGGGCGCTCGACAAGTCCTCCGACCAGCGTGCCGCTCTCCAAACGGGACAAGCGACGCAGCGCGCTTCAGGAGCGTCTTCAAGACCTGACGGCTTCCTTCAGTCAGAACCGAGACACCCAGTTTCGGCAACAATTGCATGCCCTTCAATGCGACATGACCTTAATCAACAATGCGGATCCTTACGAGCCGGGTCCGCTTCCCGATTCCGCGGACGAAATTGCACAACTGATTGAGAATACTGTCGGCGGAGGGAAATTCGCCAAGGAGATGGCTAGTCTGGCGGGGATGTGGTACTCGCGATTCGTGCAGGAAGTAAACCAGGCCAAGGCTGAAAAGGATGCAGATTTAGCGATGTTGGCAGTAAGTTTGCGTTCTTTCTTGATTTCTGCACCCCCCGGCCCCGGTTTGGCCTGCGCATGCTAATGAACCTTCTTGCCTAGCATCGTCATACCAACAATCTAGAAAGATTTCAACGGGAGTATGCGTTCCGCGTCCACTTCGCCGAAGAAGAATACAAGCACCTTGCAAATACCCTCCGCGAACGTCTCGTCCAGACCATTACCGGCAAACGGGCCCGTCTAATGCGGGAGAAAGAGCAGTTGGATCTGGCTGACACCAACGCTCTGCTCCTGCATCCGAACCAGTTCAGCATCACCAATCCTGCCAGCCCAGGTGGCATCCACGGTAACCGCAAGACGCGGCACACTCGCCATCGTGTCGATCTTGAGCTCGGCGAAGGAGCCATGGCAGAAACGTTCAACAGGCGAAAGAGAAAGGCACCCGAGGAAGATGTCGGCTCTCCAGTTCGGGACTCGGGCTTATCTTCGCATCCGGCCGAGCGCGCAAAAGCTCAGCTGGTGCAGCAACAGCAAGCGCCCGCATACGCAATCCAGAACCTTTTTACGGAGAAAGAGCTCAGTGCGCACGCCAACCATGCACATGTGGCTACCGTACACTTTTTCTCAACGTCCAAACGTGCGGATCAGCCCTCGGGTGCCGCCACCAACGGCAACAACACTGACGCGGATGAGGGATCCGGCGTCGACGGCACAGGCGCGGAAGACAACGGTACCCCGGCCACCGATATGGCTCGGACGGCCAGCCAAAACTTCCACGCCACGCGCTCGACCCGGGGACACGGCAACCACGCGCTGAACGCCCTGGCTGAGCTCTCTGATAAGCCCGCTGTGCGGCCCAATCTCCCCTACAACATTTTGGCCAATTACCACGCGCGTCCTAGTAACAACGGCGCTCCCCCGTTACCGCCACTCATGAACGAGGAAGTTGACGATGACTGGGCTCGCATGGACCGGCTGCATAATAAGCCGGTCGGCTTCGTTGACAGAGGCCTGGCGCAACTCCTTGTCGAGTCTAGTCCTGCTGAGGTGAACGGCGTCCCTCAAAACCCCAACCAGTTCAACATGTTGCATCCGGACTTCCCGACGGATATGGGGATGCATCTGTACCCTCTTTCAAAGGACACGGGAGATGGAGTCTATAGTAATGAACGGGCCAAGAAGAGTAGAACTTAGCCCCTCTTCTGGTGTCTCATTTTTGACTCGGTTATCCAACCCCCACCAAACCAAACCGCACATATGCCCCCCTCCGAACTATACCTCTTGGCCGGTCAACATCGATTGAATCGATACATGCATTGTTACCACCGCATTGCACGAGTACCAAAGACTACTTGGGAATCACGACTTTTACCATTACTTGCTACACCGGATCCGTTGGCTTACTTTACACCTACTACTTCTGACTACTACCACTTACACGCACGGAATACAACTAGCGGGAGTGAACACGATTGCTTTCTGCCTATCTTACTTTTGTTCTTACTGGTTCTTTGTTTGAAGGCGTTTGGGACGGCGAGAGGAGAACTTGGATTCTTTTTCCCCCTTTCTTTTTTGTTTCTTTTTCCCATCAAAACGCCTTGCTTTTCTTGGCTCTTGTCTGTCATACTTGAGCTACTTTAATTCATCCCCCATACCCTAGCTAGAGAGAAGAAAGAGTGAGAAGACGGAAAAGAAGCACTCAATGATATGACAAGACTTAATTTAACCTGACCATTTCGTCTGCTTTGGATTTGATTCAGTCGGAGGGTAGAGCATAAGGAATATATCTCTAGTAACGCATTGTTCTTGTTCTTGATCTTCTCATGCCAGTGGTGTTGTTTGTGTATATCGAACCACTTTCCGCGCCTTGCACGTATTCTCTACTATGAGTACTACCTGGGAGTAGGTACAGTTACTACTAGTACAGTACAGTACTCGGTAGGCTGTAGTACATTCCATGCATACTGCCCGAATCTCTAAAAGCGGCGGGAGATCCGCCTGTGTCTCCGCTCCACTTGGATTTTCGTCAGCAGGGATTAAGTGGCGGAGATAAGGAAGTGCCAGCCGGAGTTAGTTATAGATAGATCGATTCAACTCCGTAGGTAACTTTACAGGGATTTGCTCTTGGAAAAAAAGTAACTTCCAGTCTTTGTGTCTTTGCGTAAGTGACTAGCAGGCGCCAGCATACTTGCTAGTCATCAATAGTTTCTTTGCTTTTTGTCTCGAGCCACGCACCTCCCTCTGTCCCTTGAACCTTGGTCCTTATAAAGTTTGCCTCCCCCCCCCCCCCCCCCCCAAGAACCGGAAGTTGGATATGCGTGTCCTCTGGAGAAATTGGCATTCTCTCCATCGTCACAGTGTATCGGTCTCACGTGGGTCATCTTTCGAAAAACGCAATATGAGTACCCCCGCATCAGGGATCCTGTATTCGGCAGCTGTTTTGCTCGCGCCGGGATCTCCGGGCCCGAGTGATATCAAGGATAAGGTTCATCATCGTACCAGTGGCTTCAAGAACCCATGGAAGTAAGTCATCAAACTGAGCACGACACGAAGCCCGCTGAGCTGGATGTTAACTTTGTTCTCAATCATCAGCTCCTGGAAAGATATCACAATCAGTGATGCTGTACGGTTTTGGGGGTAAGTGCTCAGGCCGCAGAGAGCGACAACCGTGTATGCAGTGCAGGTTTGACAATGCATCGATGAGCTGACTCGTGCATGCTTCTTGCTGCTGTTACTTAAAGGCAGATGATCACGGGCAAGATCAAATTCCCGAGCACCGCACCGCCCACCATTCCTGTGCAGAAAGCAGAGTTTCTGGCCAGTCGCACCACTTCCAGCCTGCGCGCAACCTGGCTCGGCCATGCCTGTTACTATGTCGAATTTCCTAGCGGCCTGCGAGTCCTCTTCGACCCCGTTCTCGAGGACCGTTGCTCTCCGCTGTCTTGGATGGGTCCCAAGCGCTTCACCGACACTCCCTGCCAGGTTCAAGATATCCCTATCATCGACGCGGTCGTGATCTCCCACAACCACTATGACCATCTCTCTCATCCTACCATCAAGGAGATCTTTAGAAAACACCCGAATTGCCACTTCTTTGCTCCCCTGGGCAACAAGAGCTGGTTCGAGCAGCTCGGAATCAAGAACGTAACAGAGCTGGATTGGTGGGACGAGCGCGATCTCGTCCTGTCGCCCTCCCAGGAGTCCCCGGCAAAAGTCGAGGGAGCGGGTGAAGACATCAATTCCCCGTCCGCTGAGATCAAGGCTCGAATCGGCTGCCTCCCATCGCAACACACGAGTAACCGAGGGGTCTTTGACCGGGCCAAGACGCTCTGGGCTTCGTGGTCCATCGAGTCCGGGGGCCAGAAATTATACTTCGCTGGGTAGGTTCATGATCGAATGATCCGGGATAATTCCTCTTCCTAACCCAGATCTCCTGAACTTTGCACAGGGACACCGGGTACGCAGCAGTTCCAGAACTTCCAGCTGGCACCAACGACCATGCCCCAGAGCACAACTTCCCCACCTGCCCAGCCTTCAAACAGATCGGACAATACCGAGGCCCCTTTGACTTAGGGTTGATCCCCATTGGAGCCTACGCGCCCAGATGGTTCATGAGCACCATGCACGCCGACCCTCACGATGCTGTCAAGATCTTCCGAGACACCCAATGCAAGCGAGCCATGGCCATCCACTGGGGCACATGGGTCTTGACCGAAGAAGAGGTGCTTGAACCCCCCAAGAAGCTGAAGGAGGCATTGCGAGACCACGATCTTCCGGAAACGGGGGTTTTCGATGTCTGTGATATCGGCGAAAGTCGCGAGTTCTGAGAGAGAGAGAGAGATAACCTTAACCTTTCGGGGAAGGATTTGAAATATAGTGTTCGATCAAATGTGTACAACAAGGTTTTTTTTGCTTGTGTTAGAGCCTCCCTAGTTTTTAATATGTCTTTTGACTTTTGTGGATTGTTTTTATTGAATGTACTTTTTGCTACACGCTCCTCTCCTGCACTGGATGCACTGGGCATCCGTTAAGCTACAACTCATTTTGCTTTTTTCTCACCGTCTTTCTTGCATATGACTTGTCTAAACGGAAATTCTCCATCCACTCCATCGCAGAAAATTTCATTTGAATTAACAGAGGGGTCACCCTGCAAGGCGAAGGGCAGTGGATGACTTATGAACTGGCCTGTCCCCTTCCTTTCCGATGGCCAACGTTGGGGAGTGGGAGCATCATCCACAATCCATCCACAAACGTGCCCCATGAGCCAAATCATCTATGATCGCCAGCTTGACCACCGCTGTCTATGTATGCTCTACGGCATGGAGAAAAATGCTTGACAGAAGACACCTATCGCGTTATCTGTATCATCCATACCGTGGAAAACTGGTCAATTGATGTATGCTTCACCGTGTGAAAGGTTAGTAGTCGAAGAAGCTGTTGCGCGTTCTTCTCTGTTCTCTACCTGTGCTTACAATTGATGTTCTAGCCATCGATGAATGCTCTAATCCAAGTCCGGTGACACGCTGGCCTTCTTGCTTCCTTGCCTTTACTAGGTTCCAGCTGGCTTCTAGCCCCAGAGACTCTTTCTGGGAAGCGCTGTATTTTGCCCATCAAACTAGCTGTACCAGGGCATCTTGGTGGCTGGCGGATCATCATGTCCTCGTCCAGCATGCTTCCGCCCGTAGGGCCTGTGGGTCATGCCTACCCCCGACGACGACGCCGAAGCAGCAGCAGCAGCAGCAACAGCAGCAGGCAGTACTCCTGGACCGGGCCCCGACCGAAGCCCTGGGGCGGTTCCCGCGGCTACTCCACCGACGACGAAGACGAGGTCCTCTACGACCTGGACGAAGCCGCCCTGGCGCAGCTGCCCGTGCACCTCCAAGACACCATGCGCGAGTTGCAGCTGGAGCGCGTCCACCGGTTCCAGCAGCAGCAGAGCGCCCACAACGAGCTCCGGCTCTGCAGGCCCCCCGTCTACCACAGCGACTATGCCGAGACCTGGTTCAAGAACATGATGGCCCGGCTATCGGCGGACCAGGAGATGAGTGAGGCCCACTACCATCTGCGACAGGCCCAGGGAAACACCTACCAGCAGGATGGAAGTTGGCGCTCGCAGCAGCAGCAGTGGTCGGTCAACCGGCACAATGATATTCAGGCTGCTGCTGATGCTGCTGCTGCCGCTGCCGCTGCCGCCGCCGCCGCCATGGGGGGAAACAGTACTTGGTTCGGAGATGATGGTGAACCGGGACTGGAAATATCCCCGCCTCTTCATCGTCATCATAATGATGTGGCGGTTTTTGAAAGGGATGTGGATCGCTCACCTGTCAGCTCGAGGCGGTTTTACAGTATGCATTATGGGCATGGACCGCGGCTGGAGGAAAGAGGCCGACCTTTGTATGAGACAGACACGGGGAGTAGTAGTAGAGAACGGCGGCGCGGGGATGGCAGGGGCGCGGCTCAATCCTATGATCCACGGAAGAAGAGCCGGTCGGTCATAAATTTCATGCGCTGTAGGGTGAAGAGGAGTATCCGAAGAATGGGGAGGCTGTTGAAGAGATAAAATCGGGATGGGCCTCTGATTGTGCTGGCGTTTTTGCGGTATACCACTTTTTGAGCTTGACGGGTGTTTATTATATTCTTCTATGGGTTGGATTGGGATATTCGTTGTTGAGAGATCAGCCATTGCAGTTGCTGCGATGTGTGCAGTTCGTTATATAGAGATTAGTATGTGTATAACGTTATAACCAAGTAGAAGATGATATTGAGGCGGTCGGGAATTCCAGTGGTAGAACTGATAGATCAGGGGAAGGGTGGCACTAAACCCAATCCAGGCTAGTTGGCGGTGAGCTTCTTGTCCGCCATCCCACTTCGGGGTGCGCTGGAAATTTGATGGTGACGGCGGGCACAACACCTTAAGTTCCCCATCCTACGAACCGGCCTCTTCTTTTGGCTGTTTGCTGCTCAGATTCTGCTTCCTTCCGCAGGATTATCTTAATATCGTTTATCTTATCCCCTCCTCTCCTACACACGCCAAAGAACCACCGCCAAAATGCAGGCTCCGGTGGTGGTGATGAGTATGTTGCTTTGAGGGGGGAGGTTTTGCCTGTGCTTGGCCTCAGAATGCTGACTTGTTTATAGACACCAACGCTGGTGACAGACAGGTTGGTCGTAAAGCTCAGCTGTCCAACATTGCCGCTGCGAAGACGTACGTCAAACCCTTCCCAACCCCCGCCTCCCCGCTCCGGTCTCTAATACAGGATTGTCAACTGCAGCGTTGCGGATATTATCCGGTCATGTCTCGGACCCAAGGCTATGCTGAAAATGCTGCTGGATCCAATGGGCGGTATTGTCCTGACGAACGACGGACACGCTATCCTGAGAGAAATTGAGGTGTCGCACCCCGCCGCGAAGAGCATGATCGAATTGAGCCGCACTCAGGACGAGGAGGTCGGAGATGGAACGACGACCGTCATTATTCTTGGTATGCATGCATTGCTGCTTCGGGGCTTTCCTGATTGCCGAAGCAAGCCTGCTAACATGTACCAGCCGGTGAAATGCTCGCACAGGCCCTTCCCCAACTCGAACGCAACATCCACCCCGTTGTCATCATCTCCGCCTTCAAGCGTGCTTTGGCTGACGCCCTCGCCATCGTCGAGGAGGTCTCGATACCCGTCGACATCGACGACGACAAGGCCATGTACACCCTCATCCAGTCCTCCATCGGAACCAAGTTCGTCTCTCGGTGGTCGGAGCTTATGTGCAGCCTCGCCCTGAAGGCGGTCCGGACTGTGTCCTTCGACGCTGGCGGTGGCAAGCGTGAGGTTGACATCAAGCGCTACGCTCGTATCGAGAAGATCCCCGGTGGTCAGATTGAGGACAGTGAGGTTATCGACGGTGTCATGGTCAACAAGGATATCACGCACCCGAAGATGCGGAGAAGAATCGAGAACCCCCGCATCATCTTGCTCGACTGCCCGTTGGAGTACAAGAAGGGCGAATCGCAGACGAACATCGAGATCACCAAGGAGGATGACTGGAACCGTATCTTGCAGATCGAGGAGGAGCAGGTTAAGCACATGTGTGATGCCATCTTGGCTCTGAAGCCCGACGTTGTCATCACCGAGAAGGGTGTCTCGGGTAGGAACCAAGCGCTGAGATGTTGGGTTTGCATATAGCTAATTCCTGTGTTCAGATCTCGCTCAGCACTTCCTGATGAAGGCCAATGTCACGGCTCTCCGCCGTGTCAGAAAGACGGACAACAACCGTATCGCCAGAGCCACGGGCGCCACCATTGTCAACCGCGTGGACGACCTCCAGGAGTCCGACGTCGGAACCCAGTGTGGTCTGTTCGAGATCGAGAAGATTGGCGACGAGTACTTCACCTTCATGAGAAAGTGCCAGAGCCCCAAGGCCTGCACGATCCTCCTCCGCGGTCCCTCGAAGGATATCCTGAACGAGATAGAGCGTAACCTCCAGGATGCCATGGCCGTGGCCCGGAATGTTATCTTCCACCCCCGCCTTTCCCCCGGCGGTGGTGCCATTGAGATGGCCGTCTCTGTCCGATTGAGCCAGCTGGCCAAGTCGATCGAGGGCGTCCAGCAGTGGCCCTACAAGGCTGTCGCCGACGCCATGGAGGTCATCCCCCGCACATTAGCACAGAACGCCGGTGCCAGCCCCATCCGTGTTCTCACTCGTATGAGAGCCAAGCACGTCGAGGGCCACACCACCTGGGGTCTGGACGGCGACTCCGGAGCTTTGGTTGATATGAAGGAGTACGGAGTCTGGGAGCCCGAAGCTGTCAAGCTTCAGAGCATCAAGACTGCTGTTGAGGTGAGTGCCCGCGCTGTCAATGTCAGATTGTCCCCCAAGCTAACCAGAGAAACTAGTCCGCATGCCTGCTCCTCCGTGTTGACGACATCTGCAGCGGTAAGTCGGCCCAGCAAGTGGGTGTCGGAGCCGGTGGCGGCGACGAGTAAATTGAGCGAGAGATATCAAAGATAGTAAAAATTGCGTACATAATTCTGCACGATGACTTTTCGGTAACGGACATTCTGTAAGAACATCCTAGACTTTCAAAATAATGGGTATCTTCATATCGTACATTGTAATCCTACCGCGTCTTTTTCCACATGTTGTGCAATGGTGGCCATAGCACTTTCCAGCCATTACCTCCCCCCCAATCTAATCCAATGCAATTCAATCATCATGGATAATGATCCCCTGCACCTCCCCACCAGCCTCGCCATTGCCATTGCCATTGCAAACCTCCGCCCCAGCAACGATACCATCCCCAGCCGCCGCCGCCGTCTCATCCGCCCGATCAACCACCATCCGATCCCCAGCAGCTCCATCCTTCCCCTCCCCACCACCGGCCTGATGAGTGGTTTCCTTCCTCGCATTAGCGCGCTTCTTCTCCCTCCGCCGCCGGTTCTTCTCTGTCCGCTCCTCGTCCCGCCGCTTGGTGTCGGCCTGCTTCCGCGCCCACGCCTCGTCCTCCTGCTCCTGGATCACCTCGTTCTGCATCAGCCGGATCCGCTCGTACTCGCGCCGCCGGCTGGCCTTGTAGACGTGGAACTCGCCGGAGCCCGCGCCGGCCGACGACCCCTGCACGTTGGCGACGATCTCCGGCGGCGGCGGCAGCGACCCCGCCGTGCGCGGGGGTCGTTGGGTGGGCAGATGGATCTCGCGCGTCGGGTCCCGCATCAGCGTCTCGATCTGCGAGGCTTGTTCGGATTGTGCGGTTTGCGGGGTGTTCAGGGCGCGTCGCTTGAGGGGCCGTTTGCTGCGCGGGTCGGCGCTTGTGGGGATCGATTCGGGGATGGGTTCGGACATTTTCGGGAGGGGTTGTTTTTTGGTGGTAGTGGTTGTGGTGGTTTTGTGAGGAGGAGGAGTTGAGGTCTAGGTTGGTGATGGGTGGAAAGTGTAGGTGTAGGATTGTTGGAGGGTTTGATGATCGGCGGTGCCGGTGGTTGTTCTGGAAGCTTTGGGAAGGGGAAGTGGGTGGCTGTGCCAAGACTGCCTTTAATGTAGGGAAGTTTATCCGAGGTTGGGCGACTTGAAGTATATACTGCTATCGTCCGCGGTATGACAGGCTGACAACTTTATAGTCCACGACAATTCTTTTCTATAGCTCAAGACTGAAGGGGAAAAACAGTGCACAATGGCCGATGGGGCCTGTTCTTGCCTAATCCCTTTGGAGGTGTTGTTGAGAAAAGTGACAAACCCCTCCCTCCCTGTTCATTATCTATACTTCCTCTTCCCGGCGGGGCTGGCTGGTCTTTCTGGCATGTAATCACACACGGCTTGTAGGAGGTCGTGAAGTGCGTCGGCCCTCTTTGATCGGTCTCTGGCCCTGAGCTCTTCATTCACTCCCTGAGGTGAACGGCAGAGCCGCCTCAAGGCTCCAAGGAGCTTCTTTCACTTCCCCTCAACCTGACGGGTGATCCCATACCTCTGACGCTATTTCTCTTCCTCCTCTTCTTCTTCTTCCTCCTCCTCTCGTCAGCAAACTACTACCCTCGCACCTCACAGAATCTACTCCCTTCTCTCTCCTTCCCACTATCACTTGGATCTGGCTTTCCCAAATACTTGCTCACTGCGGATTCAAACGCTTGTGCAAGTCGTGTATCCTCGTTTCTAACCATGGCGGCGACTGCTGAGGCACAAAGAAATACGAAGGCCCACGTAAGTTCAGTGAGCTGAGGCAGAGATCGTCTACTACTCTTTCTATAATTCAAAGCTCATGTTCAGCAGTTCGAACCAGATGATATATGTTGTCTGGTCTCAAATCCGTCTCGCGTGTGCTCTGTTGAGGTATGCTTACCAGGTCTCTTGTAGCAAACCTTCTCTCAGATACTGATTAGATGCAGGGTACTCATGATGATGTACTCTTCTCTTCCCCCTCTCCAGAACACAGAGCTCTGGTGTGACTGACCTATGCTGCATACAAGCCCCTAGTTTACCCGCTGGACGAATACCTCATCCTTTCTCATCCATCGACACCCGCGGGAATTTTGGAGAAATTCCTGCAGACAGAGGACGTACGTAACAAAGCTCAGGGACCTCTTCTGCGTGTTTACTAAGGTCTCTTTTGCTCCTCAACAGGCCCCGCAAGGATATGTCTTTGTCCGGTTCGTGGATAGATCGCAGGGCTACTCGCTGATTCCTGAAAATGAGCTTCAACTCATCGACAGAGAATGCCACATTGGTGATATCGTCAAATACCAAGCACACGATGCCATGTGTGGCAGGGTACTAAGTTGCCGGACTAAATACACCCTGGAGCCTGTCGCGTCTCTCCCCAGCAACTCACTAACAGGGGAACATGGTCCGCTTAGATTCAAGGATAAGCCGAAGTGTCTCAGCTCTAACATAATGCCACCGATGGACGAACTACAATCTAACTTGCTACATGATGTTGTCGTCTCCGACATCGAGTCTCATGAGCCATTCGCTGTGGGAGACCATATCATATATCAGCAGAAGCTTGGGGTCATCCGGCATGTTGATCGAGATCCTGTGTTTTTGACGAGGCAAAGCGAGGTCGTCACCCTCTACAATCCATTGAACGTCGAATGTCCAACTTGGGTCGACCCAGCAAGGCTGGTGTGGATGCCACGCGGTGGAGAGATCACTAAACAGTCGGAGGTTGCCGGAGCCGAGATAGTATACAAGGACCCTGGTCAAGTCTATCCTGGCCGAGCTGCCTTGGTCGATGCCGCGAACATGTGCGAAGTCTATGGTGCTCGTACCAAGAACCCAACTCGTGGTCGTCAGCATGTCTGCACGTTGGCTACACCAGCTTCACAGTACCATGTCAAGTGGGTGATGCCAAATGCGTTCGGGATTGGCATAGACAAAACCACAGTCACTGGGGGGACGGAGATAATCAGAGCATCTTTGTTCAAGAAGTATGCGGTCAAGTGTGACTTCGGTCGGGCCCCGACGAACAAGTCTAGTGAGGAGGAGCTTCAGCTGAGGCCTAGATGCTTGATTAAACTGGGAAGTGTAGTGCGCTTCCGTGACACGGTTGGAGCGGCTGCAAAATACCCTCATTATCGTCACGTCCCAGTTGAATATTCGTATGGGTATGATCTGAATGTCTTTCGAATTGTCTCATCCAAGACAGACACGACAGTTCAGTGGCAAAACGGGAAGGTTACCATAGAGAACGCAATATCTCTGCATACACCCAATCCCTATCCCGCGGAAGAGGTCTTTCCTGGAGATTTGACTGTTCTCAAAGACTCGGTTCAGGCAATTCCTTCGACCGGAGGTGATAATAGATGTTCGTCATGCTTGTCGCTTCATTCACACGAAGTGGGCGTGGTTCAAGAGGTGGATAGTCGAGAGCGAGTAGCATATGTTCGATGGTACGACGACGCTACTGTTGAGCTCCCGCTACACGGATACTGTCTAAACCACGAATACACTCGACTGGGAACCTTGAACACCAAGAGAACTCCAGTCTCGCTCTACGAGCTCGCCTCTTTCCCTGCCCTGCGTAGGTCACCAGGGAAACTTGTGCATATTATACCGAGCACGATACACGCATCTGTGTTGCAAGCTCTCCGGGTAAGCCCTGCGTCTGGCAATGGCGCCGATCATTCGAGCCATGCACCTTCCAAGCACTTCGATGCTATACGGAGCTACCTCGAGAAATCGAAGAGAGACGTCGTTCGTACTGCATGGTTCAAGAGCACAATCGTAGTCGACAACTCTCCGGCACCTACACGCCTCAGTATTCACTACGAAGACTTCTGCGCAAGGTTAAATGCGAACTTTGTCGGGATGATCATGAAACCCAACACCGATGGTACCGTCACGGTGCGGTTGACTCACGGAGATTCATGTGTGGATATTGAGATGCCAACGGAGAGAATCTTGTTGTCATATCCTTGTGAATGTGAAGAAATGCCTCTTAATGAGTTGGCTCCGAACGACGAGTCTGAAGATCTCGACACAGATGATACCGATAATGAAGACACTGATGACGATGATGATGCCAACTGCCACGGAGTATCCCATAGGGAAGAGGCAGGGCCTACACACACTTCGAAAGATGCACTGGAACACATTGAGGACTTCCCGTATTATCACGTCACAATGGCAGATGCTGAAGGAGACATGGAAATGAGTGGAACAGAACCCTCCGGATCATCGGCTCCTCCAGCGTTCCTCGTACTCGAAGGACCCCCTCCCTCTGATCATCATTTCATCTCGAGTGAGCCCGCGGGGGATTCCAGCTTGAGTATCAAGCGCATACAAAAGGAATGGAGGGTCCTCAATACATCTCTTCCTGCTGGCATCTATGTCCGTTCATGGGAGTCACGCGTGGATCTCATCAGGACTCTGATTGTTGGGCCTGCGGGCACTCCGTACGAGCATGCGCCTTTTGTGATCGATTTCCACCTCACGGATCAATTCCCAAGCAAGCCCCCGGCTGCTTTCTTTCACTACTGGTCCGTCACCGAGGCAGAAATCAATCCTAATCTGCACCTTGACGGCCAGGTTTGCCTTAGTCTGTTGGGCACATGGCCTGCACAGAACCCAAATGAGGTTTGGTCTTCGTCCAAGTCTACGCTTCTCCAGATCATGGTTTCCATCATGGGTTTGGTCCTGGTCAAACGTCCGTTTTACAGTAAGGCAGTCCCTTCAGACCTGAAAAGCCCCGTTGCTAAGCACTAACTCCTGCAGATGAGCCTGGCTTCGAAACCCTTGCTACAGACGAGGAGAAGCGGATTGACTCGATTCAATACACCGAGCGAGCATTCCTACTGACGCGGAAGTTGATGATACATGCTCTGGCAAATGAGGTGTCTGGCTTCGATGATGTTACCTCGTGGCTATATTTCCCCGCGCCCACGACCGCGACCGCGCTGAGCATGAATCGTCCTCATCTGATCCGTCGAGCCATCGATGATGCGCTGGCAATGATTGAGCATCACCACCGCACCTCCGCGGGCCAAGAGTCAGCTGTCGGAGACGCTTCTGCATACATGTCGCGGCTCAGCCTTGGGGCAGTGGTCATGCTTCAGAAGCACATCGCCGATTTGGAGAAACTTCATACCATCTGGCTTGAAGCGCTTCGGGATCGTTGTGGACATGAGCCTGAACTATGATCTGTGAGAGCACCTCATATTTGTGGAGACCCGGCTGGGATAGGCTCTCAGGTTCTCAGGTTCTCATGTTCTCAGTGATATTTGTTGTTGGTGAAATCTGATGTATGTACGAGTCAAGCCCGTGCTCATGGTTGATTTTTTAGGCAACAATGGGTGGGATAGGCAGCGATAGGCGACATCTGATGAGCAATGATATCTAGGAATTGAACTGCTACTTTGGGAGCGTCTATACTAGGTAGATGATGCCTGTAAGAGTTCTCGACTGTTCTTCAGCCTTCTGCAGGAAGACCGATGATTTCGAAGTATTCTCGAAGAACCGACCGCAGCGACCGCAGGAATTGAAGATGTAGTATTGATAATAACCACCAACCTCAGGATTCCAAGTGGCTCCATAATAAAAAGAATTGAAGAGCCCGTGTCAGTCTGTCATCTAGAGCAAACCAAAATTCAACAACGATCATTACCAGCCATGAGCGTCGTAGCAAAAGGGCGGCGAGGAGCCCTGCGGCAATGGTCTTTGGCGGGTTCCGTTGGGCTGTTGGCTCGCCCGCACTCCCTTTCCCACTCACGCTCGTTTTCCTTCCTCTCTCAGACCACCTCCGATTGTTTCCTCTTCTGTTTTAAACCTCGCTGTCAATTCTTTTTATTTCTTTTCTTTCTTTTCCATCGCCCACCTACTGTTGGTGTGTCTTCGAACTTTCTCAACAGTCTTGAGTGATTGACCTGCTTTCTCAAACCCAGTGAAGTCAGGTGTTTGTGTCAGAACCCAAGAAACTTGCCGCACGTAGCACCGTCGTCATTGCAGTCCGGCAAAAATGGGCGCATATCGTTTGGGTAAGTTCCGTTCCATCGATCCTTTTCTGCCTTCGAAGTACAGTGTTGTTGTGTACATCCGATTGTCTCCAGACATAAATCTGTATCGATATGTGAAATATGGGCCGTTGATAGGGATTTGTTGTCTACGAGTCTTCAATATTTGTTCTGCCGAGCTGCTCGCTGCTGTCCTGCCAACTGTCACATTATCCACTTCACCAGATTCCTAGAGATCTTTTTTTTTCTTTTGGATTCTCCTATAATATTTTACACTGGGTTTCCTTCAGTTGTCTGCACTACTAGCACAAGCATGCTAGTCGACGAACTATGCACCTCTGATTTATTGAGCTCTGAACTAACCTATTCCCCCAGAGGAGGCGAGCAGCAGCCGTGCCGGCTGCCAGAACAAGGAATGCAAGGACGCCAAAATCAAGATCGCCAAGGGGGAGCTCCGTCACGGCAGCTGGGTCGAAGCAGGTGATTACCAGAGCTGGAAATGGCGTCACTGGTAAGTTTTTCTCCCTGGCCATCTGCAAGCAGCGGGCATTTTGAGCCTTCTTTTTTGTGTATCGTGTGTCATGAGAACCCTTTCAGTATCTGATGTACCTCCCCCCCCCCCACATTCAGGGGCTGTGTCACGCCGAATGTCATCCAGAATCTGAAGGATGCTATCAAGGACATAAGTGGTGGGGATGAGACGGATTGCTCGGCTCTCGATGGCTTTGATGAGCTTTCTGAGGAGAATCAAGACAAGGTTCGTCGGGCGTTGGAGCAGGGGCATGTTGATGATGAGGATTGGAAGGGGGTAAGTTTTTCTCTTTCTTTTTCTTGGTGTCGATGGGGGTTGGTTGGGGTTGGTGCTGTTTGCTTGCTCGTGGGTCAATGAGCAATTCTAATCCGTCTCGATGATTAGGATGTTGAAGTCAACCGTCCTGGTATGAATGGCTTCCGTTCGAAGGCCACTAAAAAGGAGGCTGCGGCTAAGGTAAGATTCTCTGACTAAATACCTGGCTTTGCTTCAGACTTGAAACTGACATAAATGGACAGAAGAAGGCTCAGGCCAAAGCTGACGAGGAGGATGAGGCGGAGCCTACCCCCAAGAGCAAGAAGCGCAGTCGTGCTCAGCCCAAGAAAGACCCTAAGGTTGAGGCTGAGGCTGACGGTGAGCAGCAGGAGCACGAAGAAGAAGCACCCAAGCCTAAGCGATCCAGGAAGAGCGCTCAACCTAAGCCTGTATCTGATGAAGACGAGGAAGAGGAGGTCAAGCCGAAGACTTCCAAGCGCGGTCGTCCAGCCAAATCCAAGGCCGCTGTCGAGGAAGCCGACGAGGAGCCTGCTGCCGCTAAGAAGAAGGCCGCGAAGAAGCCGACCAAGGCCGCTGCTGCTACTGCTGACGATGAGGAGAAGCCTAAGCGGGGCCGGAAGAAGAAGGCTGCTTGATCTTGATGCTCGCGTATTCACCAGGACGTTGCTGTCTTCGTCGAAGCATCTTCCCACCTCAGGTACATTCTCTCACTGTCTATGATCTGCTAATAGTGTTGTTACTGTTGTTCTGTCATGGTATGTCCGGTAGCGATCATCCTGTTTCATGTCGTGTATCTGGGGCCTACTTTATCTGCATGCTTGCATTTCTTTTCCTATTTTATGGCGTGGAGCGATGTGCTCAGAGGGCGTGCTTCTTTATGTTGTGTGGCAAGAAGCTGCTCATGATTGTTGTTCATGATCATCAGTCTATATCTTAGGTTGTACGTATAACGTCTTGGGGGCTTTTATTCCTGCCTGGGCTACCGAGTCTGATTGTAGCCTGGAAGTACTGCTACGATAAATACACTGCAGTAGCCGAAAATCAAGCACGAATGATTGATCGATCAGCCGCTCACCATCACATGATCCCCACCTCCACCACCTCCACCACCATCACACCTTCATCTCTTAATTCCTGTTTCTCTTCTCTGCTCTTCTCTCTCTTTCTTCTCCGCGCTTCCCAGAGTCGACCGTTCCGCTATAGTGTCTCTACTTCACCGTAGATGACCGCAAGTGCAAGCTAGATAGCGTAAGATTGCAAGTTCCTTTGCAAGCCTCCCGCTGGGTCTCCGTCTGATGAAGCCCGGTGTCTGCGGAAAGGGAACCTGTAGTCTTGCATGATCAGCTTCCGAGACTCCTCCCCCCGTTCATGCGACCCTATGCATGACCAAACGGTGGCAGCGTCATTCCTGTCCTTTCCTGCGTTTTGATCCACAGTCATTCGCTTTCTGCACCCTCTTCTGGTCACTTAATTCTCTTGCTTTCTCTCTTCTCTCTTCATTCCACACCTGAATGTCTATCGTCTCGTTCCTGGTCCAGTGGATGGATCCGGGCGGCAGAAGCACGATGGCTGGAAGGGCCGGTAGAAGACGCTCTGCGTCTTTGCTAGCTCAGAACCGCCGGGTCAAGAAGCCTGTCCGATCGTCCATTACCAAGAAGGTAGGGTTTAAGGCGAAGTCAATGAAGGGTGGGAAAGGGAAGGATGAAGAGAAGAAGGAAGAGGAGTCGACCATGAAGGAGCCGCCTCTTACTAGGTAGGTGTTTATCTGCATTTATCTGGTCATTCCTGCGGGCTGTCTTTGTCTTCTATTCTTGCTTTGCTTGAGCTTTGTGCGTATGCTTTCGCATGCCAATGTCTCCTTGCATGTCCGGGCCATGGAAGCTAATGTATTCTGCAACCCCCCAGCCCCCTCGTGAGCCCCGTGGTTAGCTTGATCGTGGGCCCGGATCATCGCCTCTTCGTCGCGCATGAAGATGTACTCTCCCGGGCTACTTTCTTCGATGCTATGCTCCGAGATCAGTTCATCGAGAGCAACTTGAATAAAGTGGTGGCGCTGCCTGATGAGTAAGTATCGCCTTTTTGCACCACTTAGGGGTCTTGCCTCCAGGGTGTCTGAGAGGCTGACTAGAAGAGACAGGGACCCAGAAATTCTTTCCTGCATCCTCGAGTTTCTCTACAAAGGCGACTACTACCCGCGTCTTCTACGTGGGGACGGTCTCGAGGCACCTACATGGCGCCTTGAGGAAGAAGCTGACAACGAAAGTGAGATGCAGCAGAACGCCGAGGATGTTCTAGCTACCAAGTCAGTTCACTCTCATCCCAGCAAGGACGGTAGTCCCGCCGGACCTAACACCTCCCCCACTGCCACCTTCTATCATCACCGGGCAGGCCTCATCCTCCGGGATACGGCCATCTACTGCGCCGCCGAGCACTACGGCCTCCCCGAGGCCCTCAAGCACCTCGCCCTGCGCAAACAGGGCCTCCGAACCGGGATTGCGGTGGACGTGATCCTGCGGTCCGCGCGGTTCGCATACGAGCATACGCCCGAGTCGGAGGATCAGCTGCGCGCGCGGTATCTGGCCATGATTATCCGGTCGCGGGCGGTCTTCAAGGCCAGCGGCACCATGCAGTTGGAGATGGAGAGGGGCCATCCCTTCTTTTTCGATTTGTTTGTCGCGCTGTGTAATCATGTGGATGATCTGGAGGGGAGGTTTGCGGGGGCCGAGGTAAGCTTTGCTTGATTTGTCGATGGGAATTGAGGAGTGTAACTTTTGCTAATAAGTTTGATGTTGTTGCTGCAGTGATGTCCGGCATACCTGTGGCGTCATGGGTTTGTGTCGATGGCTTTACTGGCTGTGTCCTGATCTCGAATTTCGTTTACTGGGTTACGCGCGGCGAACTTGGCGGAGAAGAAGCGCCCACACACATATCGGCAAAGAAAATCTATAAAAAAAGGTTGAAAAGGCAAAACAAGCCACTTACTCGTCGAGGATTTGAATAACGATCTGAAACTGGAAAGGATTGGCCTCGCGAGCCTGGGAGCATGCTCTGAATTATCTGTTATATCTTAATCCTCTGCTTTACTCGGATCTGCGTTGTTCTGCTTTGCTTGGCGGTTTCATATGATCTATGTATAATGAGGTTGATCAGACTGCTCGGATGTGAGTTTGCAAAGGGATATCTGGATGCTTATATGTGTGTGCCCCAATATTTCAGCAGTCTGTTTGGATAGCCGAGCTGTGCCCGTGTTCTTATTTTGCGTGCTGGGGCTGTTCTTTGATCGATTCTGCTTGGGAGAGATTGTATGTTGGCTGGACTGAAGCTGAGCATAATGTTGTGAGCCCTCTTGTGGTCGTGGATTTCTCGATGAGGTATTTGACTTGTGGAATCTATCAGAAATAAATGAGAATGGCTGCTAATGGCCACCTCGCCAAGTCATCGACTGCTCTTCTAGTGTCAATGTACAGTACGGTGAAGCGATGAGGTCTACCCCAGATCGACCGAACAATGGCAGGTCCAAGCGAAGCTTGTTGCAAGAGTGGAGCAAGCTTGCCTTATCATCGCCTAGTCTAGTGCCACTACAGGGGGGCTCGAAATTGGATCCAATAATGATGTGATTTGGTCCCTTATCGCGGCCCCTCCTAAGGGTTGTCCGTCCTCGGAGGCCCGGCGGTTCATGTATCAGCTACAACAAGCTACAGGAATCGAATATAAGGTCCTTGACAGGCCACATACGAGAGTTTTAGTTTGGGTTCTTGAGATAGTTAGTGGCTGCAAGGATCCAGGAAATGCGTGCTCCACACCTTATCCACGAGACAACAGGTCCCTCTGTGTCGGTTCATATTGACATCGATCCCTTACCTGCGATGGACCACAACAATAGGAGCGACAACAGGGGCGACAACAGTATGCATGACTCGCATATTCTGATAGTCGGGGCCGGAACGTGGGGTGCTTCGACTGCGCTGCACTTGGCGCGCCGAGGATATACTAATGTCACGGTTCTGGATGCGTATCCCCAGCCATCTGCTATCTCGGCGGGGAACGATGTGAACAAGATTGTCTCTTTCAGTATGTTTCATTACTTTCTTCCCTAAGAGTGTCTGCTTGATCCCCAACCTAACGAGGTCTTATCCAGTGAAACCTCCAGCCGACGACGACCCGGACTACGCCAATCGGACCTTCTTCGCCGCGCTGAGCCACGGCTTCCAGCACGACCCGATCTTCAAACCACACTTCCACGAGACCGGATCCATCACCTCCGCCTTCTCCCCGGACGGCCTCAAGCATATCCATCGCCGTGACCGCCCCGGAGACGAGGTAGTCGAACTGAACACGCCGGACGATTTCCGACAAGCATTCCCCACAGGGATCCTCATCGGCCCTCTCCCAGGGTGGAAGGGGTACTGGAAGAAGAAAGGCGCGGGCTGGGTGCACGCGCGCAACGCCCTACTCGCGGCCATCACCGAGGCCCAGCGCCTAGGCGTGCGATTCATCGGCGGCGATCCGCAAGGCAAAGTCGTGCGGCTACTCTTTTCCTCTGCATCCGACCACTCCCACAGCGCAGGAGACGTCATCGGCGTCGCAACCGCCGACGGCACTTCCCACCACGCGGCCAAAGTGATCCTCGCCGCCGGCGCCAACGCGGACCAACTTTTGGACTTCAAGAAACAGCTCCGCCCGACAGCGTGGACGCTCGCGCACATCCGCCTGTCCCCCACCGAGGCCGCCGCCTACCGCCACCTCCCGGTCCTCTTCAACGCCGACCAGGGCTTCTTCATGGAGCCCGACGCCGAGCACCACGACCTCAAGATCTGCGACGAGCATCCCGGCTACTGCAACTGGGTCTACGACAACCCGGACGACAAGCCCCACAGCGAGAGGCGAAGCGTCCCCTTCGCCCGCCACCAGATCCCGTTAGAGTCTGAGGCGCGCATCCGCGCCCTGCTGCGCGCCACCCTACCCCAGCTGGCGGACCGCCCGCTCGCCTTCGCCCGCATCTGCTGGTGCGCCGACACCGTCGACCGCAATTTCTTGATCGATTATCATCCCGACTATTCGTCTTTGCTGTGTGCGGTGGGCGCGTCCGGGCGAGGGTTCGCGCATATCCCGTCCATTGGCGGGTTTATTGTGGATCGGTTGGAGGGACGGTTGGAGGAGAGGTTGGCGCGGACGGTGAGGTGGAGGCCCGAATTGGCGGTGGATCGCGACTGGGAGGATACCCTCAATCGGTTTGGGGGCGAGTATCGCGTTATGGATTTTGGGGAGGTTAGGGGGTGGACGGAGATTGAGGAGGGGGAGTGATTGGGTTATGTACATTGTGACAGTCTCTTGGCTGACTGTGATAGGATCTGGGATTCTATGGAGCTAATGAATGGCTGGATTGGTGTCTTGACTTCTCTTTTAGGGTGGGGCAGTGATCTGGTCAGGTTTATTAAGTTATGAACGTGAGATAGGTTCTCTTTCCGGAACAGTTGTAGCGGGTGGTCGGGGTGAGTTGATAAGAGGTTGTAGATCGTGGGTATAGGTAAATCGAAAAGCTGGGAAGAGGCTGGTAACTAGTGTCAGGTGTCAGGAGAATTGAGTGAGGCCTGGATGTGGAGACAAGATTAACAACTTCTGAATCTTACTACGGTGATTGCCTTCATCTGAACTAATATACTAGTAGGTACTGCGTATTTCTCTATAGTTTCTCCTCCCGCCTGCCTCCTTCCCTTTCCTTCTTCCTCACCTTCTTCTTTTCCTATCCTACCCTGCTCCGCTACCCGCCGATTCTTCATCATAACCTGCTCAGCCAAGATCCAGACGTGTTTGAATCCGATTCAATATATCCTGAAGGCCCGCTGCATCCACCTTTCTAGACTCACGCTCGATGAGTGTCCTCCTCTCTTCGTCACGAGGGATGAAGCTTGCTGGAAATGGAGGCGGTCGAAGGAGTCCGCCGATCTCCAGGAGATCCCAAGGATTCAACTTCAGCTTCGTCTCATCTGAAGAGCCGACTTCAATATCGAAAGCCCATAGTATACTAGGGATCAAAGCCTCAAGCTCCTTCTGAGCCAGATACTGCCCCGAACAGGCTCGTCGCCCGCAGCCGAATGCAAGCAGCGGCAGGTTGGGGTCTTCAATCCATCGCTCTGGGCGAAAGGAGGCGGCATCTGGTCCGTAGGTATCGGTGTTCAACACGGCTGACCAATGATTGAGTATCACCACCGAGCCTTTCGGTATATCATAACCCATGAACGTGTCGTGCTCGGAGCTGCAGTGCGCTAACGATCCGACCGTGATAGGCCGCCAGCGGAGAACCTCGTTGATGAAGGCTTTCGTATAAGGCAGCTCGGCTATATCATCCAGACTGGGGAGACGAGTTTTCCCAACCACGGCATCTAGCTCCTGTTGAGCTTTCGTGACTTTGTCGCGGTGCAGGATGCATGCTAGGATGCAATATCGGAAGGCCGTGGAGGTGGAGTCGATGCCGGCTTGGAAAAGCACGCCAACTACATAGAGTAACTCCTCATCGCTGAAATGACCGGTTCGTTCCTTCGTCTGGACATGCTTTGTGAAGTTCCACCCTGGTGTCTTTATGGCGTGTCTGCTGCTTTCTGCAAATATCCGCATCGCCTGCTGATGGAAGCGATTCCCGAATCTCTTCCATGGGTTGATGAAGCTGGGCAGTTTATTGATGAAGGGCAGGATATCTACCAGCCAGGATCCAGAGATTGCACGCATCGTCTCCTCGACAAAGTCAGACATCTCCCGGATTTCCGGCTCATCCCCTTGGAGGCGTTGACCATACGCAAGGCTGTACACGACGCTAGATGTAAAGCGGACAATGCTTTGGCCCCAGTCTTTTGAATGCAGCAGGTCGCGGAGAGTCAGCTTAGTTTCTGCCTCAAGGAGCTCGTGGAAATGCAAAGCCTTGCTCGGTGCGAGAATAGTCTTGTGGATGCGATTGTGCGCCCTCCACTGCGGCCCATACGGTAGAAAAACCGTGTGCATCCCGTGGGACAAGTTTTCTAACGCCATCACCATTCGAGGCCGAGAGCTATAGATGCGGCCTCTCTTCGCAAATAATTCATTGGCAATCGAGGCGCTGCCTATAATAATGACGGGTTTTTGTCCCAGAGACAGGCCCACTATTGGTCCGTACTGCTTGTGCCATTCATCGAAAGTAGATCTGGCCAAGCTGGAAGGAAACTGATGAAGATTCCCTATCAATGGGAGACCTCGCGGGCCCGGGGGAAGTCTATGACTTGGCCATCTTTTGGTATAGTTGATCCAGATGAAGACACCCGCAGCAGCTATGAAAGCTATCGTCTTCCAATACTGTGACACCATAGTCTATGCTGTGATGAAGCCAATCTCCATCTCACAGTTCCTGATGTGTGGTTTGAAGCTGCAGCAGGTTGTCTTCCATTATATGCGAACTAGTTTGAGCAACTCATGATGATCTCGTGGTTGGTCTACGTGCCACAGCCTCTCGATGTTGGCTTGTCGTCCTTCAAAAGTTCACGAGTCCGTTTCTTGTACGTGTTCATGTCCGGATTGATGTAGATGCATGACGCTTCATGCACTGTGATTGTCGACATATCGAATTCCAGCTCAGACCGGATAGGTCCTCTTCTTCATGCCCTAGGACTATTCGCCGGGTCAATTCACCGACGTACATGGTACGAAGTTTCAAGATCATTTTCCAAGTGTTACCTGCACTGGCATTCCAACAGACAAGAAGAGGTGTCACAATTCCTGCATGGCCAAGAGTCAAAGACTTGAGCCGGATTCTGAGGTGGGCTAAAAAGGCAACCAGCTTAGTCCGAATGCAGCAGATGAAGACTGAGGTCTGCTGACATTGACAATTTGTGTATCGCATGTACCTACTTCGGATTGTTTGCCACACAGATTCGGGTGCAAGGGAAGATTGCCGGATATCTTGTTACCCGTTGTTTCTACCTGAACAAGACTAAAAGACCTCGAGACATGTCTAACTACCCACCTGATGCGTGTATACACCTGTTTGTCTAGTCTGACTTGGACGCAGGGAGTGCGAGCGAAACATCGATTCGGCCGAGCAAACCTGTACTGCCTTTTCCTAGAGAGTTGGCTTCCCGATTCCCTGTTTTCCCGTTATCTGGCCCCTCCTCAGACTAACTTTCAGGAATGCTTTAAGGTTGTTTGCCGGACCAGTCCACGTTTCCTTCTCCTGAGGTATTTCCCTGTCTGGGCTTCACATCATGGATAAGGTTAAAAATGACGTCGCAAATGGCTCGACGCATGCTGTGCTACAAATGCTTCCCTGGCCCAAGCACCCTGTCTTGCATGCTATGTTACACACGTTTCCCTGCCACGGATGGTTGTGGGAATGGTTCATGCAAGGGGCATCCGGTCTTCACGGAAAGCTCAGGTGTCAGTCGGCCCTTCCGCTCAGGCGAGACTTCACTTCATTATTGACACTCAGAGTCTTTTTTCACGAGGTCCTTACTCAGACGGACTGCGAAGTGTCATCGTTCTACAAACTCACACTGCAAGGAGGGTTTGCAGTATTGAGGCCCGCTATGATACGCATGCAAAAGCTTACCGAGGACAATTCGCTAGCTGAAACCGTTATATCAAATATTCAATTCTATCGACTGCAATATCAAGCACAAATTGGAAATTTATCATGATCATGGCAGTATACAGTATATGAAACTCTGAAAGAAGAAGCAAGGTATGTTGGGGATGCCGCTATGAAGATAAAAGATAGAATCCTGAAATTCGTCAGTAGCTGCACATCATCCACCATGAAGATTTACCTTTGGGCTCAGCTTACCGTACTCCTGTTTTGCGTCCCTCCATACCTGCGAAACTTGGAACCCGCCCTGCTGTGCAATAATGCTCATTTGTTCTCCATTCCATTTGCCACTACGGAAGAAAAATATCTTCTCCCCATGATGTACCGTCACTGACGTTGCGCCGCTCGACAATGTGACATCGCTTTCGGGGAAATAGAAAGTCAGGATCTCGTTCTCCTCTCGATCGTACTCGAGGAGGCAGTTCCAAACCACGTCGTTGAACAGATCCGCTCGGAGCAGCTTGTTAACATGGATGAGGCCATAGCGGAGGAAGAGGGACGATAACCCCCCTTCGGGATTGTAGGCTTTGAGTAGCTTGCTCTCGTCGGCACAAGCGTCCGCAGAAACCAGAAAGTGGCAGTGCATTCCTGCAATAGCGCAGGCTTGGCGGAACTGACACATCAGGTCGCTTGCTTCAGTTTTGGAGAGGTTCGCTACACTATTGCCTACCCAGAGGAAGGTGACTGAGCGTGTGCGGAGACTGGCGGTGTTGCTGGCGATCCAGTCAACGCAGTCGTCATACGTGCCGAGCAGACCGGAGATACTGATGTCCGGGAAGTGCTTGAACTCTGCTTGCAGAGTCTGCAGGCTGGTGCGCAACGCTGATTCTGAGACGTCCAGGGCATAATATTGGACCTCCTTGCCTTGTCTAGCGAGAGCAGAGAGTATGATTGCGGTCTTGTGAACGTTTCTAAGACGAGGTCAGGCAATGAGTATGATTCATCGAAATGGAAATCTTGAACCCGGGCGAACGCACCCACATCCCAGCTCGACCAGCGCAGACCTATCAGGTAGAGCGCCCGCCATCCTGTCTTTGTGCGTCTCGAGGATCTCCAACTCCTTTGACTTGGGATAGTAGTGAGGACAGTTGGTCCATTCATTGAAGTTTTTGAGCCCCTGCTCGTCCCAGAGGAGAAGTGACGGAATCGTCTTGCGCGGCTGCGACAGACCCGATATAACGCATGACTTCAGATCGAGAAGCTCCAAGGACTTTCGAATGTCGCGAAGAAAGGGTTCCTTGGGAGCCCGCGTATCGAGCGATAGTGCCGAGGATGGCCCAGTAACTTCGCAGACAGTGGTCGTAGACATTTCAACAGCTTGATTAATAGCCTTCAGACTATAGAGAGTTGAATCGGTTTGCTTCAGCTGAAATTTCTGGCTTATCGTTTTTAAAGTCGGGGACTCGCGTTGTGTTTCGTCAAAAAATGAACACGATGACAGCGAAGTCCTGTATACTTACAGCATATCATAAGCTGTGCCTGTGTCTGCCACACGCTCATTCCCAAGAGTGGTCATCTGATACGTCCGGTTTGACACAAATAATCCTGCTGATGGCATAAAACTGTCGATAATTGACGTACTGTCCATTCATGCCGGCTGCCGAGATCCCTTGACAGGTTGGTTAGGCTTGGCCCCATCAAAACTAGGTTATCGACTAAGGCAAATCCCTAAGAATGTAAGATAGGCACCACAATACGTCATGACTTGAGTCATGTCAGGTAGAGGCCTGCACAGAAGAACATTGCTGAAGTATCCGAGTAAGAGTAGTCGTGGGCCGGGGTCCAGGATAGACATAATGTTATCCTGCGTGTGAGGAAGAAAACCTCCATTTGTGAGCAGCTGTGCGGTACAAGAATACCCCATTCGGTGTCCTGCCGCTATTTGAAGTCATTCAACCATAGACTTTGTTGTTGCTGCATGTGTGAAGAGGATCGTCTTCTGTGGGATGCATTGCACACATTTACCCCGTTCGGACAAGTTCCGCATTTTCCAATAAAATCGTCGGAGATTGACAGGGTTGGTGGGATATGGCTTGATATGAATCAAACCAATCAGCTTATTGAAGAGTTAAGGTAGTCTGCTGGCGTGAAGTTGGGCATGTGGTGTGTGGGCGTGGTGGAAGACAAGGAGGACTCGGGAGAAACAAGGCAGCTGCTGATCGCCACGCAAGATCTCCCCTCGTTCCTTTTCCAACTTCTCCAACGTCAGGGAATCTTACGCCTTCTCGATACCAGTATGAGGAAACACTTGGATTCTCGAGATGAGAAGCACATTTCGTTCATATTTATATTCAGCAGCTAGTCGTTCCAACGCAAGTGAATCCTCTTGAGACATTCTTGCCTTCATCACCTGCGCCGGATTCTTCATATACACACAACACCTGCTTCTCTTAACCTACAATAACCCACCAAGAAAGAAAACCATGACAAGAGTCGACACTTGCGAAAATGCCACCCCTCAAGGCCTCAACCAACCCACGAAGACCATCAACAAGAACCGAGAATCGCTAGAATTAGTAGGCGAGACCGAGCTCGACCAGCTGCAGCTGCAGCAATTAAACTCCTTCAACCCCCCAACACACCAGCCCGCCAATGTCTGCATACAGGAACTGTTTCACAAACAGGCAGTTGCACAGCCTGAACGCGAGGCCGTATCCGCTTGGAATGGGCAGTTTACGTTTGCCGCTCTCGATCGCCTGTCGTCCTGCCTCGCGTCACACATAATGAATCTCGGAGTCGCGATCGAGGAATTCGTCCCAGTGTGCTCCGAGAAGTCACGCTGGTATCCCGTGGCACTGCTGGGGGTCTTGAAAGCCGGGGCTGCCTTTGTGCCGTTGGATCCATCCCATCCCACCCAGCGCTTAGAGGAGACCTACCGCGCCGTCGCAGCGAAGGTGATCATCGCCACCAAGGCCACAGCCGAGAAGGTCAAGTTTGCCGACAGGATTGTCGTGATAGATGGTGACGACGGCGATGGCGATGCTATTGTTCTGGGGAGAGGGGCAATCACGCTGCAACCAGAGCCAGAGGTCCCCTGCACCAACACTGCCTACGCAGTCTTCACGTCCGGGACTTCCGGAAAGCCGAAGGGGGTGGTGATAGAGCATCGGTCTCTGTCGACTAGTGTGTTGGCCAACAGTGCCGCGCTGAACATCCATGAGAAGACCCGTGTCTTCCAGTTTGCGTCCCATGCGTTCGATGCCTCGCTGTTGGACATCTTCGCGCCGTTGGTCATGGGCGGTTGTGTGTGCATACCCTCAGAGGCTGAGCGGAAGAACAATTTGGCAGAGTCATGTCGCCGGCTTAACTGTACTTGGTCCTTCTTGACTCCCTCACTGGCAAGGGTGTTGGAGCCGGGGGATCTATGCACCCTGCAAACACTGGTAATTGGAGGCGAGGCTCTGCGGGAAGGGGACATTGAGAAATGGATGTCTCGTATGCAGTGCATCAGCGGTTATGGTCCCACCGAATGCACGATCGGCTGCATGGCTACGACGCTCCAACCAGGCGTCCGGCCTGACCCGTCTGATCTGGGGCGAGGGGTTGGAGTCAATTGCTGGGTCGTTGACCCTGACAACCATGACAGATTGAGCCCGCCGGGGGAGGTTGGAGAACTGCTGCTGGAGGGACCCATGGTCGCCCGCGGCTACTTCAACGACCCTAAACGAACGGCCGAAGTGTTCATCAGCCCCCCGGTGTGGCACAAAATGTTTAGATCCCGAGGTGATCGGATGTACAAGACCGGGGATCTGGTGGTTTACGACGCCGCAAAAAGCGCGATCCGTTACGTTGCCAGAAAGGATACGCAGATCAAGCTCCACGGCCAGCGTCTGGACACGGGAGAGGTTGAGCACCATATCCGATCGATGCTTCCAAGCGCCGTGGATGTTGTGGTAGATATGATTCATCTTGCAAATGAGACTTCAGCCTCAATCCTCGTTGCATTTCTTGTTTTCAAATCAGATAGTACAATAACGCACGTCACCAAAGCAGAATGGCTTGAGGAACCGACGGGTGACCTGAGCACTAACGTGGAGATGCTTAAAGCCAAATTGTCCGAACTGGTTCCTGAGTACATGATTCCCAACGCCTTTCTACCTCTGGTGTCAATGCCTCTCACGAACAACGGAAAAGGTGACCGGAAAATGCTTCGCAATCTGGCTGCGACCTTGACCCGACATGATCTCCGCAGGTATAACGGAAATTATGCTGTCGAGAACAGCAGGCCTTCCAGACCAGTTGAGCGCAGGCTCCAGATGCTGTGGTCGAAAATACTTGGGATTCCAGTGGATGAAATTGGTCTTCAAGATGGCTTCTTTGCTCTTGGTGGGACTTCTGTGACAGCTATGAAGCTGGCCGGTCTAGCGAGGAAAGAAGGCCTCGAATTAGACATAGCCGACTTATATGGCCACCCTGCCCTCGAAGACATGGTGACCCGAGTCCGCACAATCTCGAGAGGTAGCGCAATCCGGCCGTTCTCTCTGTTTCCTGCCAGTGAAGACTTTAAGCAGATCGTTACAGAGACCATGAAGCAGTGCGGGCTCAGCCATGAAACAGAAATTGAAGACGTGTATCCTTGTACACCGTTGCAGGAAGGGCTTATATCTCTCGCCGCTAAAAGACCGGGCTCCTATATTGGCGTGTTTGGGTACGAGATGCCTGCAAAGGTGAATACCCGCCGGTTCCATTCAGCATGGGATGCGCTGGTCGACGCTCACCCGATCTTGAGGACCCGATTTATACAAACCAGCAATGGCAAGATCTACCAGGCGGTAATTCGGGGGCCAGTCGCGTTAGAGGTGAGCTCGCTGAACGGGGAGGGATTCAGGGCAGCAAAATGTTCGCTCTCCTGCGAGCTCGGACAGCCCTGGATTCGTGCACATCTTCACAATACAGCATCTACTTTACAGCTGCCAGTTTTCACACTGGCCGTGCATCACGCTTTGTCCGATGGCTGGGGCCTTCCCGTACTTCTTCGGGACCTCGAAGCCGCCTATAACGGACATGTACTTGAAGAGAGGCCATTCAGTCCTTTGATCGAGTACATCGGGCGCACGACTACCGAACGAGAGGCGTATTGGAAGGGCCGCTTCACTGATGTGCAGAATGCCAGCTTCCCTTCGCTACCCTCCCCAGCGTATATCCCAAAGGCTACGGAAATGCATCCAATCTGTATTCCCGTGAACCATCGGGTTGCAAGTGAGTACACACTTGCTGACAAACTCAAGCTAGCATGGGGGATCATCCTTTCCCTTTATACGGAGACCGCCGATGTCGTCTTCGGCCTCACTGTTAGCGGACGTGGCGCTCCTGTGCTGGGCGTCGAGGATATGACTGGCCCGGCAATCGCGACCATCCCTTTGAGACTGAATCTCGATCCAGAGATGACCGTGAAGAACAGTCTTCAGCGGTTGCGGGATTTCTGTGTTGCCGCGATGCCATTCGAGCACATAGGGCTTCAAAACCTTCGACGCCTTGGTCAGGGATCTAGCAAGGCTTGTGATTTCCAGAGCCATGTTGTCATCCAACCCGAGGAGACTGGCAGTGATTGGATGTTCGCAAGGAAGCAGGACTATTCGGAAACTGGAGCATTCAGTTCCTACGCAATTACCTTGATCTGTCAGCAGAGACCGGGCTCAATAGAGATCGAGGCGACATTCGATCCGCATGTTGTCCCCAGCGTGCAAATGGACCGATTGTTGAAGCAGCTCAGACATATCATGCAAGTTCTGATTTCTGGATCTGAAGAAGCTCGTCTGTGTGAGCTGGACATTATTTGTCCTGAAGATTGGTCACAGTTGAATCAATGGAATACCGCGCTTCCCGAGACAGTGGAGATCTGTGCTCACGGGTGGATCCGAAAGCGAAGTCTCGCGCAGCCCGACGCTCCAGCTGTGTGCGCTTGGGATGGCAGTTTCACTTACGGGGAGATGGAGCAGACCTCATCTAAGATGGCTGCCTATCTCCGAGAGCAAGGCGTAGGTCCTAATGTGTTTATTCCTCTCTTCTTCGAAAAGTCATGCTGGACCAGCATTGCAATGCTTGCAGTGATGAAGGCCGGAGGCGCATTTATTCTGCTGGACGACTCTCATCCAGTACAACGACTGCGTGGAATATGCGATGATGCAGAGGTGCCTTTCATTATCACATCGGAGGAGAATGCACCTCGTGCAGGTCAAATTGCAAAGTCTTCCATCATACTGGGTGATTCGCACCGATCGTGGCCACAGAGTCAGACTGAACCCGCAACTCACATGTCACGGGTCAAACCCAGAGATGCCCTCTATGCAGTCTTCACCTCGGGCTCGACGGGAAAGCCCAAAGGCGCCGTTATGTCGCATCAGTCGTGGTGCACAAGCGCCAAAGCCAACAGCGTTGCATTATCATTGCATCCTACTTCCCGTGTCTTTCAGTTCGCCGCCTACGCTTTTGATATCAGCATCGCAGATCATTTGCTGACTTTCGTGGCTGGCGGTTGTGTCTGTATTCCTTCTGCCAAAGATCGAGGAGGAGACCTTGCGCAGATCATCGGTAGACTCGACGCCAATTGGGCATGCTTGACGCCGTCTGTGGCGCGCATTATCGAACCTCGAAACGTTCCATCACTGACGACGCTGGTATTAGCAGGAGAGCCTATTGCGCCGGAGGATATCTCGACGTGGTCACCAGCAGTTCACTTGTTAAATTTATATGGGCCCGCGGAGTGTGCCATCCTGACCACTCTGAATCAAAATGTCAACAACCCAAGTGATCCGAACAACGTCGGGCCTCCGACTAGCGCAGTGTGCTGGGTCGTGGACACAAGAAGCGTCGACAAACTAGTACCTATCGGAACAGTGGGAGAGCTCGTGGTCGAAAGCCCTATTGTAGGCTACGGGTACCTCAACAACCCGACCAAGACGGCTGCCTCCTTTATCGCCCCAGAGGCGCACCCACCGTGGCTGCGGCGATTCCGGCGCACAGAAACCACCCGTTCGCGTCTCTACCGCACGGGTGATCTGGTCCAGTACGCAGAAGACGGAACCCTGAGGTTCATCGGCCGCAAAGACACACAGATCAAGTTGCGCGGGCAACGCATCGAGCTGGGCGAGGTCGAATACCACCTGCGCCGCAGTTTTCCTGACGCCGCCGAGGTCGTGGCCGAGGTCGTCGTCCCGAACGATGATAGATCACAAAGCCGAAGGCAGCCGACCCTGACGGCCTTCGTCCGTCCGCGGGAGCAGACTACCCAGAACTCAGGCCCCTCGCTTCTCCAAGCGCAAATCGCCACAGCGCTAACAACCCTGCGCGCCTCCCTGCCCACATATATGATCCCGACGGCATTCCTGTGCGTAGATTCATTTCCCCTGAGCAAGTCCCGCAAGCTGGACCGCGGCCAGCTCCGCAGCATGGCCGCTGCACTACCCCGGGAGGCATACCTCGATGCGCCCACCCTGCAGAAGCGGGAGCCGTCCGGCCCAGCGGAAGAGATGTTGCATCGGCTGTTTGCGGACACTCTGAAGATCGACCCCGCGGAGTTCGGCATCGACCATGACTTCTTTGGGCTGGGCGGCGACTCCATCCTGGCTATGGGTCTGGTGGCGCGGGCGCGAGCGCGAGCGCGTAGCTTGGATTTCACCGTGGCGGATCTGTTTGCCCATCCCACGGTGGGCGCGCTTGCTGGGCATTTGATGCGTTGTGGTATTTCGTGATGGGTCTGGTTGGATGACCAGGTAGATTTAAATGATGTTTTGTTGGGAACGTCCAGCATGGCATTTGGCATGCTGGAGTTGGATAATCAAATCTTCACCTGATGTTCAGAAACATGTCTCAGAGTATGTGTGCAAAAGTCACACCATGTCCATCGCCGTGCAATGCAAGGACGTGGATTCGAGATTGCGCTCTGGGTTCTCTTTAGAAAATACATCTGATTGATCTGCCCGTCATGTGTGAATGCCGAGTACTGGTACTGCTCGAGAAGGTGGAGGGAGAGCTACCAGTGCTTTAGGGCCGTATCAGGCAAGAGGGATGGGCGTCTTCGTATGGTCATTTTGCCGCATCTTCGCATATTTCGAGGTTTCGAGCATGTTTACGGAGTATTTCTATGTCTCTTGGACCGATGCTGTGAAATGAGGCTTCCAGATAAGATGCCATGCCCCCTCCCCAGCACACGCCACCGATCGCGCTAAACTGGATTCGAAGCTGCCGCTGAGTCAGCGGGACCCACCTCGCTCCCCATTTCTAGTATAGAATGCATGGGCAGTCTACGTTAAGACAGAGGAGCGTGGATTTTTCTGAGTTAGCGTGGTGGGACCTTCTTCCGTGGACTGCGAGAGAGTAGTGTGATGTGTTGGTTACTGTATCTCGAATGCTATGTATGGGTACTGGGTTTGAGGCTGATATCTACAGTGTAGGTATAGTGGCTACCCGTCAATGACTGAAGATACTAGCCAGAAAAGACCCTATTGATCGAGAAAGGAAACTTGATGCACACGATAGTATACACACAAATCAAAGACGAGAGCTCTACACTTGCGTCCAACATGACCAGTCTTATCAACATTAATCCCCGGCACAATGGGATTCCAGTCTAGTACCACAGAGCCTTGTTCCAGAACACGCTGCGGGCATTGGCCAAATCGTCCTGGGTCAGGTACATGGTGCTGTTGAAGACGAGCTGGGTGGCGGTGTAGGAGCCGTTCAAGTACTTGGGCCAGTAGAGCTTGTCATCCGCCCACTTGGTGTTGGGGTTGCCGGTGAGGACGAAGGAGAGGAGGTATTTCTGCATTTTGCGCTGTGGGGCGGGGGGGGTGAATTGTGTTAGTCGGGGGTGGGGGGGGGTTTGTTATAGGTAAGGATGATAGGAGGAGGTGCGGTACGTACTGCAACGGTGGAGTCGACGTCGGAGTCGCTGGAGATGGCGACACCTGCCCCAGAAGAGGAACTGCTGCTGCTGCTACTACTACTGCTGGAAGAAAGCGAGTACGTAGAGTACCCTGTTACAGTATTTGTGAGTATCCAGTTTTTGTGAGGGCCTGGGGTTTCTCGGGGGCTGTTGGCGGAACTTACAGTAGTAGCTTTGGTCGGTGCCGTGGGTAGCCTTGCTCAGGGCGACCATGGCATTCCAGGTGTTGTTGTTCATGGCTTCAGTGAGGGCGAAATTGTGGGCCGTCAGATCGAACGACTGTCTCATGTCTGCGAACCGAAGAGCCTGACTTGAGTAGCTGGAGGCAGGGTACAGCTTGAGGGCCTCCTGGATGACGTTGTCGGTGATTGAAGGGAAGAAGATGCGGAGGTTCGTGATGATGTCCTGCTCGGAGGAAATGGTGGTCTCGCCCTCGTCGGTTCCCGTGTTGGCTTCGTGCTGCTCGTGGGAGATGACCACGGGACCGCTGAAGTTGAAGTGCTTCTGATACAGCTGGGCCTCGTACGTGTCCGCCACAAAGTCGCCGTCCACCCGGGGCTGGAACTGGTAGTCGTAGGCTTCGTAGACGTCGTTGGCGGCATCGGTCAGGTTGGTGAAGGCAACGCTGCGCAGACAGTCCAGGTCACCGCCAGTGCAGCCCACAGCCTTGGAGACGTTCTGGTAGAACGCTTCTCCGTGCTCGTGACCAGCGCCGGGGACGAAGCCCGGTGACATGATGTAGGCACGGCTAAAGAGCTGCTCGGCATGGCCGGCGAAGCGGGTCATCTGGAACAGGGGCATGGAGCCACCGGCCGAGAAACCGACAGCGGTGATTTCATCGGGATTCCCCCCAAAGGCGCTGATGTACTTGTGCACCCACTTGAAGGCGTGCTCAACGTCCCACAAGGCAGTATTGGGAGTGCCACCCTGGTGGGCCAGGGAGGGGCCATTCGCCAGGCCAGTGAATCCAAGACGATAGTTGGGCGCAACAAAGATGAAGTCTTTGGAGAGATCAAATAGACCCTCAGGCGTATTCTGAGACTTCGATCCTGCGGTGAAACCACCTATAGTGCAGGTTAGCTAAAGCAACGGTGAGGTAGCGCCAAGCGGAAGATCATACCGCCGTAGGTCCAGAGCATTACAGGCAGGTTGCGGCCTTGAGCATTAGCTGGAGCCCAGACATCCATGTAGAGACAGTCTTCCGTGGATGCACAGTCTACGTCAGATTCGGCAAGGCTGCCATTGTTCATGGCGGTCTCAACGGGAGGCCATTGCGGCTTCGCGAAACGAAGGTCACCAGTAGGTACCGCGGCGAAACGAACATTCTGGTACTTGTAGTAACCGATCGAGCTGTTTCCAGCAGCAGGCGCGAGGGTGCAGTAGTCGAGAGTAACAGTGGCACTTTGGGACGATGAGGTGGCAGTAGGAACAGCAGCAACTGACGCTGCTGTGCCTATCAGAAAGAGTGCAGTGCTTAGCGAGCGCATGGCGAAATTACTTGAGGGGTGGTGAGATGAATGCTTTGTACCGTTAATGAGGAATGAGGGCTAATGCCCCCTTTATAGACCTGCCCAGGTCTCATGGGAATTAAGGAAAGATCTCAATTGTACCGACAGGATGAGTAAGCGGAAGTGCGTGCGAGAGGACATGAGAGTTAGGTCTGCTATAGACTGCATTCGTCATCGAAAAGGCGGGAAACCCGTTCAGTCCATGAGACATCTATACGGGTGATGGATACATAGCGGACACAGCGGAAATGAAGGCATGTCCACTAAAATTGACTAGGAATCCATAAGCATCGATCTTGGCCTCAACTCTAAGCTGGATTGAAATAGGGTTGACCCACATGGCAGACCCACGTTCCGCGTCTCTGCACGGAAGTCGACCAGGCGATGGAGTAATAAGAGTCGAAACCACGCGGCCGGTTCGCGCTGTAAAACAGCTCACTGGCTCTGGCTTGATTGCCAAGAATAAGAAGGTTGATCACCTCTGTCTTTACTGGTCAATCTGTATGATGAGCGGTTAAACACTTATACGCAGAGTCAAGCTCGTGTCTCATGGTTGGAGCCTGGAGATTCTTTAATCTCAATATACAGATTGCCTGCTCAGATGCCAGGTCTCGAAAACCGCAAGCCACGCAACGAATTCGTCACTACTCCGTGCCAGTGGAGATTCGCCTGGGAATGAATCGATTAAGCCCGGATTTCTGCCTGGGTTGTCTGGCCACAGGTAATTCACTCTTTCCGCTTCCGAATGTCAGTTTGGCATAGACAGAGCAGTTTAAATGAGAAGTGTAAATAGTCCTGCCTTGTCTCGCGAGGGAATAAAGGATATGGCCTTGTGACCAGAGTACAACTTGCATTCAGGGGGCAGCTTGCATGTACTGCAAGGGCATGATACTCTCTTGTTCGGCACAGGAGGATTATGCTGTTTTGCTTGACGATCAAACGGCCTTCGGCCATCCACCATCGATCCTGTACCATTGCCAGCCTTGTGGGTCTCTTGTGTCGGAGGCCAAGTCACAGTTTGGTCTAGAGGTCCCAGCTACTCAACACCCTTTGGAGCGCGTCTATGAAAGTAGGACTCCGTTATATTCCCTAGTTTGAGCATTCCAAGCTTGAGAATTTTCGGGTCGGTGTAAGATGGTCATTAACAGCCTCTCGTCGCCTATCTGCGTATTGCAAGAGAGAGTCCTCCGTCAGATAGGCTAGGCCCGTGACATAGAGCCATTGTCTGGTGCAGATCACGAAGAGGCATTGCATTAGAGTTGAGATGCGACCTTACTGAGCTTGGTGAGTGTAAGAAGCTTAAAGAATCGTTTCGTGTCGTTGCTGCTTTGCAAACATAGGACCCGAGCATTGCTATGGCGATCCTCAAGCCTTCGGGTAAGTGAAAGCGTAGAGCTCTGGAGTAGAGATAGGACTGGAATATTGACAGAACAATAACCAGAGCCTGATTTGATTCAAGATTCCTCAGACATCCTTTCTATAAGTGAAGTCGAATAGCAAGTTGACAGTGATTGTGCTGTATACTTCGTGCAACGCACCTGGCCAAGTCCCGCACGATCAACGATCACCGGAGAAGTTTCCGAGAGCAGTGGAGGTGAGGAGCACGGCGGGAGTTAGACCAGCCACTCACAGCCACTCCCCATCAGCCACCGATGACATATGACGATGCTCCGCACCGCCACCCAGGCCCGATAAACCGATGGTATCAATGCAGCGTGTGCCTGTTAACTTATTATCGGGTTCGATCCCCGCTCCTTAGCTACAAAGATAGTGTTTTCCCGCAGCTTTTCTCTAATCCCGGTCATTGATTGAATCCTTTCAAACTGAATTATACCTCTACCCTACGCCTTCCCGACATTACAGTATCTCAAGCAAAACCGTCGTCACCGAAGAAAGCAAAACAGTATGGTCATCGGTCTCCTCATCCTGTCCGCCATCCCCACCGTAGCGGGGGTGTCTCTCGCCTCCAACGAACAGCGGAAAGCCAACGAGCGCAAGAACGACGAGCGTCGCATGGCCAAATTCTACATCGATGTCGCCGCGCCGCCGTACAATATCGAGGATCCCGAGGTACATGGCAAACGGGTGGTTTTGCGGGATTTCAAGGTAAGTCATCGGGAGTGGGACAGTTCTGCCTGGCTGGTTTGCGCTTGTCTCTTCTCCGCACCAACGGTCTCGCGTCGTCGAGGTCTCTGAAAGGGCTCTCGCTAATATCTGCTCTTTGTTTCGAATAATTAAAAGGTCTTTCTTGATGACCCCGACCCCACGAAACGAGATCCTCCCGCGCATACCGCCCAGGCGTTCTACATCGAGTACCCGGAGTTCGATCATATGAAACATCTGAAGCGCGGGCTGGGGGTCGCGACGACTATCTCGGACAATCCGCCCATGTTGGGGTGGATCTATGCGGACAAGGATACGCATGAGCTCAAGTATGGGAACCGGACGCAGAGTTGCGAGCATGTGATCGGGCCGTGGGATTGGGTGGACGATGAGACGACCTTGACGCTAGAGGGGAGCCGGCAGTTTGTCGCGGTCAAGGAAGACGATGGCTCGTGGGGGGTGTACTTCGACCGGGACGGGGATGAGTTGGAGGGGGTCTTGGAGGAGCAAGGGAAACTGGACAATGAGTATCTGTTGCTACGGCTGAAGAGGAATTTGATCGAGCAGCCTGACGATAAGAATAAAAACAATAATACATGAATATCTAAGAGGCCAACGTTGCGGTAAGGGTGTTTCGCGAGGTGGGGGGAATCGTAAGTGAGTACTAGTTTGATTTGTGAAAATTTTGCTTTTGGTACAGGAACATGCCGACTAGTCGTCGAGACCATCCCAGGCCTCGTTGTCGCTGGCAGCAGCATCTGCAGCGGCCGGTCGTGAGTCGGACTTCCTGGTCCGACTGGCTTCGATCGCGCCCTTTCTCTTGTTCTCCATCCGTCGTTCGTAACCACTCTTAGTGCTGATTCTCGTCTTCTTGTCCTCTTTGCCGTCCTTCTTGGATTGTCGGGCCTTGACACCGTGCTTCTTAAGCTCTTGCTTGCTCTTCTTGCTGAGGTCGGGGAGAGCGTCGAGCAACCACTTTTGTACAGACTTCTCCTCTGTGGTGCCCCGTAGTTTCTCACTGACGTCGATGACGTTGGCGATGCTCTTGACATAGGGAATATCTTCCTTGGTGTAATATGTCACGGCGATGCCACCTTCACGGCCCGCTCTGCCAGTACGTCCGACACGGTGGACGTAAACGGCGGCGGAATTGGGGATATCGTAGTTGACCACCCCATTGATGCCTCGGAAGTCAACACCACGAGCTAGCAGATCGGTCGTAACAAGAATCCAGATCTCGCCCTTGCGGAACAGTCTCATGATGTCGGACCGCTGGTTGTCGGACAGGTCGGAGTGAAGAACGGCAATGCGCGAGGAACCACCGGCTTCAGCAGGAATGTCGTAGCGCAGTTCGGAGTGGAGGGCAATGGCACGAGGAATGGTCTGGGTGAAAATGAGGAAGGGAGGTCGAAGACGAACATCTGAAGCCGCTGCTGCCGCAGGGTGGAGGAGTTGTCTGAGTCCCAGCAGCTTTCCTTGCTCTGTTGCGGCGTAGACCAGCTTGTGTTTGATATTCGGAATAGCGGAGTCCTTCAGTCCCACAACGAGACGGAGGAGGGGATAAGACTTGGTCGTGCTCAACATGTCTTTGCGCTCCTTAATAGTAGATTTGGCCAGGTCTTCGATGTTAGAGCCCATGGTAGCTGACCACAAGCTTGCCCGAAGTTCAGGGTGCGTGCATGCTCGCCAGATATCGAGCGTTTGCTCGCGGAACAGAGGGTCCAACAGAACATCGGCTTCATCCAGGACAATGTTCCTTACCAGAGGCAAGGTCGCCAAAGGTTTTGTCTTGTTTGCAGAGAGGGCATTGACCAACATCAATGGCGTCGTGACGAGGATGTCACTCTTGGTAACGGGGGCTTTCCCCTTGCTGCTCTTCTCCGTCTCTTGCTCCTCGTCCTCGGATCCAGAAGATTCCTCCTCACTCTGCTCATCCAGAACACCCTTAGCATCGTCACCCTCATCGTCGCGTTCGACAACGCGCATGCCCTTCTTCATCAGAGTAATCTTGACACCAGTTCCGAGCGCCAGTTTCCGTCCTTCATTGACGATCTGACTGGCAAGCTCCTTCGTCGGAGCAACAACAACAGCGAAGATACCACGCTCCTCCTGTTGCTGGTGATGGTGTCGGACAATCTTGTTAACGACGGGGATCATGAAAGACAGTGTCTTACCACTGCCCGTCGGCGCCACCACCAGAAGATCAGGCTCGACAGTGCCCGTCGTACCCGCCTTCTGGGCAACCGACTGATCCCCTAGCAACAGAGGCAAGCTCCCCAACTGAACCTCCGTGGGGACCGTGAACCCTTGCTCGGCGATGTTCTCCGCCAGCCGGCGCGAGATGTTGTACCTGGTGCGCAGCTCCTTGAACGAGACCAAAGGCTGCGGGAACAACTGGCGTGCCTTCTTCAGCTCCTTCTTCGTGAGCGGTTGAGCCGACGAGGAATTCTCTTTTTCTTGCTTTCTCTTCTTCTTTTTCTTCTTATTGGACTCGTCACCCTCCGCCGGCGGCACTGCCGCCGCCACTTGCTGCACCTCCTCCAGGTCACGCATATCCGTGACCTTGATCTTGTGGGTGTTCAAGATCGTGCGCCGCTGTACTTCACCCATCGACTCGCCCTCTTCCTCTTCCGACTCCACTTCCTCCTGCTCCTTCGCCGCCGCAGCCCGCTCCTTCTTAGCCGTCGAGGCAGAGCTTTTGCCCGCGCCGAAGAAGTCTAACCCCGGCAAGTCGTCATCATCATTCTCCGAATCCGACGCCTCGGCCGGCGCATGGGTTCTCTTGCGCTTTTTGTTGGCGCTGACGCCACCATTCTTCCGCAGCAGTTCCTCGGCCTCCGAGGCGTGGAAGAGCTGGGGGGTCTGCGCCTTGCCTTTAGATGGCAAAGTTGATGAAGAGAGGGTACTACTAGCGGTACCGGTCTTCAATTTGGTGGCTCTTGTCAAGAGCTTGAAGGCATCCATTTTTTGGGGGGGGGGGGCGGTCGCGCTTTTACAAGACCATGCGATTTGACGTTATTCAATAAAAAGGACTCAAGGACATGCGCGCTCCTTTTGTTTGCTCTGTTGTTATTTTGGGAAACGACCGTTGAAGTTGGTCAAGTTCCTCCGCGGCCTTTTTTTTATGGTTGTCCCGGAAAAAAAGTTCGATGTTCCAATTCTCCCGCACGGGCCAATCAGAGAGGGGCCTGGCCTCTCTTCCTGAGGCTTCAAGGTTCGCTTTCGGTTTGTCCAACACAGAACTTCACAATCGATTGTTAGTTTGTCCAGTTTGTCAGTTCTCCAGGACTGTGCTTAGTGGACTTGATGTACAGGGGGATACAGGGCAATTCATGATGATGGAATGAGATACGTTGGTGAGGCTAAATAGCTCTCATAGACACAGTACATCTATCGTATGGCGGTTATCTTTGTGGGCCCATCGCTCTTATCTCCTTGATATCCCTTCTGTGCTCGGAGTCCTCATTGCAGCCCAAACCTTCTTACGAGGACAGCCGCACTTTGCTGATCAGCAGGACTTTCACTTTCAAGAAGACACATAGAATTCGAAAAGATATCTAAAAACATTCGAGCGCAGGTGGAACAAGTCTATCTTCTAACCGGACGCACACGCTTCCAGCAAGGCTTTTGATACCCAAACACTTTTTGGAAACAAAAGCAAACATGTTCCACTGAGAGAGACAAAGAAAGAAACAAATACACCAGTCACCTCAGACAACAGTTGAATTCCATCGTCTATCATACAATAGTACAGCGCACAAAGGAAACGGGGGGGATTGTTTGTGTAAAAGGGAAGGAAGACAGGCTAAGGCACAACTGCGTGGTATTTATCTAATGGTGTCCGGCGTGCTCAGGCTCTCCCCGGTAGCCGATGATGTTCATCCGACCGATCATCTCACCCACGGTGAAGAAACCGATCACCTCCGCGGCGGTGACACCGGCGAAGGCGAGCTCCTTCTTGTTGGCGTTGCGGATCCGGGCAATGATGTTCGAGGGGGCGAAGGCAGAGTTCGTAGGGTTGCGGATCAAGGGCTCGAGGTAGGCCTGGAAAGTGGCGACATTACTAGATATCGGTATCAGCAACAATGCCTGTGGTGTTTCTCCTCTGGAAGAGCGCTTACGGAGGGGTCATGTTCTGTCCACGGAAAACCAGCTTGGCGAGCTCGAGACCGACTTTGCTGTAGTAGACGGTGGGGGGGATCATGCCTATATCGCGGAGGGAATTGATTAGCAATGGACAGATGGGACATGGTGTATGTGTGATATCCGGAGGCATCCTCTTCACATCCGGTTATGGCGAACCAGACTACCTCGCACTGACTGTCGTGCCACAGCAGCCAGGGAGAAAGAAGAAGGATATATAGCATATCACGGCGTGAGGTCAGGGGAGCTCGCTTACTCTCGACGAAAGAGATGACCTTTCCGGTTCTTCCACCAACCTTCTTCAGGGCGTTACCGAGACCCTGAGCAGCGTTGGTGATGGCGGGACCAGCCGAGGATTGAACACGAGAGAGGCCCTCAGAGGCCTTGGAGGCAGTGGAAGAAGCAGCCTCGCCAGCCTTGGAAGCGGCTTCCGAGGTGGAAGAGGCGTGTCTGACTGCGGTCCTGCGAGCCAGGAACTGCGATTGCCGGAGGACGGCACGGGACGCCGGGGCGGACATCTTGAAAACCCTTGGAAAGAAGAAAAGACGAGAGAAGAAGAGAGTGACTGATCAAAGTCGCTAGATGGAGGACAAAGGGGATCCAATGGCGGGTGGTTCAAGAGCCGGAGACGTTAGATCGTCGCGCAATTGCAGGACCAGAATCTGAGATTTGAGGTTCGGGAAGTTCAGGGAAGAGCCTCCACTCCCGCACCACGTGATCCATCACCTTTTATGACTGGTTTATACTCCGCCTTACACTTGTTGCATCACTTCAGAAACAATTGGCACTGATGGTATTTACTGAATGCAATTTTGAACTTCACGTCACTGGCAACGGTCATATAGTACTTAAGGCTCTATAGGTTAGCACTGATGAACTGGAATATGGTCCCTGATTTCAACACAGGGATAGTCTCCAAAAACTGCTTCTCTCCCTACCTAGTGGCCTTATAAAGAATTTCGCAGGGCTGTCGTTACTGAAAATCGAAATCGTGGATTCGGCGACCCCTAACCATCAGCCATTCAGTTCGATGCGACCGACCATCTCAATGGTTGAGGTGAAGGAAGGTTAGCTCACCTGTGTATTGGAACTGTATACAGAGGAACAATCTGCCAAGTTATCCCTCGCTCTATATATTGTGAAGACGGACTCGCCTTTGTTGGGCTCCTTTGCCCAATACTCAAGTCGACACATACAAGAAACCCAATCATTCGGCATTAGACCGTAACGGATCCATCGAAAGCTCTCTGGCAAATATGAGCTAAGACCTAGTACCAACAAGCGCTATTACACGGATGCTACATACCAGCTCCCTGCGAATTCGGTGTTTGCATCCAGAACAGACACTCTGATACTGGGACCCTTCTCCGACCAACTAAAGCTTACAAAGCCCTGCCATTGGTGTCCTGTTCTTGTAGCATAGAGCAGAATCTGTTCTCTTCAATATTATAGTCTAACCTTTGCTGTTTGTTGCTTTACAAGCTAGGCCCGTCTTTCATATGCAACACAACTGGACTCATATACCGTCCATCCTATCACCGATGCTACTTTGATGGCCACTTACCTCACTTAACCATTCAGTCAAACAAGCCTAGGTCAGCTTCGATGACCATAGACTTACAAACAACAGCATCATGAGCATGACTTCGTTACTTGCAATTTTCGATGGGCACGGTTTAAGTATTGTGGACATATCAATGATTTGGGTAGGATGTTGTCCCAGAAAATCCATTGTCGCGCCACGACTGCACAAGGCTGATCGAAAGCCACCTCAATACAGATTTTGCGACCACGCAAGCCACCGTGCAGAGAATCATGGATCACAGGGTCCAAGGAAGACTGACATGTCCCTGGCTAGCTAGTGTTGCCCACCTCGTTGGGACGATCAGACGGTCTTTCGATATGCCGCTTAGTCACCGGCTCGCCCCGAGGCCCCCGACATCGCACTGTGGCTGAGACTGATACTTACATAGTAGACTACTCCGTACGCGTCGGTCATTGGGGCTATACTTGGTTGCTGTGCTGCGCCATAAAATCTAGACTCCTATCAAGACATCGATTTTGCGCTCATGGATAGATACTGGTTACGATGAAACATCGGGCGACTGCTCCAAGGGTACCTCTAAGAGCATGCATACCATCCCCGTTGCCCCCATTGTCCGCATAAATCTATTTCCCCAAGCTTTCCACATAGTACGGCTCGACATTCTGGAAAGGGACGACCATTGGCTTAGCCATGCTCCTTTCGAAAGTCATCCGGTCGATCTACTGGTCTAGTAGGCTGCAGAAAAATGAGCATTTCCACTATACATCTTGGCAAATTTGCCGAGACATCCCTCATGCGAAGCTTTTTCGGGAGAAGCTATACCGCCAACAACCCCCCCTTTCCATGCATCAACACGGTGCTATCGCAATAGGTCACCATGCAGCCAAAACGGTATCATCTTGAACTACATTCGTGGGTTCTTCAGACCGATACGTCATGAAACGTTGGCGACAGCCACAATCATCCATGCGGTGGACAAATTGTCTGCCTAACGGGGTATACGTACGCCTCGATCGGATGGATCCACAACGACGACCCTCACCCAATTCTGGGCCGAGAAACAGAGATGAAAGCTGCGAAGACAACGCACCAATCTGGACATTCAAGCTAATTGAAGTATGGCTCGCTCCATCCGCGGTGTGGCGCGCCGTAAATAGTAGATGTCAGACAGCTCGCTGAGTGGACAACCTTATAGCAAAGATCCATTGATTTCCTCTACAACTTTCTCATAGTCCCCTTTAAATTGAAGCACGTTTCCTTTCCCTTTGCTGTGATTGTCCCTCTTCGTCCTAACTCACAACATCGCGCATACATACTCACACCGGAACAAGTTCTTGACACAATGTTCGGCGACAGTCTGTTCAGCTGGTTCAGCTCCTCCAAGAAGGAGGAAGCGCCCCAGACTACCTGGGATCCGAACACATTGACCATGGTCCAACCTCAGAGCCCCGAGTCTCCTTCCACCAACGCTGTTGTTGCTGAGCAGCCCGTACGTGTGATCACAAGTCTTCCGCAAGCGACTAGAGTACAGCTAACGCCATGTGACATAGACGCCCGATAACCAGATGAACATGCAGCTGCGTGGTGGCGGTCCTCCCCCTGGGCCTGGTGATGAGTAAGTTACCAATGATCACCGTATACCCTAAACTTTGCTAATATGCTAAATAGTTGTTGCTGCTGCCTCGACTGCTTCTGCTGCTGTGGGGACTGCTGCGGTCCCGATGGCCCCCCTGGTGGCTTTGGCGGCCCCGGCGGCCCCGGTGGTGGTCCTGGTGGTCCTGGAGGCCCTGGAGGCCCTGGAGGGCCAGGGGGCCCCGGCGGTCCTGGCGGCTGGTAAGAATGGCTTCGATGCGACAGCACTTTGCGTGCTCAACGTCGGTCTGAAACCGACTCACCCGATCTGTGATACCATATTGATTGTTGGTTCTGTGGCATGGAGGAAAAGAGGTTTATTGTCGGGTCTGGGGCCTCTCCTGTTATGGCCCAGAAGGCGAGATGGTTATGATGTTGTTCTACGTCTTGGTGTATCCTGTATGGGCTTTCGACGGTGTTTATTTCATTGCTGTATAGATATTCTAGACTGCTTGCAAGCGATTCGTTGGTCTTCATACGAACGTAACCTTGTCGCTTCATCTTCATCTTTTCTTGATCTCTTATCTACTTCCTGTGTTGGGTTCTTGGCAATCTTGCTGTAGTAAGCACTGGAGGGTCAACACTTGAAGTATTCTAGGGATGGAAGTTTCCGAAAGTAGCACTTGTGGAGAAGTAGGTACTTTGATGGTCACACAACCACGTACAGTTGTTCAAAGTGATGCTGACCAACTAGGACCAGATATTCGCTGCCTTTAACGGAGAGAAGTATCGTATAGCAAAATGGTTAAATTCAACTACTCAACCAAGCAGAATGCTTGATCTCAGCCAAGCATCAAAATCCCTATCGTCACAAATGTTAGCGTAGGGCTGCCATCTGACCCCAGGTATTTCGGCATTTGCTCGCACGAAAAGTACTGGTCCGGGTGAGAAGATGGTTAGGTTATATTTCAAAGTCGGTATCTCCGAGTAGCCTGCGGGGCCGATAGCGTAGTGAGCAACTTGTTGCGCGCAAAACACGGAAGGTCCTGCGTTCGAATCCTGAGGAGGGCGACGGTGGTTGTCCGGAAATCGGAATAGGTTAATATACCCCGCCCTGGGGATGAGAACGGCACTTTTTTTTCTGTTCTTTTCTCTCCATATTTATTGTAAGTTGTCTCTATATCTGCATAGAATTCGTACATATGATGGCAGTTCTCCTGTGGGAGGGGTTATGGCTGAGACCGATCGTTGGACAACGCGCTTTCGCTTGCCAGCGCGTTGTTCTTGTTCCCTGGCATGTTGCCTCTCTACTCCCTTTCAACTCGGTGCAACTATCCAGCAGCTCTCAACTAGTTTTGTTCCATTATGATTATCGCATGCAAAAATGGGCGAGTTCCTCATTGCCCAACTCACCGAGAAGACTGCCTACTTCTCTCCAGCTTCGTCGGTCGTGCTATCATGATCTGCTAGCACCGGTCCCGTTCTAGACCTCAACCAACTGCGGGAGAAACAGAAGCTCGGCGCTTACACTCTTTTGCACATTCATCGTTGAACACACATCCATCAACTCTTAGCAGAGCGACGAAGAAATCGTCTAGGAAAGAGCCCCATGATTTCTTGCGAGCAAGCATGATAGCGGAATCGAGACGGCAGGCTGCACACAAGCATGAAACCCGTCGATCAGGGTCTGCTTGTGGCTCGCAGACGTGTGGGATGTGGGAACCGTTGTTCAGAGGCGCCGAAAGGACGATGTAGACGCATGCAGTCTCTGGTTTCTAGCTTCGACGATTCGAGAACATGTGAGTATTAGTGGCCGAGGATGTCCGTGTGATGGACTAGTTTCTGACAATATGATAGTCTAGGATGTCATCGCAATCGCTTCTCGAGTCAAGTAGCAAAACAAGTTGAGCTCTTCGTCTCTTCGCCGCTTAGTTCGCTCGGATTATCTATTCTTCATATTGAAACTCCCGGTGCAAGGCTCAAAAGAATTAAGCCCGAGACATTGCCGACGTTTCATTAAAATGATTCGTAGGAGCATGCACTTCTGTCTTCCATCGCTGAGATTGCATTGAGTCGTTCGCGCTACGCACCCACCAAACGAAGACGATTTTGTCGGATCTGAATTCGAGGCATAGGCTCCCGTTCCAAAGGAAAGTGATGAGATCTAAGACCTGGGGTCTTGGGCTCACGAGGAGAATGCCAAGGTCAAGAGGTATTGCTGCAATGCTGTAAGGATATCTTTTACATTCGCGCTGACAGCAAGTTGATTTTCGCAGAACATGAGCACAAGAATGTCATGAACAACTCATAGTTCACGCGAATTACCGATCTTCAATACAATGTCTTACAATTCACCTCATTACCAGCTCGCCAAGGTCGCCTTTTATTAGCCCGAGTCGACAAAAGCAGGTGATTTGTGTGGTGGAAGAACAGTCAAGCATCACTCGCGGAGGACCCGTGCCAAGAAGACTGGGGAAGCAGGTTCATGCACCTGCATGTCTTGGAAGGCGGGGAAACCCCGGGGGATACCCGCAATCACTGAACTACACTGGCCACTCCGCCGGAGGACCTGCAGGGAACCAGACTGCTCCACTCTTGGTCCTGCACCATGTGCTCCTCCCCATGAGATCTCGGGGCAATTCATACCCGGCTCAGTCTGTACACAATGCCCCTTCACTTACTTGGCGGGCGGCGGGAAGATGGGGTAGTTCGACCATAAAGATACAGTGGTACCGTATTCAGTCCAATGATTCCCACTCAGACAGCAAGACTGCATTATGTTGGCATCTATCGTGACTGGGTTGGCTTTCGGCCTACTGTCGTCCGCCTCGCCGGTGGCCCGGTCAAAGCCAAATCCACCATTTCTGATCAATGTGGACGATGAAACGGCTATCCTTGGAAATGACTTCTGGAATGCCACCATTGGTCGTCAGTATGGCACCAAGCTCTACTACAAAAATGTTGACCTAGTGGGTGACGCATGGGGTCACTATGTGTCCTACAGTACGGCCCTCTTCCTTATCTCCTCCCTCTCATTGTATCTCTTAGTTTACCTCTAATCTTTTGTTCAGATGGCGCTCAAAGCGACTTGAATCTTACCAATGCTCGGATACACAAAGTCACTGGCGACTACACCGATGTCGTTTTTACAGCGACAGAGGGGGAATTTCATTGGGTCTTGACGCCCACGTTGACGGGCGCATATCAGTACTTCGTGAACAAAGCCTTACCTACTCTTGGTGAATTCCGTACTCTCTGGCGGCTTGCAAACGATAGCTTTACCCACGGGTGGACGGACGAAAGGAACGAGGCACTGCCACCCTTGTCGGACATTGTCAATGCCGTCAAGATCCAAGATGAGACCTGGCAGCAAGCTGACGGCACATACATCACAAAATATGATTTCGCAACCTTCTTGCCGGTAATTGAAGGGCAGTCCGCTCTCTGGGGACTCTACGGGCCGCTGGGTGGCCAAGAGGCGAGTGGCGAGCAAGTTGGCTCGTGGTATATTCATGGGGGTAAAGACTACCTGAACGGCAACCATCTGAAGCAGGAGTTGTTGGTGCACCGGGAGAGTCAGACTGGGGATGCGGTACAGCTGAACATGATCCATGGCACGCATTATCAGGCCGTCAGCAGCGACGTGTTCCCGGAAGGTAAGACCTGGGGCCCATGGTTGTGGTACTTGGTAAGTTTCGCCCACAATTCTCGCCGTGTTCAGCGATTCTGACATATCTGACAATCGTGACAGAATGATGGCTCCATCCAAGACGCGGCGACTCGCGCCAAGGAGGAGATTGCGGCTTGGCCGTACGACTGGATGCAGGATAGCCATGGATACCATTCCCGCGGCAGTCTTCGAGGACGCATCGTGCTCTCCGACGGCCAGGCTGCGAGCGGGGCGGCAGTTTTCTTAGGGGACAACCAGTCCAATACTAGCACGTTGGACCAGGGAGCCTGGTACTACTATCGGACCTATGCCGATGAGAACGGGTACTTTACCTTGGAGAATGTCCGTGAGGGAACATGGGGCCTTCGTGTTTTCGCTGCTGGAGGCGACGCGGCAGGCGGAGTGACCTCTGTCCTTGAGAAAAACAACATTTCCGTCCACAGCGGTGAAGCCCTATGGTTAGGGGACGTGACTTGGGCTCCGCAAGGCCGCGAGGTCATCTGGCAGATTGGCGAAGTCGATCGCAAGGCTACCGGCTTTGCCTATAGCGGTGCTCCCCACCAATTCGCGAGGGGACTCAACTGCCCGGCCAACCTGACCTTCACCGTGGGAACGAGCCAGAGTAAGGACTGGTGCTTTGAGCAGTCATCACTGGGTACGTGGACGGTGGAATTTGATCTTCCCCGCAACTCGACGTCCCAGGGACGGTCAGCAGTCCTGTCAGTTGCGTTGGCCGGGTTTAGCGCAGGGAGTTCAGCTACGGTCTCCGTGAATGGGGTTTCAGTCGGAGCGATCAGCTCGAGTGTTCTTGCCAGCGACCCTAGTAGTTATCGGTGTGGCACGTTGGCGGGTGAATGGCATCTGCTCGAGTTTCCAGTCTCGGCAGATGCGCTTCGCAATGGGGCTAACTCCGTGGAGTTCACTATCACCAAGTCGACACTGTTTCGCGGATGGATTTATGACAGCGTGTTGTTGGGATGGGCATGAATTGAGTGTGGGCTCTATTAGAAATGCATTTTTCTTGCGATTAACCTCGTTTTGCCTCGTCTTCTGCTGAATAAATTCGGTGAACGACTGGATTTGTTGGCGTAGTTGACAAAGTGACCTGGGGAGGTTTGAGACCCGCAATCGAGCAGGCAAATTGGAAGTCTGCAATAGGTCGTATGCAACCTCAAAGTAAATACAGCCTCTTAATTCTGGTGTCTGAGTATGCAAATTGTCTGCGGCGCATGTTTCTGCCATGATACACTCTCCCAGGGTAGCACAAGTCGTGCTGGGTTCCAGAACTGAGAGGATGGACAAGTCCACTGCCTCTTGTCCCCCCCCTCTCCCTCGCTTTATCTCTTCATCCACTACACCCTTGTCTTAAGTGCTCCAACGCTATGCCGTCTCAGATCGATTCCACACTTGCTACCCTGCCTCATTCATGGTCGACATCGTCGAGAAAAGGAATGAGATCTCCGCAAACAGCGAACACAAACGAATCGTTACCAGAGCGAACACCGTAATCCTTCCATCTATCTCTACGCAGCAGGGGTCAAGATCCAGGGGGAATTGCATCAAGCGTTTTATATGCATTACTCTGACATTTACAATGTCTACTTCCTCAGATACGTCAACGCCGCGACACAAAGCGCGTCCATTCCCGTCTTCATCGTTGGCTGAATCGCCGGGGCAAATGAGGCGGAATGGTTGCCAGCAATCTCGTGGAGGCGATCTTCGCTTTCTGCCTCATCCCACACTTCCGGATCGATGCCACCAAAGAACCAAAACGAGCAGGGCCGGCGCTGGCTAGTGCCAAGGATCGAGAAGTCTTCGCTGACATTAGTCCGAGGGGTGTCGGCGTCAAACCCGTCTGCAAAATGCTCCGCGAAGCAAGGCGCCAGTTCAGCCGTGACTTGCTTGTCGTTGATGGTGGGAGGGAAGTTTCGAGTGGGTGTGAAGACCGGTGGCCGCGGCGAGCCACTGGCCATGCACTCGGCCTCGACGATACGCTTGATCGCGGCGAGGATCCTATCGCGGGTCTCGACGCTCACCGAGCGGAAATCCACGCCCAGCTCGGCGGTGTCCGGGATGACGTTTTCCGCCTGGCCGGCCTGCAGGCTCCCGACTGTCACGACCGCCAGATCACTGGGGTCAATCTCGCGGCTCACGATCCCCTGCAGCCGCACCACCACATTCGCCGCCAGCAGCACCGGATCCACCGTCTGATGTGGCAGGGACCCGTGACCCCCACGCCCGAACAGCGTGATCTTCAAGCTATCCGCCGCAGCCATGATGGTCCCCGGACGCGAGCCCACGCTCCCCGCGCGCATGCGCATCACATGCTGGCCGAAGACATAATCCGGCACGGGGATCTTGTCGTACAGGCCGTCATCCACCATTGCGCGGGCGCCCTCCCCGCGCTCCTCGTCAGGCTGAAACACCACAATCAGTGTTCCACTCCAGTCGCATCGCATCCGCACCAGCCGTTCAGCCGCCGCCAGCAGACACGTGATGTGCATGTCGTGGCCGCAGGCGTGCATGGCCGGCTTCTCCGCGCCGCTGGCATCCTGCATCGTGACCGCGCTGGCGTAGGGTAAGCCCGTGATTTCTTGCACGGGGAGAGCGTCCATGTCCGCCCGCAGAAGGACGGTCTTTCCCGGCCCGTTGCGCAGGACCCCGGCGACTCCGTTACCCCCGATCCGGGTGTGGATCTCAAAGGCATCCCATTGCGCGAGATGAGCTGCTATTCTTTCGGCGGTTGCTTTCTCTCTTTTGGAGAGTTCGGGATGTGCGTGGAAATGCTTGTAGAGAGATTCGTAGGGGGTCAGGTCTAGGGGGTTCGCGGCTAGGAGCTCAGATGGGGTCTTGCGCGTCATCTTTGGGATTGTTGTTGTCTGTGTAGTGTAGGTAAAATTGCGGTGGTTGTTATGGAGTTGTTAAGAAAAGATGATGACTCAGGGGCATATGACAGCTTCTAGTTCTATGACAGGCAGCGCTTTAACTAGCGCCGGGTGGGAAGCGGCACAAGCCGTACCCGGCACGAGGCTGGCGGGTCAAGGCGGGAGAGTGACAATATTGCCCTAGAACAGTTTGGAAGTTAATTCCCTCTTAAGATTCTCGAGAGTAGAGGTCAAATCAAGCCAATGGAATGATCATTCAGTCAATAGGCTCTGATCATTCAATTGGCCGTTCTACTGGGTGATTCACTGGTAGCGTGGCCTGCCTTGTAGAACTTAACAGGCGGCAGGGCACATCGTCCACATTCACACTCTGGGAAAGCTCTACCGAGCCTATTGAATATCCTCGTATCCAATTGAAGATCAGACATCGACTTATCCAGTTCTTCTATCCTTCCCTCCTCTCGCCTCTTCTCCAACAACTCTTCCAGTCAACAACTCTTCCTCTCATACTGTATGTACGCGTATAAAACCCAATCAACAGATATTTATTCTTCGATTGACACCATCCACCACACTTTATACTAGTCAGGCTCAAAGATCTCATATTATACCTACTTTGCTTATCCTGACAGCCTTGAGTGTCTCTCAACAAGCTATGAGAGGCTTCAGGTCGGAACGATTTCACCCAGCAGCTGGAGACATCTCTACTTGCTAGGCTCCCTAACCTCAAAACAACCTAGCCTGCCGAATGGCTTCACAAAACACACCGAGTTGTGGCGCCCTGGCTCCGAATCAACCAACAAGAACCCACTTTTCTCGATCCATCGACTCTGTGTCGTGAGTTTGATACCGAACCGGGACCAGAATTTAAGTCCATCTACGAATTCCGAATCCGACAGAAGAATCCCCAACGAATTCTGACGCACTTCCTCAGGCATCGACCAAGATGCCAAAAAGAACAGAATCGGCGATGGTGCCCGGAATCAGACGAAAAACTCCAAATCCGGAGCCGAAAATTTCGCCCTGCCCGGCATTTCCACCGCAGAATCCGAACAGCCCTTTCCTGACGCAGCGGGCGAGTATATGCTCAATGAGAAAGGCACTTTGGATGCACACTGTGGGCACAATAAGTTTCACAGTCGACGCCGGGAGCATCTAGGCTAATCTCACTTTGTCCATTGTGCCACATCCTTTGTGGACGATATCTTCATCGAGAATAGACGGGGCTAAGCCCGGTCTTGGCAGAGTCAAGATAGACGACTCGAAGAAATCGACCTGAGCGAGATCGTCTATATACTTTCGAGTGACCCCGATCATTGGGATCGGATCTAGAAGCGGCGCATATCATCCCCACTATTCTACACGTTCGGTCAATGTTGATTGAGCACGTGCTTCAACACACCGAGGAACAAACAGGATGCAATACCCTTTTCGGACGGAGACCATCTCGATTTTAATTGGGTAAACGAGAGGAATCGGGTAGGCATTAAATCAAGCTTTGGGAGGGGATTTGGGCTGTTACTATACAGTACCACTGCATCAAACTGCGCTAGCTTCGGCCAGAGCTTCGGTCAAGAATTCTCGACCTTATTGGGAGATTGTGCAGAGAGGCCCTGGCAGTGGCGACGTCGGGGGGAGTAACTCATGGACGCCATCCTTATGTCGGATCTCAGGACATAGCCCCTTACGAATCCGGTAAACGAGGTATTTATGAAGGACTACTGGGCAGCAGACTACGCTGGTATAGTCTGTTGTACCTAGCCGAGGAAAGTGGTCTATCAGTCGGGTTATGTATTGCGGGATGAGAATCACCAGCGACTAGGGGGGCTGACACTGGCCAACGACCTCTCAAAAGGTTGCGCGTGGCGCCTTGGTTGGCCAGCGACCTCGCAAAAGGTTGCACGTGGTGCATCGGCCCTCCTAGTTGCGGTGGGGTGAACACCACCAGGCCACAAGGGCCTGCATCCGCTTGCTGACGGAGTAAATGGATTCAAGAAGGCCGGGTAAGCGTGAGCAAATGCGGAAAGATAACGCGTTTGTCTATTGCAAGCGCATACGAGGCTCTATAAGCAGATCTCGGAATTCCCGGCGAGTTTAAGGCTCTGCGCATTTTTACCCGCGAGAATTCAACCATCATCTGGCAATTGCTAGATACCATGGAAGTCAAGCATGATAACCATGGTTTCGTTCTAGGAGGTTCCATCGTCTGGCTTGTCTGGGGGACGACTAAGATTCCGCTACAATCTGGACGATGGAGCGTGACCAGATCAGAGAGAAGCCGCCCCCGGCCCGCTTCTTCTAATATTGGAAGGTCACTATAACTTTTATATGGGTAAACCCAGACGGTTCGAACGTCGGCTTCGTCAACGCACCTGAGAATCAACGGCTTGAAATTCCTATGAAGGAGGGATGGAATGAGAATCAACCCAAGCCGCGTGTATATAGGGTTTCCAGGAAGGACCAAGAGGTGATAGACAAGACGTGTGACAACCTGCATGCGCAAGGCAAGATTTTTCTATGCCACAAGACACACCCCAACAGCCTACCCAGTGTTTGTTATATGGAGAACCGTGACAGATCCACAAACCGGTCACCAAAACTGCAAAAGGCAGAGCAGTTGTCGACCTCAGGGATGCAAACTCACTCGCTGAGGGTACCGTGCCGCCCCTTATTGTCCGCCAGCAAGAAACTAGTCTGGGACCCAGAGACCTCTTCTCTGATAGCTATATTGCCGGATACTTTATGCCAACTGAGTTAGTCACATAGTCACAAGACAACGCTGGAGTGAGGCCAATTATGTCGGTTACCGTCTTGCTAAGATGCACCGGTACGGCAATGGCATGAAGGGCACGTGGCTTAGCGATTACTTCTGAATGATGAGAGGGTTTGTATCAATCGAATAGATGATAGGAATAGTTCCGCCATGATAGGTAACAGTGACGAATTTGGGTAAGACTAGCAATGACGCATCCTGGACATATAGGGGACATATAACAATCAGACCCGATGGTATTGTTACTTTTCTTCTCCGTCGTACTCGCCCTCATCCAGACCGCACACCCTCCCTGAAACCTCTGTCTGGCACCAACCACCCGTCAACCCATCTCAACATACCTACCTCTTCTTTGGAACTTATTGAGAGACTGCTCGAGGGGACCATGAACCGGAAAGCAGCACAGAAGCTCCGGCGGTGGCAGCACGAATGGCAATCGCGCAACGTAAACACACTGGTCCTCGATTACGTCGAAGCGGAGACCAAGCTGCGCTTCAACATCCAGCGGGAAGCCAGGGTCCAAGTGGAGCATGAAGCTCTTTTCATCAGCAGTACTAAGAACACCGACAACGACAAGAGAGCAACGGCATCGACGGTCTCGAGGGTGGAGGCACTGCAGAAAGAACTGCGCTCGCTCTCCGAGGGCATTTAGCACCAGGAGCGCAAGCTGGACATGGTTCACGCTCGGCTCTGTTCCCTACCGATCCGACGGGCCCTGGTCAGCTGCCACAAGGACAAGGAGTGGTACTTGTCGGAGTGGATGCGGGCGGACTGCGCGCGCCGCGAGGGCTGTTGCGCGCGGGAGTGCGGCTGCTGTCGGCGGCCGCAGCATCGGGGCCACTGCACCGCGGCGTGCGCGTGCTGCGAGCAGAGCAGAGGGTTTGCGGTCACCGGCAAGGATGTCTGGGAGCCGGGGAAGATGGCTTGGGTGTCGATAGAGAACCAGCTGAATATTTATGCGACGCGGTTGAGGGATGCGTATTTCTTCGGGCTGTGAGGTTGGGCTGCATGCTTGCTGCGCTTCGGTTCTCTTTAGGTTCTTTTTTCGTGTATTGCTCTCCGAATGTGTTATCCAGATTGCTTCTATGGATTGCTGAGGCTAATAGGATTTGTGTGTCGGGATACGAAAAAGGCCGTGCAGTATAGAGTTGAGAACAGACCAATTGACGATCCCACCATCATATCGCGCCGGATAACAGATTGTGGCGGTGCATGCACAGGATCTGTGGCGGTGGCGCGTGGCACATGCGGCGACCCTTGCATGTGACGCGGTCCTTGAAGGGGTGTGATATCATCGCCCGTGAGAGAGGAGCGCCTTTGCTTTCCCCCTCCCCCAGATTACAGTGCTGGCGCGTCCAAGATCCATTTTTTTTCTCTGAATTCTGTTGAATTCTCCTGCAAATCTTTTACCATCATAAAGTTCTTCGATACTCGAGCACAATATTAAGCAAGCAACCCGTACTATAACCGTCTATCCTTATCTTGATTATCATCCACGCGCGCAAGTGGAGTAGACAGACCGTTCCATACTTTCCCTGTCCCACCCGCGCATATTCCCTCCCTTCGCATCCGCCTGCGTCCCTGGCAAACGGCTCCCTTTTCCGCATCCTGCCTATTTATTTATCTCGCATTTCCTGATATTAATCTTCTTTGACAGAGAAAATCATAACTTCAGTTGATAACATATTGAAAGTCAGAATATGCGATAAGTCCAAATCATGCAGCAATTCAAGACCTGGAGGCGTGCGTCCATGCGACAACAACAACAACCACCACCAAGCCATGACCCAGTACTGACGGCCGAGGACGAAGCCTTTCTACGCGGGATCATGACAGACCCTGCGAGCTCCAGCCAGGAATCCGCCGCACAAGCTACCGAACTGAATCGCCAGATATCGCCCGTCTCGCCGGTGGGGACAGAGGTCCAAGAGCCGCCCTCGGCGCAGTCGCCGGTGTCACCGGTGGAGGAATACGGGAGAGAACTGGGGGAAGAAGAACGCAAGGCACGAGAGGCTACTGCTGCTGCTGCTGCTTCTACAGACCGGAATGGGAGCACGGCTGGTGTGAATGCGCCGGAGGCAGCAGCCAAGGTGGAGAGTTCCTCGCCGCCGCAAAGGAAGGGCCCGTGGGGTTGGCTGCGGCGACGGAGCACGGTCATGAAGAAGGTATAGTATACTCGTTATGCCGGCGTGTCTTGTATCTGTATCTGTGTAGTTAACAATTGATCTTTTAGGAAACCGGAACTACGAATGAGGCGCCTACCAAAGCAGATAACAAGCCCAGCGAGGCCCAGCAGGCCGCCGAGACGGACAAGGATGAAATCGACCAGGAGAAGGAGGATATGACGGAGATTCTGGAGAGGCTGAACCTGGCAGCAGAGAACAATCGGGTGTTTTCGATGAGCAATGAAACGCGGGAGTTGTTGCGCAAGTTCACCCTGATCTTCAAGGACCTCGTCAACGGCGTGCCCACCGCCTACCATGACCTCGAGATGCTGCTCACCAACGGGAACAAGCAGCTGCAGAGCACGTACTCGCAGCTGCCCGGGTTCATCCAGAAGCTAATCCAGAAATTGCCCGAGAAGTGGACGGAGACTCTGGCGCCGGAGGTGCTCGCGGCGGCCACCGCCAAAGCCAGTCAGAGCGGCCTCAACGTCGAGAACGTGGGCAAAGCAGCCGCCGCAGCCAACAAGATGGGCATCAAGGTGCCTACCTTGAAGGAGCTGGTGGGGAAACCGGCCGCGCTGGTTGGAATGCTACGCTCGATCGTGGCATTCCTCCGAGCTCGATTCCCGGCCGTGCTGGGGCTTAATATGTTATGGTCGTTGGCTTTGACTAGTAGGTTGCTATCTTCTTCCTAGATACCGGGCACACCGACTCACTGACGCCACAGTCCTCCTGTTTGTTCTTTGGTATTGCCACAAGCGCGGCCGTGAGGTCCGGCTGGAGAACGAGCGTATAGTCACCGAAGAAGAGATTGGGAAGTTGAATGACGAAACCTCCACTGAGCAAGACAGGATCCGGGCCACGGAGACCTTGACCACTACAGCGCCGCAGGGAGCATCTGCCACGGAAATCCGACAGGGGATTGAAGAGGCACAACATGCACGGCATACAGCAGCAGCAGCCGCAGCCGCAGCCGCCAACCCCGCTGCAGTCGATCGTCAGAAGAGTCAAGAGAACGAGAACCCCGAGGAGTCGTCAACCTCGAAACCTAAACGGAGCAAGTCCCGGCTTTCGATTTGGACCAGGTCCGAACCGAAACCGACCACCCCAAAGATAGAACCATATCCTGGCACCTAAATTGGATGATGATCTGAGGAGAGATGGCTGATAGTCACGCAAGAGGGAGAATTTGTTACGAATATTTGTTTGATACCATCACGTCTTGTGTACTTGTTTGGAGTTTCAGGTTCCCTTCTTAACGATGAGTCAATACACAAATCCACTCATATGTTGGCCACCTGGCCTTTTCCCTTTTCCTAAAGTCCCAAAAAAAGACGAGATGGATCCGCGGTTGCGCAACGGAGCGGGCAGAAAGACCCGAGATTGCGGGCGACTTGTCTCCGGGTGGCGATATCTTTCCCAATTCTTTCTGAGGATATCTCCATTGCCTTCCGCCCCGACAGAGGGGCCAACTTCTCGCCGTATCATGTGACTAGATACTCACAGATCGAGATACCGTAGTCATGATTACCTCAATCTTCAGCAAGGGGCTATAAACCTTACTAGTAGGCAGCACATGACCTAAACGTATCTGCAAGCTTTAACTAGAGTATCTTTAGAGTACTAGTACAGTAGAAGGCCGAATTGACGAGTACCAAGCCCACCGTTTGATACGATACGATAGATCCATGATTGCGGGGTGCAGGTTTCCCCCCATGTGAGAAAAGTCGTCGTCCGCATTGGCCAATGGGGCTCTGCTCTAGTTGTGGCGGATGGCCGATCGTGTAGTAAGCCGCGCTCCACCGAGTGCCTGGAAGAACGGTATTACCGGTACGCAGTATCGGTACTCGGTACTGTACCTTTGCTCATGCTGCGGTCTGTCCCATGCAAGATCTCAAAATCTCGACAATCAAAAGGGGAGACTCGAAACTTTACTGCAGCACTTGAATGTAGCTAGACGCTCGCTGATAGCATGAACGAGGCGATCTCAATTGGGTATTAGATTGCAAATCGCATGGACCTGGAGGGTTGAAGAATGGTTCAGGAAAAGGTATGGAAAGACGCCAGATCTACGGAGCACTCCGTACTTGCGTTTGAGATTGGAGGTCAATCGAGGTGAGGTGCTGGGTTATACCGTACCTAACCTACTACCTACTAACTGATTCCAAGGGGAACTGGAAAGGTGTCCGTATCATCTTGATAGGTATTCTGGATCACTAAGGCACCGTACTTGCTCCCTTATCCATGGCTGAATGAATGCACGTGGTCTTGCTGGGGTAAGTCGGTTTGTTCAATTTGCCGATGCCTCCTCCTCCCCGTCTCCTATTCTCAGCAGGAGAGCCAGAGAAAAAGGAAGATGCGAAGCGGATTCCAATGGACCAGAAATCAATTAGTCCATTTCATCAACGCCCTGCTCACTACCGTAATCTACCTAGGTAGCCAGCTGTCTCCCCCTCCCCTTACCGCTTCTTTGTAACCAATCACATGTAGATGCATGCATGCGCGATGCATGTATGTATGCCACAGGGCACAGGCTGCCATGCCTACCTACCTAATTATACTCAGCCCGGATGGAGGGAGGTATCGTGGGATGTGGGATTGTCTGCCGTATGTGTCCAGCGCTGTACTGAGTATGAGGGCTGTGGTGACTACGTAACTCGCCACCGCGGTGGAGAGATGGAGATTGTTTATACCGGGAAGGGTAAGGATCCGGGCTCGAGATCTTCTACTGTATCATGGAAGCTGGAGGAATCGTGCTGGGGGGTAGTCATACGGTTGAGGTGGTCGGATCGTGGGCACTTGGTGAATCACCTTCGTATGTGTATATCTGAATTGGGGTTCGCTGGTGGAGGAGCTTGGGTACAGTATTGCGTGATTGTGCTTTACACCGTAGTAGTGATTCGGAAGTGTTGGGTGTTGGGGATCTGGTTTGATGAGTCTGTTGTTTCATGATCCAGATTGTGATTATGATAGTCGGTTTCTGATCCTACAGATGACTGATGTATTCGTAGTTTTGTGGTTGGCGTCCAGACTCACTTGCGGGGAGCTATTTGTCTGAGGCGGATGGGTGACATCGCCGCCCCTGGCAGCATTGTCATTGTAACCGCCTCAAAGCCGCGGGGTTGGACACCGTCTCCTCCATCAGATCTGAGGTGCTGCATCAATGCATCCTCTGGGATAACGCGGTAGTTGAATCACAGAAAGGGCAGTCTAGCGACTCAGATACTTGGGGAGTATACCTTTTTTTAGGCTTCAGACAGGGACGGACAGCAGGACGCTGCGCTGCAGTAGCAATTGTTGTTGTTGTTGCAGGATTCGAATTGCAGGGCGGCAAGGCTGCACCTTTCCCAAAGCATCAGCACTAAGCCCAGATGGGGCTAGACTAGCCGTTCAAAGCTGTGGCTCAGCCAATCGCAGAACTGGGATTGACCTCATTCCGAGGCCAGTGTGTCCAATCGCCCGCCGCCGCATCCATCCATACAACAGGCAGATTTCTCTCATCCGGCGGTAATCTCGTGTAGAGGTCGGAGGAGATATCAGGAACCCGCGATATACGGGGGGTTGTGATTCATGCTTCTGTGATGAGTCGACGTTCCGATCGATGTCTGGGCGCGGGGAGAAGGGGGGAGGGGAGATGGGTTTGTTGTGTCATTGTGCAGGAAGAGACAGATACCGAGATTGAGCACGGTCCAACATGCTGTCCCTTAGATAAGTCCGTTATCCTTACTTCAGGAAAAGTGGCTTGAGGTTCGAATAGTCTTCACCCGCCCGCGTTTTGCATGCCACGATATCCGGGACACACAGGAAGGGAAGGGGAGTTGCTACGCCCGTCCTCGAGCAGAGAGAGGCTCGGGAGAGATCTGCACTCTTGCCTGCATAGCTATGATCTAATCAACCGATTCACTCGTAACTCTGATGGGAGTTTGCATGGGTCTCTCTGGAGTACCACCAAATAGTACTCCGTACTTCTCTCCACGCGATAGGTGCAGTGACTGCCTGTCCGACCAACGTATGAGTCACCCGTTGTTTCTCTCTCGCCTACTGGTGACTCCGTCCGCAGCTCATCACTCTTTTGAACCCGGTTCGACCGGGAAATAACTACGACTTACTAGAGGGAAACGGGGAGGGGAGGAGAGGGGGAGCGGGCCAAGTCATCAGGTTGACACAGCTATTCAATAGTCATCGAACTAATCTAAATGGCACTTGAATCAAGAAATCCCGTAAGCGCCATCGGCTTAGTGTCTAAGGATTATCGCTCTGCCCGGTCGTTCCACGTCCTCGAGCACGATGACCGTTCGACCGACTTCCGAACGCCATCTGCAGTTTCAGGTACCCAACGAGAGGAGTGACTAACTTACTAGTTAGTTCTCTACCCTGGACAATAGGGTCTCGACTATTCCAGCTCGCATGCTCATGCTCCCTCCTCCATGGACTGAGTATTCGAAAGGAATTTCATTCCTGTGGGGTCTTAGCCTGAGCCTCTTCCTGTCATCCCTTGAGTCAGAGCTTGTAGGACAAAGATATTTTGCCTCTTGAATGCCTGAGGTCTAAGGCTTCATCGTGTTGGACCGTTGTTAATTCTCCGTCGACTTCATTTCGAGATGACTGGGACCCGCTGCTGAATCGACCAGCCAGCAATGCAAGCTACTATTGAGAGTGGGGAGAGAATGAATGCAGGCAAGAAAAAAAAGAGTGAAAAAAAAGTCAACCAGAATAAAAAACGACAGCAGAGACTAGAATGAAACAGGAAAAGAAAAAAAAGATGCGGTGAACACCTGTCCGCCAATGGCCATGCTTGCTTTAGTGGCTCCTAACCAATGACAAGCTGAATGACTGCGACCGGCCGGCCGATACTCCACCGTGACTGGAAAATTTGGTCCGCTTCAGCCTGTCCGAGGCTGTTTTGGTTCTGTAACCCGTTTCTAACAGTAACACCCCGTACCGCCGCCCCGGCGGGATTGTTGTCTCTAGTAGTACCTTAAGGTATGGAATTTGTACAGTATGTACGCCCGCGGGCCTACTGCGAGCCTGTACTGTAAGCCTGCCGCCCTCCCCCTTCCTCTAAACATCGATCCCCATAACTTCCACCCCTCATCTTCTTCCTTCTTTCCTTTCCTCTGCCCCCATCTACTGCAGATTCTTTCCACATCTACAGACCACCCACCCCCACCAAACCCCTCCATCCCAAAACCCCCTTCTTAATTCATCATACTATTCAGATATCGTCAAGTGTACCGCGCCAGGATGGCCTTCGTTGAGCTGTAAATCTCTCCGCTGGGAAGCACGGCTGCCATTTCCATGCTTCCCAGTCCTAGCAGCTCCGACTATCTCTCATCGAACTTGACGACTATCTGCTCCTCTTTCGACGCAACCTTTCAATTCCCAGCGTCGGAATTGCCTATCACTACACTCATACGAGAAGCACTTTTGACGTCCCCCATCTGGACGCTGAGGTGCTTTGGCGAATTCGAAAAGTCTTTGCTATCGTTCCAATCTTATCCTACCCTACCCTACCCTTCCGTTCTCCGGCTCCTGGCCGTAACCTCTTCACCTTGAAAACTCTCTCTCGCTCTCTTGTCCTTGGACGAAGTAACGACGACCATATCTGCCTCTCCCCATACGCTTTCACGAATTGACGGTCGGAATCCGCCTCACCATTACGACAATCCTGTCCCTGACTCCGCCTTCGACAAAGTCTGACGCAATTGATTTATCCCGCGCGGCCTCACGGGTAGCAAACTTTGACGATCCATTAGTCTACCAAGGTCAACACTCACTCGTGCCAAGTTAAAACTGGCCGAGATACATTCAAAACAAACTTACCGCAATACCGTTTCTGATCAAAAACAACCATAATGCCTCCCTCAGCCCACTCGCCCAAGCGGTCCCCCCAGACTGCCGCAAAGGGTATCCAGCGCAACCCGACTCGTCGACCCTCCGCTCATTCCCTCGAACACACCCTGACGGGTCGCTCACCTAGAACCTCGAACAAGGGCCTCGCTCTTGGATCATTGGGCATGGACCGGAAACGCAGGGCTTCGTCTATATCGGTCTCCAGTGTGTCGTCGGTCTCCTCCATCGAGGAGCTTAGCGACGAGGAGGATAACGACTCGGAGGACGATGATGCCGACGATGAAGAAGATGAACAGCCGGCTGTTCGCGGCCCGTCTTATGGCCGTCGGGATCGGTCTCATAAGACGGGCATGAAGTCTGCCAAACGGACCAAGAAGATGAAATACTCCGATGACGATGGCTACGATGGCCAAAGAAGCAGTGATGACGATGACGATGACGATTCTGACGAGGACAACTCGGATGATATCTATGCTGCCGTTGATTATATCAGTGACGGAGAAGACGATGAGGACAACGATGTGGAGAAACTCGAGGAATTGTTGATCGTCGAGTCCGAGGATGAGCATGCCGTTGAGAACATCTTGACCGCCGCCGCCGCCACAGAGACTAATGACTGGGCCGGCCCCAATGTCTTTGACGACCATATGCTCCTATCGGCTGCGTCATTTTTCGACGACGAACAGCTCTATAGCGCAATGGAAACCTTCGGCGACGAAATGGCCAGCGAGACTGCCGTCGAGATACCCATACCCCGCCGGGTGCACTTTGAAGAAGACTCCGATTCTTCCTCCGACAGTGATTCACACACTGAAGACGAGATTCCAAGTGACTTCCTCCAACAGGACAGCCTGGATCCCCAGCTGCGTCGTATGATCGAGAGCGACAATGAGAACTTCCCGCGCCAGCGCCGTCAGTCAGAGGAGATGTTTGCCGACTCTGACTACGGACATTCGAACATCTATCACGTGGAATCCGACGCTGTTTCCGAGGGTTCGGAATCGAGCGGATATGAGAGTATGCAGAATGCTTGGGAACTTTTTACACTACGTTTGCTGACCCTTTTGAAGCCGATGATGGCGAGACCACAGATGAAGACCTTCCCCCTCCCGCTACCATCACTCATCCCAGATCTATCCTTCGCCGCGATTCATCCGCCTCTCTTGCACCTCCCGTCGAGGAAAAGCCTGAGCCTGTGAGTCGGCGCCGCGGGCCTATCATGGGTACCTTCGTCGCGGACCCCCACAAGCCTGTTGCGCTCGTTGATTGCACTGGTAAACATCTGGTCATTATTCCCGCCTATGCCTCGTCTCGCCATGACTGGCTGGAGTCCGCTACCAACAGTGTATGTGGTACGGCTCACAACAGCCCACGTGCCACCACCATGCATCTCATCGATGAGAGCGATACAGATGCACTCGCATCGCCCGGCCACCTCGATATGAGCCCGATGCTGGCCTCCAGTGCCAATCTGATGATGACGGCACTCGGCAATGATATTGCCCCAGGCGGACAGGTGATGGGGCCTCCCGAGGCTTTTTACCCGTCTCGGGACTTTGCCATTGACAGTTCCTTCGAGGACGACGATGAGGATGATCCGGAATCAGCCCTGAATGTCGAGGACTTCATTGACTTCGGCCATGAGTCGTCCGATGATGAGATGGACAAGGTGTTTGAAGAGGAAACACTACTCTCACCCATGGCAGCTCAGACCAAGCATGCCGGCACTGGCACGCCAACCCCGAGCCGGGCTGGCGAGTCCCATCATGCTAGCAGTGCAGAGCGGTTCCTTAATCATTTGGATCGAGGCATTGTGACCGCATTCCGCCGTAATCACAACCGCTACCAAGCACTGCTGCGTCTGCCCCAACATCGGGAGTTTATGCCCGCCAACTCACCTTCTCGCCCTGCAAGTGTGTTTAGACACGCACGTAATGCAGACCAACGAACCCCTACGCGTAAGCGGAAACCCAACGGGTACAACGGTGGGGAAGCCGTCCGACGAAAGTTGATGGATGCCCACCGTCGCAGTCAGCTTCCTTTCTAAGAACGCTGGCTGTCGAAGTCTTCTATGACCCTTGTCACTCAGGTCTTATGGCGCACCCGTCGATGTGGTAGCCCTCGCTGAACTAGAAACAACGAAAACAATACGATTAATTGTACATTGCTGCCAAAGCGCTGATATCTAAAAAGATGGGAACCTAATTCTCGGCAAAAGCATAGAAAGGTATTCGGACTGCATGTTCTGACTGAAACAGTCGATTTACTCTCATAGTCTAGAGGATTGGAGGATTACTCCATGACCAAAAGTTCAGCTTGATGATGATGTTTCACGGAGTTCAAAAGGGGATATACCTTGTTGCGAAGGATCAGGTAAACTCTCATACTATCTTCTAGCTATGTTCTCAATCTCGTATGCCATGTGTCATGTTACGGCGTTTGTCATTTTCCAGGCTACTATAATTCGAAAATCAAATTTCTAGGATCGATTGTGATTCTTTATGATTGATAACGTAGTACTACGCTCTGCTGAAGGTCCAATGAGACCGATCTCTGTGTTGCTCCATCCGACTGCGTGTTTCGGGATTATTGAACACACGGAAGATATGGAGCATCGAAGTGATACTACCCTATGCAAGCCACCGCCAGGGTAGTCGAGGGTATTGCGGCTTCATAGCTCAAAAGGTCCGGGCCTTTTGTGCAACATGCGAAGTGCATATCGTCGAATGCTTGACTCTGATGGGCCCGCTGGATATATATAGGTAACAAGCTAGACCCGAGTCTCGACGAATCCCCTTCGCCGTTCCCCTCCAAAGTTCATCAATATGAGGCCGTACCCTCCGACACGGTGCAGAACCGGACTCCACAGGCCCGAATTCTCATGCCAACCTCTGGGTGGCCAGCCTCTGGGAAGCGAAGCTTCTTCAGCAAGATGTCCGACGGTTGGCTGCCGGCCGCGATGAGCTGGCACCATTTGTAGTAGCTCATCTGTTTGTTTGCAGGTAGGATGGGTGAGGTAGTATCTCTCTGAAGCTTTTCTGGATGGAGGTAATTAGCATATCTTTTTTTTCCAGATGTGGTGATCGTGGAGATCTGCTATTGCTACTGCTGTTATTGTGAATTTTAGTATCTGCACCGTTCTTCATCTTCACATCATCTATTCAGATCCGGGCGCTAAGCCGCAGCAGCGATCTCCATCTGTTCGGTGGTTATTTTCAACAACCCTGAGATCGAACTTCCACCAGTAGTCTTTTGCGTTTGATTGGTGATGAACCATCCTGATCTAGAAATGACTGGCGTTCGCTTTTTTCTTATTGGATCAGTAGGTTAGAAAACAAAAATAGCCGCTCAGGTTGGTAGATTTCCCTTTCCCTGAGTATGTTGATGTTGCGGGCAGTGCCATGTTCGAGGGGGGAAGGTTGCAGCGCGAGACGCCCGTTTGCTGCATGGTGAGCTTAGAGGGAATTTTGTTCTGTAGGTTTTGTGGTTCGAACGATTTGGAATGAAAAGGCGAATTGGCCTTTTTCTTTTTTCTTTTCTTTTCTTGTTTGCCGAGGGAGGGGTTCTTTGGGTGGCGGTTGGGTTATTTTGAGGTGGTGTGACTCGACTTAGTTGCAACAGTAATTGAGTTTATTGTAAGTTAGTTGTACGTTACCTAGTAACTAGTCATCGCTCATCCCGCGGCAGACTTGCATCCTTCATCTACTAACTTACACCATTTACTCTCTCTCTTTCTCTCTTTTGGGATGTCCACATCCATCTTCTTGGCAGGTACTTGTTGGTCTGAAAAGATAGACAGAGACTCATCGTCATTGTCTTTTCCAAACGGAGCTAAGCCTGAAGGAGTCGGGCTGTCATTGTTAACACTGTGAGACTGTTCTCCACTCTCTTTACCTCTGGTTGCAAGACAATGAATGAATGAATGAATGACCATCTAGCTAATGGCCCCTCCGGCACATTACCTCACCTCACCTCCACCAGGACCTGCGCCTATTCTGGGATCAGCTCCGACAATAGCCTCTCGTCGACGGTGATTGGCGATGGGTGTGATTGACTTCGCGCCTCCCCCTCGTTCCCTCCAGTCCTTGTCAGGGTCCTTCAGCCTGTTCCTGCACTAGCGGAACAGTCGGCGCCTCCGCGTTGGATCGGCTCTCCGTCGCACCAACCGCTCACTACAACCTTGAAGAATGTCTTACTTGTAGAGACGAGGAAATCCAAATGCTTCGCTAGCCATGCTTGCATGCAACATCCGCGGCCAGTGAATGGACGGGGTGGGTGGAGTCTTGACCGGGCATGGTCCCTCTTCCTCACAGTCTCTCGGGCAGGAGGGCTCTTTATCCTATTGCTTTTGATGGATACCACTCAACCCCCCCCCCCCTGTTGCAGCATCTGGTGTTATGGATTTAAGAGATCAAACGCCCTCTTTGAAAGCGGGTGGGTCGCTGCGTTTCTTTCTATTTACTTTCTTCGCTCTCTACAATTGTGTTGCTATTTATTCCCCTTCCCATTGTTGTTGGTGCTCGTTGCTGGACATAGAGACATTCGTTTCATCTGACTACTAACACTCGTTCGATCTTGTCAATCGCTTTCGCTGTATACTTTTTCTCTCTCTCTGTCTCTTCGACATCTTCTTCTTCTTTTTCTTCTTCTTCTTCTTCTTCTTCTTCCTCGTTCTCAGTATCGTCGTCGTAAGGTATCTTGACCACTGAAGGATATCAGCCATCTCTGTCTCATAGCATCATAAGACTTTACTCTCGCTCAGTCACTTCGCTTATCTATTCGCCATGAGGGCCATTGCCTCGGTCTCTCTCCTGGCTCTCGTCGGCGTGGCCCAAGGGTCAAGTGTGGTAAATTTGTCTACCTCAGATCCGCAGAGCTCGTGCTGATATCCGCAGTGGTGGAACACCGACGAGAGCTTTACCAGCCCTGACAACACCAAGACGACCTGTTCTGAGCAGCAGCAGGCTGGGTTTGACTGGTCCGACCTGGCTGTCGGATCCTCCCCGAGCTATGCAGGCTTTGAGTTCTCGGGCTTCTCCGTGCGCAATAATTTCAGCACGGCTTCTGGCGTAAGTATGACGGCGTCGGTGATGGAGATGAGAGTTGCTGGCTAACTGGACCAGGCCAAATCCATCGTGGGAACACTCACCAAGGATACCTCGTCGGCTCCAGAGATATCATCTGCATCAAAGGACCAAGACTTCTCCGTCAATGAGTTCCAGCTTGCCACCTCCCGCACTGCTGACATCCGCATCGTTTATGGCATGGCTGATGGTACCACCTGCAATACCTTTGCTTCTGTCTCCGCCAACGGGTCCACTGTCGCCAATGACCAGTGCGGCGGTGCCACCTCCGTGAGCTTTCTACTGGCTGAAGAGGCGAATGTCGATCTTTGCTTGTTGAGTGTGTACAGGATTGGATTCGACTGCTCTTCTGGTAAGGCGTCGACAGCATCCAATCCTTCCGACACTGCGTCTGGGCTCAATGCGAGGGCGTACTCCGTGCCGCTCATTCGAAAGGATCGGACCACTCCTGCAGCTGTCGTGACTCCTGCCCCAGAGGCGCCGACTAATAACCTGGCGACTTCGACCTACTATATCACCAGTGAAATCGTGATCACCAGCTGTGGCCCTTCGGTGACCAATTGTCCAGCAGATTCCACCACGGTGATCACGTCGACGATCCCCGTGTCTACTGCCGTTCATTCTGCCACAGAGACCTCTGCAGATGAGTCTTCGACGGAGGTGCCAGATGTTACCTCTACCAGCAGCGTGGAGTCTAGCGTCGCTGTCCCTACTGCTACTTCTTCCATCGTAACTATCCCCGTTGATACATCTTCTGGCACGACTACACCGACCGTCACGCCTTCTAGCAGCGCGGTCCACAGCTTAACGCACTCCAGCGAAGTCGTCCCAACTGTCACACCATCCAGCAGCACGTCTAGCTTTACGCACTCGAGTAGCGCGCTTTCCAATACCCTTTCATCTGGAAGCTCTCCTGTGGAGTTGACCTCTTCTCAGTTGATCCACACGCCTACGTCCGCACCTGTAATCACGCCAGGGCCTAGCTCCTCTGCTCCGGCTGCGGACAAAGTCACGGTGATTACCTGGGCCACGGTGACAAGCTGCCCGGTGACTTCGACGGGTACCGTCAGTGGAACTCTGACCACCTCTGTGGGCACTACTCTTTCTACGGTGACTATGACTTCAACATCGACTATCTGCACCAAATGCGTTGCCCCAACCAGCGTTCCATCGGGAGTGGCACCCATCTCCTCGGGCCCTATCTCGTCCGGTCCTGTCCCTTCTGCTCCCGTTACTACACCAGGGCCCAGTGTACCTGCATCAAGCGTGGACAAAACTACAGTGATCACCTGGGTGACTGTCACAAGCTGCCCGGTCACCTCCACAGGGACTGTCAGCGGCAAGTTGACTACTTCAGTGGGCACGACGCTTTCTACCGTGACCATGACCTCAACGTCGACCATTTGCACCAAATGTATTGCGCCAACAACTGTTCCGTCGGGCGTGGCGCCCATCTCCTCGGGTCCTGTCTCGTCTGGTCCTATACCATCCGCTCCCGTCACCACACCAAGTGTGCCCGTCTCGAGCGTGGATAAGACCACGGTGATCACTTGGGTAACCGTGACCAGCTGCCCGGTCACCTCCACAGGGACTGTAAGCGGCAAACTGACTACGTCAGTGGGCACGACACTATCTACAGTGACGATGACCTCAACGTCTACCATCTGCACCAAATGCATCGCCCCTTCTACCACTGTTCCTTCAGGCGTTGCTCCAATCTCTTCGGGTCCAGTTTCATCCGCTCCTGCCAATACTCCTGGCCCAAGCGCGCCCATCTTGAGTGTAGACAAGACGACCGTTGTCACTTATGTCACACTGACCACATGCCCTGTGACAGCAACGGTTTCTGAAGGCGGCTCTGTGAGTACTTCGGTGGGAACGACGGTGTCGACTGTAACGTTGACGTCCACTTCAACTATTTGTACGAGGTGCATTGCTCCGACGTCGGTTCCGTCGTCGATTCCTGCTGTGACTCCGACTTCGCTCTCTACGTCGCTCACATTGCCTCTTCCGTCTTCTGTGGCGCCTGTTTCATCTGGTCCTGTTTCTACTGTCACTGGTGTTGTCACTGGGTCTGTCACTGGTTCAGTTACTGGGTCTGCTATTGGGTCTGCTACTGGCTCGGTCACCAGTTCTACTACCTCTGGTACTGTTACTTCGGCTTCCATCCCATCAGGTCCTGTCTCATCGGGACCCGTTCCAACAGGACCCGCGCCATCGACTTCTGCCCCAATCACCCGTGTGGATAAGACTACTGTTGTCACATATACCACAGTGACTACTTGTCCTGTGACATCGACAGTCTCCGACGGTGGTTCTGTGTCGACGTCGGTTGGAACTACAGTTTCAACCGTCACACTTACTTCAACCTCAACTATCTGTACCAGGTGCATTGCGACAACAATTCCCTCTGGTGTGGCACCTATCTCCTCCGGTCCGATCTCATCGGGCCCAGCTCCGTCAGGCCCCGTCCCAGTCACTAGCGTGGACAAAACTACTGTGGTTACATATGTCACTGTCACGACTTGCCCTGTGACCTCGACGGTCTCGGAAGGGGGTTCTGTAAGTACATCAGTAGGAACTACTGTCTCAACTGTCACACTTACCTCAGTGTCAACCATCTGCACCAAATGCATTGCTACAACAGTCCCATCCGCTGTGGCTCCCGTCACATCTGGGCCCGTTGCATTAACTACTTCAAGTGTGGACAAGACCACAGTCGTCACTATCACCTCGGTGTCCACCAGCCCTGTGACCACTACGGTCTCGGCCGGCGGAACTGTCTCTACTTCGGTGGGCTCCAGTGAATCAACAATCACTATCACATCGGTGTCGACCATCTGCACCAAGTGCATTGCGCCTACAACAGTTCCCTCTGCTGTGGCTCCTGTTACATCGGGTGCCATTTCGTCAACCCTTTCAAGTGTGGACAGGACCACGATTGTCACAATAACTTCTGTTGCTACCAGCCCCGTGACAACCACTATCTCTGCAGGTGGCACTGTATCTACTTCGGTGGGGTCCACTGAGTCGACTGTATTTGTCACCTCGACTTCGACCATCTGCACGAGATGCATTGCTCCCACGCCAGTTCCATCAGGTACTTCACCTATTTCATCTGAGTTGCAGAGCACAACCACTGTAGTCACCTGGGAGACTTTGACAACTTGCCCGGTCACCACGGTCATCACCTCGGGTGGTGTTCCTTTTACCTCGGTTACAAGTACTATCTCGACGGTGACTCTGACCTCGGTTTCCACCATCGCAACATCTGTTGCTGTCAGTGTTCCCTCAGCCCCAGCTTCTGTCGTAACCGGCTCCCCTTCCGTGCCAACAGCCAGTGCTTCCACTGTGACCGTAATTACTTCAACTGGTGCTCCTTCTGGGCCCACAGGTGTCTTGCCCGTCACTTCTCAATCTCAGATTACAACTGGGCCTCCTCCCACCGTGACGTCTCCCATCTCTTCTGGTGGTCCATCGGGCCCTACAGGTGTCTCCCCTGTTTCCTCTGAGCTTGAGAGCACGACGACAGTCGTCACTTGGCAAACATTGACCACCTGCCCAGTGACTACAGTCATTACTTCAAGTGGTATTCCAGTCACTTCGGTCACTAGCACAGTCTCAACCGTGGTTTTGACCTCTGTCTCCACGATCTGCCCCAAATGCTCGGCCACTCCAACCGCTGTGGCTCCTGTCACGTCTGTTGAGAAGGCAACCACTGTGGTGACATGGCAGACTGTAACAACATGTCCCGTCACGACGGTGATCACCTCTGCTGGACAGCCGATTACCTCAGTCTCCAGCACTGTGTCCACAATCACAATGGTCGCGACATCAACCATCGCAAGGACGGTCGTGGTTCCCACCGGAGTTGCCCCCGTTACCGGGGTTTCCTCATCGGCTCCATCTGCCTCGTGTCCCAGCGTGGTTCCCAAGTGTATCAACACCTGGCTCGAACTGGTCCCCAAGTGCACCTCGAACAGCGACACGAGCTGCTACTGCCCCTCGGCAAAATTCACCAAGAAGGTGATTGAATGCATCCAAGCGTGGGGCTCCTCCTCGACAGAAGTTCAAGCCGGCCTCTCATGCTTCACTGGACTCTGTGCAGCCTGGGTGCCCCAGAACCCCGGCATTGTCACAAATATCCCGTCCAGCATTACGCTAGGCCCGACCCCCGCCCCAAGCGGTGTCGCACCCGTCAGCGGTCAAGTCACCCACACTGGAACGAGCGTCAGGCTGACCAGCGGACATGCTGCTGCTCCCTCAGTTCCCTGCACCACAATCACCTACTCCACCTGGACAGTGACCGTCCCGCAAGTCGTATTCACAACTGCCACAGCCAGCTCAAAGACAACGATCGGTCTGATCCCCGGGGGCGGTTCCCCAACATCGACTCGGTTGCCGAACCCCTGGTTCCCATCTTCTTCAGCCTGGATCTCCCGCTCAGGCACCCCCACCCCGACCCCGACCCCGTCACCGAGTTACACACCCTTGTGGTCGAATACCGGTGCAACGCTGGGTGTATCCTGGACGTGGTGGGTGGCTGTTGTTCTGGCTACGATCATCGGCTTGGCCTAGTCCAGTTGGCCAATGTTTCATAGTCATATTTAGTAAAATAGGAGCGCAAACAAATCTGGCAGGTTTCTTTTCCCGTTGAGCTCGGTGGTTATTGTTTTCTTTTTGTTCTCAGTTTGAATCAGGAAGCAGTTTAGTCCAAGACGGTCAATGTACTTTAGCTTCGATTTCTATTCTGCACTCATAATTCACTAGTGTGTAATACTTGATCTACTTCTTCTTGCTATTGATGGACTAAGATGATGTAGTAGACGCCGTGAGAACTGGTGTTTTATAGCCCCACGATGAGGCCAGAGACTCTCGTGTCGTAGATCATGAAAAGGGTTTTGATGCGGTTGGCGGGGGCATTTGCCGGGTCATTCATTCATAGGGAGGTATAAGTTGTGATTGTGGGGGTAGATTGAGGTGTTGATATCGATACCATCAATCATGGGATAGATAGAACCATCAAATGAGAATGCATTGTTGTTGCTGCAGACGGAAAAGAGTCGGCCGAAGATCGGAGATAATTTCGGCCCTTCGTAACTCCGGCGGGCTCGGAATTAACCGACCGTCGCCGACTCCAGAGAGCATGAATGATCCAGTAGTGGAGGCGGTGCACCCTGATCGTTCATCTTCTGGTATGGACCTCAATGGACCATCAACCACCTCAGGGCCGCCGTCGCCTGGCGATCTGATTGCCCAGCAACGCAAAGACGCCATTCAAGCGGCCGCCCAGACCCCCAACGATGCCGGGCTCTTCGCGCAGCTTACCAGCAATCCTTTCTTCACAGCGGTGAGCAATTCAATGTGAACAACGAAAACGGGTTCTTTTTGAGGAGGAGAAAGATACTAATGCTGTGTTTGGTGACACTAGGGATTTGGTCTCGCAGGTCTGGGAGCTGGACTGAGTCTAGCACAAAAAGGACTCCGCCATGGCGCTGCGCTCCTCCGCCGGCGCATGCTCGTCGACGTCGAGATCAGTGTCAAGGATGAATCCTACCCGTGGTTCTTGCACTGGATGACGCTGTACCAAAGCTCCCAACTCAACACGACTCGCGCCGCCGCCGCCACCGCCGCCGCCAGCCGGTCTGGCTTCATGGAATCGATCCTCCGCAAACTGACCCCGGGCACGCGCCATCTGTCCATCCAAACGCAGAAAGTCGAACACACCAACGGCGCCATCCACACGCAGTTCGCCCTCGTCCCGGGTATGGGCCACCACGTGCTGCGGTACAACAACGCCTTCATCTTCGTGAACCGCATGCGCGAGGCCAAGTCGGTGGACCTGAAGACCGGGCAGCCGTGGGAGACCATCACGCTCACGACGCTGTACGCCCATCGCCACGTGTTCGAGGAGATCTTCAAGGAGGCGCACGCGTACGCGGTCCAGGCGCACGAGGGCAAGACGACCATCTACAACAGCTGGGGCACGGAGTGGAAGCCCTTCGGCAAGCCGCGGACCAAGCGCCCGCTGGAGTCGGTGATCCTCGACGAGGGCGTCAAGGAGCGGATCGTGGAGGACGTCAAGGACTTCACCGCGAGCTCGAAGTGGTACCAGGACCGGGGCATCCCCTACCGCCGCGGCTATCTGCTCTACGGGCCGCCCGGCACGGGGAAAAGTTCGTTCATCCAGGCTCTGGCCGGCGAGCTGGACTACGACATCGCCATTCTGAACCTGAGCGAGCGCGGGCTGACCGACGATCGGCTGAACCATCTGCTGACGATCCTGCCGAACCGGACGCTGGTCCTGCTGGAGGACGTCGATGCGGCGTTCTCCAACCGCCGCACCCAGACGGACGAGGACGGGTACCGCGGGGCCAACGTGACGTTCTCCGGGCTGCTGAATGCCTTGGACGGCGTGGCGAGCGCCGAGGAGCGGATCATCTTCCTCACCACCAACCACGTCGAGCGACTGGATGAGGCGCTCGTGAGACCCGGCCGGGTGGACATGACGGTGCGCTTGGGCGAGGTCAGTCGCTATCAGGTCGGCCGTCTCTGGGACCGGTTCTACGGGGAGCTGGAGCAGAGCGCCGTCTACCGCCAGGCGTTCCTCGACCGACTGCAGGAATTGGGGCTCATTGAGGATGCAGATGGGAACAAGGCCGATCTGTCGAGGAGCACCAGTGCGGCTGCCTTACAGGGCCTGTTCCTTTACAATAAGGGCAACATGGAGGGCGCCATTGCTATGGCCGAGGGGTTGATGTTCAGGGTTCATCACAGCGATTAAAGATTTTGTAGATTAGAGTCGAGTCTCATGTAAATTAGATCTAAGCACAGGCTGGTTGATGTATTATAGCCACTCGGCAATTTGTTTTTCATTGTGTTGTGTCTTGGTGGAGCGCGCTTATGGCTTTGCTGATGTCACGCTGCATTGTTGTTGACTCCCCGCCATCTTCATCCATCCTGCTACTACTTCCATTACTTCACACTCCCCCCTCACTCACTATTCACCACTCACTATCTCTGCAACTCTTGGCTCTGAGCCATAGCAGTTAGCACGAATGAATTAACCAGTCATGGCCGTTCACAAGGGCCAGCAGGTGACGATATTGCGCTATCCAGCCTCCTGCAGACGTCTCTAAACCATGCAACCCATGCAACTATTCTTCAGACCACGCGACGGTCAAATCATGCACCACAGCCGATCAATCACCACTTAGACAATAATCTATGCCGGTCAAATCAGATCGCCCATCACCTCTGCTATCACTTTCCGACGCGCCGTGCTAAACAATAGTCACGCCGGTGCCAAAGCGGGGGAGCCTATCACCGCTGCTGCATGGTGGGCCATCTAAGCGCCGACCACGGGCGTTCAGGGATCCCTCGCGTTCTGCGCCCCGGTGACAGCCTGTCATGTCGCAGACCCTTGCCGCCCTTTCGATGGCCGGCTTATCGAAGGTTTGGCAGGCCAAGCTTGCCCCGAGGTCTATGTGTCTGTGCCGTTGCCGTCACCGCTCCGTGACACGGGGGTGGGTGGGCGACTGCGTTGCCTGGCGGGTCGAGTATATCTATGCTCTGTCGCCTATTGTTTTTCTGGGGTTGGTGTCCAATGGACTGACTTGCTGGAATTGTTCAGTGGTGTTGAGCTGTGCATTGACTGACTTGCTGGTATTGTTCAATAGTATTGACGTGTGCAGTGACGATCACTTGCTTCCAGGACGTCTTCTCAGATCATGAGCTCCTTTCAGCTCTTTCCCACATCTCCGGACAGTGGGACCTCTAACAACCCGTTCTTAAAAGGGAAGCGAAGGCAAGCCGGCGGTCGACCGCTGGCTGATGCGATCCCTCTCAAGACCCTCGGTAACAAGGGCACCGTGGCCGAGGGGATGCTTTTCCGCGTGGACCAAAATCCCGAGAGCGTCCCAGCACCCCCAAAGGCCCACGTTCCTCGGCCCTCGCAGTCCTCATCGTTGGGAACACCCCAGGAGCACGATGCACGCCGGAATGCTTCACATGCCAACGCCACTACATCGGAAGACCGGATGGCCGGGCGAGTGGGGTCTCCATCCAGCTCGAAACGCAGCAAAGGAGGGTCCACGCCCATCGCAGAAACAACGCCCAAGTCAGAGTCGCCGGCACCTCCTATGAAGTCCATGTTTCCCCAGTATAACCCACAGCTACCACTCAATCAGCAAGCATACTATCCCCAGGCGTCCGGCCATACTCCTCGGAATTACTCAAGACCAAGCAACATCCTCCTGTCGCCTGCCCCGGAGATTGACCAGGCCCTCGGCCCGAAGACGGTGCCTGCTAGCGTGCTGAATTTCCCTTTGGGGGTGCTGGATACACCTGAGATGCGATACTCTTCCGTGGAGGAGCTGAGGAGTTTGTGGGAAGCGGCCAATGGTCAAAGGCCGCAGAATATGCCGGAGACGTTCAATCTGCGTCTGCAACGGTGAGCATGGAGTGTTTGGGGAATGTTTGAATGGTTGCTGACTCGATGCAGGAGTGGGCCTACATCATTTTCCTTCGGAGAACCCACCGCGCCATTCTATACGATGCAGATTGAACCGAATGACGGGATCTCTCTGACGAGGATCAATCCCTCCAGGTCCAGTAATAGCGTTCCGATAATGACATTCAAAGTGGAGGATCGATCTCGGCGGGAACTGCGCGGAGACAATCTAGTTTCGCTGCTGCTGCCCCGCCTCGCCGCCGTGCTAGCCCTGGATCAGGTTGCGGAGATGGTCAAGGAGCACCAATTGCCCCACCAAGATGCGATCGAGCTGGAGGCCGATGCTCTCAAGCGGGTGGCCGAGCAGGAGTCATGCAAGCTGTTCTGGAATTCGACAAAACATAACTACGAGCTGCACCACCCGGCTCTTTGCAAGCAGCCGCCGGCGTTAGTCGGCGCGGCAGGCATCCCTTTGTCCCCGGTGCGATCAAAATACGCTGGGAGTCTGCAGGTGACCGTGTCCAGTGCCTCTGCCGAGTCCCGGTCCAGTCAGCCCCCGATCATTCTCGTGACCACGCCCGTGTCGGCCAACGCGATCGAGTCGGCCAACACGGCGGCGACGCCCCGGACCTCCACGCTGCCGTTGATGGACTCGGACGAGCCGCTGGCCGCGTTGGACCTGGGGACGATGACCCTCTCGATCTCCGGGGTCTCGACCATCAACACCGTCCCGTCTCTGTACGCGATTGACTCCGTGGTCGCGGCGATGCTGGCCGTCGCCGTGTCGGACGAGGCCACCGGCCCGATCCTGAAGGAACTGGTGCTGTACGGATCCGAGCGGTCCATCACGCCATGGGGACAGGGACAGGGACCGTACGGCACCGGCTACCGCAGCGACCTGGTCACAGCAGCGGCAGAGCGGGACGAGGCGCAGAAGGGCCACCAGCTGTGGTCGACGGTGAAGTCGGCGTTATCGTCATCGGTCTCGGAGAAGAGCGAGCAACCACCGCGGCGCTGGTACCGGTCCTGGGGCCGGGGCCCCCGGGCCCAGAAGAAGAACCGGAAAATCGTGGTGGAGGAATTCGACCTGGAGCGGTACGGGCGGTACGGGCATAGCTCGTCGCGGGAGGGCCAGAAGCTGCCGGGGATCACGCGGGCCATTCTGCGGGTGGTGTTTTTGGGGTTGGAGGTGGTGGTGCAGCTGCTCACTTGGGCGGTCAAGGTGTTTGCGTGGGTGCTGGTGAACGCCACGCGGTGTGTGACCAGCGAGAGGTTTTGATTCTTGCCTTTTGGTTGAATATACTCAGTACAGCTCTGTTGGATAATTCTTTTTAATGACAGGGGATGTGGAGCATTCCATCTTGCCACTTCAACTTCCCGTTCCAACTCCCGTTCCAATTTGTGTCTATTATTGCCTCTCGGTCGCCTCTTTTTAGGGATGCGTAGATGCTTACACTGATTCCCATTCGCCCCTAGCCAGTGACATGCATACATCCAGATAGATGCACACCCGGGATGTGACACTACAAACTTTGGCGAGACATTCGCCGGCCGCATACCTTACTCGATCGAGACGCTCCCCTACATTCCGCTCTGCGACGTCGGACCGCGCCACCTTTGGGGATTGGTGCTGGAATCTGGAATCCAGGGGATGGCGATGCAAAGTCGATCGGGATGGGAGGGTAGCATTGCATGTATGTATGTATGTATGTATGTATGGGGGCAGGACTAAGTGCTGACCACTTGTATATAGGCGGACGCAACACCATAGACCCTGCCATCAAGCTCCCTCCAGGATATCATCTTCATCATCCAGAGACTGTAGTGCTGTGTGCTGTACACACACGAACAAGATGCGCGCAGCAATTCTTATCCTCTCGACCATCACCCTCGCCACGGCTACTACCAACAAAGATCTGGGGTATCTCCGCTGCGCCGTACGCATCCCCCCCCCCTCTTCCTTGACTTTGTCCTGACATCTTGGACCATGGGATATCGAATACTAATGAATAAGAGAGGGTGTAGTCTTCCATAGCCCGGTACTACCAGACTCCTCAATCCCAATCCCAGTCCCAGTCCCAGTCCCAGTCCCAGTCCCAGTCCCAGTCCCAGTCCCAGTCCCAACCCGAAGCCCAATGCACCTCCCCCTCCGCCCTGGATTGCTTCTGTAATGCCCCGTTCGATCCCTCGGCGCTGGACCAGGCGACCCTGGATGAGTGTGCTGGTGAGGGTGTTGGTACGCCCCCCCCCCCGGCCCCCCCTGCCCCTAGCGCTAGATCTATTGTTTGAGGTGCGCGTGTGCTAACGGTCTAGAACCCGAAAACATCCCCGCGTATATCTGCGACGACGCGAACGTTCCCGTCTCGCCGCGGAAGGGCAGTGTGCCGATGGTGAGGATTGGGGTTGTTGAGGAGGAGGATGCTGCTGCTGCTGCCGAGACCCCCGCTCCGCTGAGAGGGAGTTTGCCCATGGTCCGGGTGGGCGATTCGCTGGGGACTGAGGATGCAGGTGCGAGTGGGGGTGTGAGTGCCAGTGCCAGTGCCAGTGCCAGTTCTATTGCCAGCGCTAGCGCCAGCGTCCTTGGTGGATCGCATCGAGGTAGTCAGCCCATGGTGCGCGTGGGGGATCTGCAAGCTAGTAGCTCTGCAGCTGCAACTTCAAGCAGTCTAGCTACGCCCACCGCAATCGCTAATGCTAATGCTGAAGCTGAAGCTGAAGCAGATGTGGACGCTGTCCCGCGCCGAGCAAGTCGGCCCATGGTGCGGCTGGGCGGAGAGACCACGATCACGACCATGAACCAGCCTCTCGCACAGGCAGATACAAACCCCCACGCCCAAGGACAAGCACAGACACAGGCATCAGAAGCAGAGAACCTGAAAGCTAGAGCCTACAGCCCCAACTTGCACCCGGACCCCCTTCTCCTCCCGGAGGACGTCCTCCCTCTTCCTTCTGATGATTCTGTTCTCGGCACTGCAGCAGCAGCGCAAGCACCAGGCCAAGAAGAGAAGAACGTCCCCCTCCCGCTGGAGTCGGTGGTCATTCCAGATGGGAATGCCAATCCAGATGTTGCGGCTGCTCCTAGCCCCTATACCAACTTCAACACCCATACCCAAATGGAAACCCAATCCCAACCCCAAGCTCCGCAGCAGCAGCAGCAGCAACAAGAAATCGAGGTCCTCGCCTCGGAACTAACCTCCTGCGCGTGCTCTGCTACTGCTACTGCTACTTCTGGTGCTGATGCTGGTGCGGCTGGCACCCCCGCCAGCGCTACAGCGGTCCATGCTGCTGCTGCTGCTGCTGCAACCTTCCAAACAAGCGCAACCACACCCCCCACCCCCACCTCCTCCCACTCAAGCTCAACCTCAAAAACCACCCCCACAACGCTAGCAAGCGCAAGCAGCCTCCCCGTCCCGACGATCACCTCCTCGTCCGTGAAGCTCGTGACCGTGAACCCGACGGCCACGGCCACCGCGACGGATGTTCGGGGGTCGAGTGCTTTCCCTTCGGGCAAGGGGCAGCAGGCTCCCGGGGCAGGGGAGCCGAATGCCGGGTTGTTTCAGGGGGGTGCGGGGGCCTTGCAGAGGCGTGGCTGGGGGGTTCGGGGGGTGGGTTGTTTGGTTGGGGCGGTGGTGCTTCTTCTGTGATGTACTTTTCATGAAATGATGGGAGTGGTGATGTGTGCGTTTGGGTCATGATTCTTTTCTAGGTGGATGGATACTGATGCTGGCGTTTGTTTTTGGACTGTGGTCTTTCGATTGGAAAACAGATTGGCTAAAGGCCGAAAAGAAGGGTTTGATTTTATTCTTGGATATCGAGGGGGAAAGATTGTGCAGGAAGAAATTATGGGGATTGGGATTAGGATCGGGACTGGGTTCGGGTGGATTTGGATCATGTGTGTATGACTTGACTTGGTTTGGTTTGACTTGACTTGGTTGCTTATGAGGAATGAAAATGAGATTATCTTTGATTGAATCATGACAACACTTTAACAGTGTCTTGACAGTACATTAGCATTATTATTAAATTAGCAGTGCCTCTGGCGGTTCGAGGATACACTATAGTACCACGTGCAGTCTAACCACCACCAAGTCTACTAGACAAACAACAACCAACCCTGAAGCCTCCCGGCCCTACGCATGAATCGCCTGCTGCACCCGCGGATACAACTGCACCAACCGCTGATACAGATCCGGATGCTGCTCGATCATGACCTGGGGATCCCACGCCATGGCGGCAAAGATGGTCTCGATGCCGCTGCTCATCGGCGTCATGAAGATCTGGCAGATCTGCAGCCCGATCACAAACGCAAACGCCATGATCACCGCCGTGAAGTCCCCGTCCTGGTTGTAGGCCGGGTGGGTGTACCGCAGATACAGGTAGGCGAGGAGGGCGCACACGTAGCTCACGAAGACCGACCCCATGGTCAGCACGGGCCCGACCAGACAGTCGGCGGCCAGGGCGTCGACGCCGCGGTCCTTCATCATGGTCCAGGTGTCGCGCGCCGCGGGGAGGTACGCCTTGCCGTACAGCGCGATGTGGCAGAAGGCGTAGCGGTTGAAGAAGGTGACCAGCCAGTCCAGCAAGCTGATAAAACACCCGAGGACCCAGAAGGCCACGCTGCCGACGAGACTGCCCTGCGCCGCCTCGTGCCGCTGCGCCACGCTGCACGCCTGCCGCAGCATGTTGATCAGCGCGATGATCAAGCTCCCGAAGCTGATGCTGCCGAACGAGTAGGTCGTCGCCCGCCGCAGCGCGCCCCGCGTCGCGCCCGCCGGCATCCCCTGCGCCGTGCCGCTGCAGAAGTACCACGACCCGTACACCCCCGCGATCGTCGTGTGCACCGTGTTCTTCAGCCACTCGCTGAACCAGTACATCGCGAACGTCACGTACACGACCAAGCCGATCACCCGCGCGCGACTGCACCCGCCCCCTCCGTCGCGACACGCAGGGTTCACCCCGTCCCCGTTCCCGCCGGGCTCATACGCGACGTAAATCGACACGAGGGTCACCGAGAACCACGCCCCGAACGCCACCGCCACCAGCCCGCCCACTGTGCTCACCAGGAACATGTGCCCGTAGCGCCGCGACACGTCGATGGACGTCTGCATCATGAACGCCGTGAACGGGATCCGCGGGATCCAGCTGATGAAGCACACGATCGCGAACACCCCGAAGATCAGAAACACAATGCCCCCGCCCCATTGGTGCTGCGTCAGGTAGTAGATCGCCGTCGCCAGCGCGAACACGATATTCAGGATCCCCGTCACCCAAATGAAGAGCTTGGGGAATGTGCGCACCCCGACCCAGTACGCGTACGACAGCACCAGCGCCACCGCCAGCACGAATACCAGTAGGATCACCGTGTTCGTGTTCAGCGAGAAGTCGTTCGCCGCGCCGTAGATGCCCCCGCCGTTCAGGGTGTGGTATTTGCTGTACCGGTAGATGACGACGCCGGAGACGGCGGCGTAGCCTAGGAAGACGGCGATGAGCTGGGGTTGCTGTTAGTGGTACGTTAAGAGGGGGAACAGGGGCAGGGGAAGGCGGGGGGGGAGGCACCAGAAGACCAGCCCATAGATCGTTCCATTTCGGTTTCTCGACCTTGAAGGCATCGTCGAAGCCGTAGACGGCCTGGTTGTAGGTTGGGGGTGGTTCTTGTGGTGGCTGAGGTGGTTTGGGCTCCGGGCCGCGGTAGTCTCCTCCGTTGGGGGCAGGAGGGTAGCCATTGTTGTAATACTGTTGCTGTTGCTGCTGCTGCTGCTGAGACGGAGGGCCGTCAAAGCGCTGGTCGGTGTTGTAATAGCTGGCTGCTTGACCGCTCATGGTTGCCGCATGCTGTGGCTGTGTAGGCGGGAGAAAGGAATGAAGAGGTCGATCTATATACTGTGTAAAACCGACGAGAACCAGTAAAAGTCTGGTGGGTAATCAAGATAGCATGCAAGAGGTAGTCAACATGAGGAAGAAATGGAATGAAGTGAAAAGGGGCAGCAGATCAAGTGAAGTGAAGTCAGTGAAGACGCATGCGGCGCTGGCCGAAGGTTACACCCGCACAACAGAGCGCGTCATCGTGAGAGAATCGATCGACTTTGATCGTCTCCCGCCGAGTCCGCCGAGCTCGTCCATGGATCGCTCAACCCAATCTACTCCAGTACTCCATCCATCTCAGATCACAGCGTCATCAAAACAAATGAAACATTAATTGCCACTCGCGGCGTCCTGTCTATGTACACCAACTTGTCTGCCTGCCGGTCCTTCATTAAGTATTAGCAGTGTAACAGCAATTAGTTATTCAACCAACCAACAGAAAAGCAAACAAGTGACGTCTGCATCAAAAACAGCCGAAGAGTGTAGAATCAAGCTAATCTGGGTATCAATAAATACATAGCATGCCCGCCTGGGCAACCTCAACGCCCTCCCTCCCCCTTTTTCATCGAAAGCCATGGTGACGCTTCATGTGCCGCCAGGAATCCGCGATACTGCGCTCGATCCCATGAGTCGGCGTTCGCGATCGTCCATGCGCCCAGTCGTCCGTCGCCGCCTGGAGCTGGCCCATGTTCATCGCGCGCGACCGACGCATGTTCTCTTGGCGCACTGCCGTCCGGCGTGCCGCGCGTAATTCCTCGATCCGCCCTTGTCCGACCCGATGTCGCCGGACAAAGCAATCATCGATTAACGAATTCGCATCCAACAGCCGCTTCGGGACCGTCTGCACCACCTGGAACACCTCCATCGGGTCCGACACCCCCATGATATCCTGCTCGCACGACTTGAAAATCGCCAACGACACCCGGAAAAACGTCTTCGACCCTTCGTAAAAGAACACATCCCAGACCCGGAGCGTGGTCTCCAGCGGCAGGGTGCCGATAAAGACGGACATGAGCCAGTTGGTCAGCCCCAGGGTGATGTCGGGCAGACGCGAGCTGACCGTGAGGGCTGGCACCTTCCCGCTCCCCGCCCCAGGTCCACTCCCGGCGATCTTGTTGTAGATGTTGGGCGCCGATTCTTTCAGCAGCACCATCAGAATCCATAGGTCGATATTGGCGCCCTCGAGACTGATTTCATGCGTGCTGGGGAGATAGACGGAACTGATGATGTGCAGCATCCAGAACGTCTTCTCTTCCGGAAGAAACAGAAGCAGCATTCCGGTGATGAAGTTCAACGACTGGGTGTAGCCAATCTGCGGGTTGTGAAGAGCAAAAGCATACAGGACGCGCCGCAGAGACTGGATCATTTCCGTTTCAACCGTGACAGACCCGTGTCTCGGGTTGCTGCTACCAGAGCTAGCGGCCGAGTCAACGTTCTCCGGCTTGAAGTGGATATTGTCCGGGAAGGTTCGATGCAGATCGCGTTCGATGTGTTCCTTGTCGTCATTGCTAGGCGACTCCATGGACTGTCGAACCAGCTGGTCATAGAGGCCAGGGTTCCGATTCAGATGCTCGTAGCCTCCCGCATAGAAAAACCATGCTGCACCGCGGTACTCGGATGGGATGCCCTTGCGCACAAACCGTTTGACCTTGTTCGATTTGGGGGGAAACGTCGTCGGTTCGTTGATGGGAAGCCGATTCTCCCGAAGCAGCTCCACCCATTTGATTCTTCGCTGAGAAGTGTAATCCTTGTACTGGGCATGCCATGCTTCATACTGGACGAGGGTAACGTGGTGGGTTGCCTTGCGGAAGCCATAACAGTCGCGGGCCCCATTGCCGGGTAGTAACGGCGGCGGCACGATGCCAGGAATGATGACTGTGGTCTCCGGCTCTCGTGCAACAGGCGGATCCAAAAACTTGCGTTCCGAAGGGGGGCTCGGCGACTGGTCGTGGGAAGCTGTCTCGCCCAAGAATTCTTCATCCGGTGAGCTCCTTCTGTGAGCCTCTAACTCGGGAAAGGGCGGAACAGGCGGAACATCTTCTGTGGGTTCCAGTTCAGGAGAATGCTCATCCGAGCTATGACAATCATCGAGGGTGATCTCCGTGGGTGGACGTGGGCTCAATGGTCGAGCCTTGCTCTCATCGTAGAACCCTGAAGAATCATACACCCCGGGCGATCCTGGCTCTTCGGTGACATCGCTGAAGCCATCCAGGTACATTGAAATTGCATCTTCCACACTCATGCCACCCTCCTTGTCATAGGAGCCATCGGGTGTATCGGGCGACAGATCGGTAATAGAGCTACTTTTGGTCAGGACACTGCTCCGCTCGGTTCCGCTGGCATGTTCAATGCTCGACCGCGAGGTCATGGCCGAGTTCACGCTGGATCGGAGAGCATCTTGCCCGCGCATCTCGGCGTATGTCCCAGGCGGGATGATTCGGGGCAATCTAAGGGCGGCGGATTCGTCTGGCAGGCGTTCTCGATTTCGATGAGGGTGCAGCTGCGGACGCATGCTATGTAGTTTCGACGTAGAATTGGACGTGCGCAACGCTGGCGGAGCAGGCGGGGACTTCCGGTAAGGTGGACGATCAACCTCCCCTTCTCGGGGGGCGGCCCTGGACCGAACAGGCGGCTGCAGAGGAAATGTGGGGGAGCGGTAGGCCTGTTGGCGAATGACAAAGTCGTCATCCTCCACAGGCAAGGGAGAGACGGAGCGCCATGAGGGATCGGACGGCGGTGGGATTGGTGGGCGAATCCGGGGGGAACGAGGCACAGGAGGAGGAGGGTGGTGAGGGGAAAAGGGCGGCCGAGGGCCGTCCGCCGTCGCCGGTCGTGGGAAGGGAGGATTCAATCTCAGAGGATCCAGGCGGGGTGGGTTCGGGATTCTGCGCCGGCTAGGGATATCATGCGCGCCAGCAGGGGGCGGCGGATAACGAAAGTCTGCATTTCCTGTGACCATGGCCACGAGCTGTTGAACCCCAGTTCCCGCTGGACATTTGTCGACAACACTGAGCGATGATCGGAAGGCGAACGCAGGTGAATCGACAATTTCCAATTACCGATTCCGATGTTGACAGAGGTGGACAGAGGTGGACAGAAGAGACCAGATTGAAATGATAGGAAACGAAGGGAAGTTGAAGTAGAAATAGACGCCTATTGAGACTAGGGGGGCGGATAGTGACAGCGATAAACGAGCGAAGAGTAGTCGAGTAAGTGCGCTGGCTTGTCAGGCGCGTAGATGAAACGAGCGAAGAGAAGCGTGTGTAAGAGTAAGTAAAGTAACGGTCATGCCTCGTTCAGCCCAGAAGGAAACAATCCATCCGCACAGTCTCACGATCCTACCAGAGGGTCAATCCGAGACTCCATCCCATGACAGATCAACTCGAAAAGAGGAAAAGGGAAGAGGAAGAAGGGGAGTGGGGGGGAAGGCGAGGAAATGGGAGGGATAAAAGAGGTCACGGTGTGGTGAGAATGGCCGAAGAGAGAGAGCGAGAGAACAGAGAACGAAACAACGAACCGAAAGGGAAAAGGGGAAAAAAAAAAGACGGCGGAGCTGGATCGAGGCTAGCGCAGGTCTCGAATGGGAAGAAAGACCCTGTCGGGCTTAGCCTTGTAAGAAGTTATACTGAGCAGTTACCGTTGATGTATTTTATTTTAGCTTCTCAACCTCGTTAATCCGGTTCTTTTCGTCCTTTTCTTGGGCATGGGTTTCAGACTGACGCCAGGATGAGATCAGTCCAACTAACTACACTTGGGGTTTGATATTGATTACGTTGATTGCACTGGGTTGCTGCTGCACAAGGGGTTGCACCAAAGACTAGAAACACCAACCTAGAAAACCCCCTTCAGTGGACTGATCAGTCGACAATGGATAGCCTACTGCCGACAAACAATCTATCATATCATATCAATTGCCCCTGCTGACAGGTCACTCAGTCACAGACTGACCTGCAGCTGCTGCAGGCAGGCTGCATGGTTAGTGTGCACTGCCGCGCCCCCGGAGAAAGTTAGGAAGGATCCGACCCGATTACAGATCCGATGCTAACAATCTCAACGGTGTTGGTTGTTCTGTCATGGACAGACAGATCTGATGATGCCCCCCAAAACAGAAACCGGTTTTGTTTGATGACCTCTGATGACCTCTGATGACCTCTTTGGCTGCTGGCAGATGAAGAAACTGGCAACATTACCGAAATTACCGTTGGTATGGTTCGTACCCGGTGGAGACGCCTTGGTTTCAGTCAGACTCCGGCCGTCTCCCCTTTGCGCCCACCCACTCGCGGAAGCTTCAAAGTTCGCCGTGGCTCGCCCAGCCTGCCGTCTGTCGACCGCAGGAACTGACGGGTCACTCCCGGAGTGGCTTTGGCTTTGGCTTTGGCTTTGGACTTTTGTTCATTGACTTAAAAAGAGGTCATCTGCGGAAATGAAGATGAGCCTCTAGCGAGAATACTTGATAAGTCTGCAGTGCATCTTGCACCATCCTACCATGGCATCGGACCCTTCGGAGTATCTTAAGGGATTCAGGTGATTGATGCGACATTCTATTGTTCCTGAGTCAGGTGGGGGCGCGTCAGCAATTGGACGATCGTCCCGTGATGAAATCTCCACTTGCGGCCGTACCTGAGCCTGAGGAGCCTGAGGTTGACGCCCTTCCTACCTAAGGCAGGACTAGTTCCGCTTCAGGGATTCTAGTCGCCAAGTCAGAACGAACCAAGAACAAGATGAACTCATCAAGAACTTCCTCGCCGGGCCCGCTTTCCTCCCATTGACGTTATCAACGGCAGGCCACAGGTGTCTTCTTCAATAACCTTGAAAAGAAAACGCCAAAACTGTCCCGCTTGAGTCTTGACTTCATCTCCACTTGTGCCCGGCTAATAACCGTTCCATGGATCACTGGCCTCGCTTCCCGTTCGTTTATTCAACGAGCCTCCATCTCTACTGTTTCTATAAGTAAAAGCCCCGAGATGCTTCGGCCTAGACCCTTGCCTGAAGAATTTTCTGCATTACTACCAGCAGCACCACTCCGAATTGAGCAGCAGATGGCGTCAAAGTAGCCTCACTGTTGCCCGTCCCAGGGACAAGGCTACTGTCAACCACGAAAGGCGCCGACACGTTCACGGCCACCATCCACCGCGCGGTTATTGATCCCTGATCCCACTAATCATGGCAATAGTGTCAAGCCCTGGCGCCCGCCGAATCCGGACAATGCGGCCATATGGTGGGTCCTGGCGATGACGAACGTGTCGGCCGTCCATTTAAATATAGTCGAGCCCGATCCCTCATCTCGCTGGCGCCGAGCTGGGCGCCTAATCCGATTTGGTGTCCATTAGGACAATCTCGTTGCCCGGATTAATTAAGATTAGCATTCAATCTCCGGGCAACATCGATTTCCCCGGGCCACCGACCACGTTTTTAGCACTGCGTCATCGTTCGTGACGACTTGCAGGCCACCGGCAACTTCTCAGCCCAGCTCAATTGCAGTCGAGAATCTATCCGAATGTATCGTCAAGCGCGCAATGACCACCATGCAACATTGGCTCAGCCATGCAACCTGAAGATCTAGCGGTAACTTCGGTTATTGCTCAGTCTGCAAACTGAGGGCACCACGATACTCTGATGCGCATTGACGAACAGAGACAGTGTCCAAGGCTGTGCACTACATTGCCATTTCCCAACAAGCGCCCTTGCTACGAAGCGAGCCCTCAACCCCAGGCCTGTGCTTTCTCCGCCTCAATCGACCCCCAGCATCTGCTGCCTCGCTCATATTCATGTTTCAGGCCTGCTGCATCATGCACATGGAGGCTTGGAATGGTTAGTCTAACATCATCTTGATAAGTGACAGAAGAGGAGTGTCCTGTGCCTAGTATCCTGGCGCTACTAACCTGGAAAGGGGGCTTGAAGATTAGTCTCCGATCTTGAAGTTAATTTACCGTAATCATCGCCGGGAGACGACATTAACCAGATTTCGTGCAGGGGTTTGATGCCCACGAACAAGACAGTACAAGTTTTGATTGGAGAAGTTTGGCTGGACCACGGTGGGATTGACTGGGTTAAGATAGGGTCAGACGCATGGTTGCTTTGTACTGCTTTGAGCGACCATCTGTGCGCTGCCTATCGTGATGCCTGCATCAGCGGCTTTAGCTTCAAGGACAATCGAGCTCATCTGTGGTATTGCTAGACTGACTGAGAGGATATGACTGAAAGATTCTCAGTGTGCACGCCGATTTGTCTGATACTCCATTTTCGGTGATTATGCTTCTATAGAAACGGGTAGGAGAGTAGCTACTTGGCCTGGTTGTTAGCCTTCCGTAAACGCCTATCCTCAGTATGGGTCCTGACGGAATCAACTGGTCAGTAGCCTATAGAGGATTGCGTAATACGTCCAGAGCCTTGAACTAATCTTGCCACATCCGGATAGAAAGCATCTAGTAGAGCTCAAAACACAACCCACCAGAATCTTGCTCGTCACAAGCCAAGCAACCTCAGACACCAGGTATACCACGTAACCGACCAAATCAACCCCAGGCAAGCATCTATTGAACCACAACAATGCAACCGACAATACAAACACATGAACGCAAACAAACCGCAACAACCCGCGCGTTATAAGAACGAAGCCCCATCCTAACCCCCAACCCCCGACAGCGAGCAAAAAAAAAGAAAACAAATGTTTATATTAAAAGTAATCTACCACCGATCCACACATATCGACAAAGTATGTACACCAACCCGCCCTACCCCCGCACAGCATACTTCCGCGTCCACTCGCGCGCGACCTCCTCGTACCGGGCGAAATCCCCCTTGAACTGCTCGGCGATGCGGCCCTCGACAGCGTCGTCCGGCATGGGCTCGGCCAGCAGCTGGCGCGCGAACTGCAGCACGGCCGCCAGGCGCGAGCTGGGCTTCCACTCGTCCGCCCGCAGCATCCCCAGGCACATGCTCCCCTTGTCGTCGTTGGTGACGTTGGGGTGGTAGATTTTCGTCCGGAAGGAGACCGTCGGCGGCTTGAAGGGGTATTCGGTTGGGAGGGTGAGGGTGAGGTGGAAGGTTCCGTTCTGGTGACAAGGTAGGGGGGGTTAGTGGGGGGGTTTTTTTTGGGAGGGGGTAGGGTATGGTCAGGGTTGGGGCCTGCTTACCTGGTAAGGCGAGTTCTCGGGTCCCTCCATGTAGACGTTCCAGATGTAGAGGTTGGATTCGTCGGCTAGCTTGACGGTTATGCCTTCGGGGGCGGATTCGGTGAGTTCGGCGAGTTCCTTTTGGATTGTTAGTGGGGGTCTAAGGGTGAGAGGGTATGGAGGATGGGATGCGCAGTGCAGTGTTTACCTTGGCTATCCGCTTTTGGCTGCCCATCTTGATTGCAGTGTTGGGTGTGTGTGTGGTGGGGAGAGAGAGGTAAAGCGGGGTTGTGAGGTGGAAGAGTCGGTCGAGAGATTGATGGCTGTTGATGAGCGGGTGGATGGAGTCTAATTCTGATGCAGTTGCAGAACGAGCGATGGTTGAAGATAACAGCAGAGACAAATGGAGGCTGGCCTGGTTGGTTCGATGGGATCTGGAGCTGGAGCTGGAGCTGGAGCTGGAGCTGGACTGGAACTGGAACCCAAAGCAGCTCCTTTCCTGAGATGGCGGGGCGGGGCAGGCGGGGCGGAAGATCCGCCGGAGTGGAAGACGTCAGTCATTTCAGTCAGCTACAACGAACTCCAAACACAAGTCTACCCAACACTGCAAGTCTACTCTCGCACCATGCAACTCTGGAATCTAAACACTTGTATCATTATAGTCTCTGTGCTAAACAAGAACGAAATGCGTTAAGACAACCCAGCCCTCACCCCCAATCTACACAGCAACGTGCCCTTCCTTGGAGCTGGTGTTGTGATCAAAATTCCTGGCTGCCTCGTCCTCCCAGAACCTCTTCTGTCTTCCTCCATTCTTGCACAACCCAACCAAGTCAAAAGGATCAAAGAGGGTGAGGAGAAATGGGCGATTGTCACAATACCCCGGTCCTTCCAGCTCAGTAACCCCATCCCTCGCAAGGTAGGTCTTGTTGGAGCGTGGAAGCCACCGCATCGGATGGAAGATGTTCAGCATCGCGGTGTTAACATACATCACAGTCGCCTCAAACACCCAGAAGAACCACTCGTCCTTGAGAACAGGACTGATGTCCTTGATGTCGGACACGTTCAGGCTGGCCGCAGTGAAGTACTCCACCGTCCGATAGATCGTCCGCACGGTGATCAGCCCGCAGCTGCAGTACAACACACATAAGGCGTGCTTCAATTTGCGATTCAAGACCCCACCGCGCCGACAGTTATAGTGGAACCTCAAGGCCAGAGCAAGGAACCCTGCCATCAGCACGAGCTGCAAGATCAGGGACGCCTTGAGCAGCCCTTTGCCGATGTCTTGCTTGCGCTGTGGGTTCTCGACGTTGGCCACCAGCGCACCACCGTTCCCAGTGAGCACCTCGATGACCATGCTCATCGCAAGAAATGTTGTGAAGACCCGTCCCGGATGGATTGGTGAGTGGTAGGGGATGTAGTAAAGGATTCGCCCGAGGATCAGGTAGTTGGCTGCTTCGTAGACCGGTCTCGAGATCTGTTAGTCGTAGGTCTTCTTCGGCGAGAGCGCTACTTACGGGCCAGCGAGTAGAAGAACCGTGCTGACAATGTAGATCACCAGGTTATCCCAGTGACCCCAGGCGGCAACAGCCCGTAACACAAAGCCGCCTGTGAAGAGCAGTGCCGACCAGGGCAAGATCCCGGTCACTTTCCAGGACTTATACTTTCTGCAGTCGTCGTCAGTAGCGGGAAAGGATGAGGGTCTCCATGGGAGCTGCATACATGCATTGATAGATGTGCCAGATTCCAGAGATAGTGAACCAGATGGCGAAAGTGATAGGAGCACCCTTGTTGGGAGCATAATACCAGTAGCTATCCTCCTCTGTTGGACGTTAGTACTGGATCTCACATTCAGGCCTGGACTAAGGTGCGTACGGTACGGCGATCTTCTGTCCAGCATCACGGTATAGTAGGTAAAGAAAAAGCCAAATCAAATTAGACGACGACGACGACGATGACGACTATTGCTAAGATGCTTCGATGATGAGTGAAGCGTAGTTGCTAAACAATTAAATGCTCTTGCTATGTCCCGGTCCACGAAATATATATGTTCAGCGTGTGGCAGAGCCCCATTAGCGAAAACGAGCAACCTCTATTCAGTAATCAGCCACGGCCCTATGGGAGGCTCCAGATGTGCCTCTGACTTAAACATCCAACCTTAAAGGATCAGTTTGAGGGCTGAGCTGTAGAGTTGTTGCCCGATCGTCAACTGAGTTGATCATTCATGGGATAAGCCCCAAGTCTCCCTCCATGGTGCACACCAGCGGTCCTGAATGGCCAGGAGCATCATGCTTTCTCCAAGTCCTCCCCTGGTTTGAATTTAGCCTTGTTGGATCCAGGTCTTTTGTCTCTGGTGATGATGATGGATGGACCCTGAGACCCTGAGACCCATCCTCGAGACTTGGCTTGGCATCCTCGCCGACAGCAAGCGAATACGAGCAAGGCTGTGCTCGTTGTGATTGGCTCCACGAAGTCAGCCTCGCAGGGACTGTCATTGCTAGTGCATGGTGGCTGTGAAGGTTGACTCAAGGCTGACATTAACTAGAGAGAGCTCCGTGGGGTATCGATAAAAGATATTGGAAGACTGAGTACGGAGTAATCTACGGAGTATACCTAGTAAACATGATGGTGGCTAAACCCCAGATTTTCCCCATGCGGAAGGCGTTGCCGGGACGACGAAAATATCCCGATTCGGATAAGACCCATCAACACTGGGCACGGCGCCTCTCCTCCATGCTAACGTGACCCTCTCCAATCGTCATCTACCCAACTCTCGTGCACTGCATCTAGACCCTTAGTTTGGATGTGAGCAGGCGTGTACTAACCACCAGCAGCAAACATGGCTTCGACAAATTCGCCCCCCACCTCCCTGTTCCAGGTGTACCTTCGCCTGCGGCCTCCTATGTCCCAGCACGAAGAGGAACAGGCTGAGCGTTGTTTGACCATCGAGACTCCAGAGCAGGTATACACCACTGAAAACAACCACCAAGATGCCCCGCCTACACATATCACTTTACACCCTCCCAGCGACTCCCGGAAGCGCGCCGTCGAGAAGTTCGGGTTTACACAAGTCTTCGACGAGTCCGCCTCTCAGCTGGGCATCTTCGAGGGCACGGGACTGGAGAACTTGATAAAAGGTGTTTTGTCGGAAGGACGCGATGGCCTGGTCGCGACGCTGGGCGTCACGGGTAGTGGAAAGGTCTGCTAGTCTAGCCGTGGTTGTAGGCGGTAATGCTAATGAGAATCCGCAGAGTCATACCATTCTGGGCTCCAAGACGCAGCGAGGTATCACCCAGATGAGCTTGGATGTGATCTTCCGGTCCCTCGCTTCGACGATCAGACCCCACGACAACTTTATCAGCCCCCTTCTCTTGTCCTCTGTCGCCGCCGCCGATGCCTCTGAAGCCCAGATCTTTAGTGCGCAGACGTTCCTCGAAGCTGTATACGGTGAATCGGTCGATCGTAGCAGGAGTCCCAGAGCTCAGACCCCAATGAGTGCCGGACGAGCGCAAACCCCCATGGCGGTACGGAGCCCTTTCCCCCAGCCTATATTGCAACCCACCCCAAGGTCTCGAGTGCTGGTCCCTACAAGCTGTCAATTGCCCGCTGCGTATGGTCCGCGGATAAACTCAAAGCCAGCCCTTGGCGGTTCCCCCACCCCTGGTCTGCCGAATCCCCTCTTCATTCGGTACGGTAGCAAGACGCCGGATCGGAAGCAGCTAGGATCCCATTTGACAACCCCACACGGACGTTGGAATCGCTACAAAACATGTTGTGCTAACTCACCCTCTCTTGCTTCAAAGGAACCCATGCCAGCGCTCAGCTTTCCCCGTCGTCAAATGCCCTTGCGCGCTGGCGCCCTCCCCCGATCGCCCGACGTGAGCCATCTTACGATGGAGCTGAGCCCACACTCGGAATACGTGGTTCTGGTCTCGATGTATGAAGTGTACAACGATCGTATCTTTGACCTTCTTTCACCGGCTATCGTCCCTGGTCAAGGAAGCACAATGACTCGCCCGGGAGGTGGGCAGAAGGACCGCCGCAGACCGCTATTCTTCAAGTCGACGGAGGGATCGCCTGACAGGAAGGTCGTTGCGGGCCTGCGTAAGATTGCATGCTGCACTTACGAAGAAGCTTTGTCGGTTTTGGAGGTTGGACTTACTGAGCGAAAGGTTGCAGGCACCGGGGCCAATAGCGTCAGTTCCCGCAGTCATGGGTTCTTCTGTCTGGAGGTCAAAAGACGAATGCGCAACAAGAGAACCGGCGAAGAGACATGGATGGGAAATACACTCACAGTGGCCGATTTAGCCGGTATGTTCAGCTCAGCCTCTGCCTCGACATACCAAATGTGCTAATCAAGCATCAGGGTCTGAGCGCGCAAGAACTGCGAAGACGGCAGGATCTACCCTTGCGGAGGCAGGCAAGATTAACGAGAGCTTGATGTACCTCGGACAATGTCTACAGATGCAAAGCGATATTCAGGAAGGCAACAAGGTATGCCACACGAAGAAGCTCTTCTCTTGTCTTCGCCAGGTTTTCTGACTCAAAAAGGCGACTATGGTCCCATTTAGGCAGTGCAAGCTCACAGAGCTGCTCTTTTCGAACTCTTTCCCGTCGCCTGGTCAGGCTTTTGGCCAGTTCCGCCACCCGCAGAAAGCCATCATGATTGTGACGGCTAACCCATGGGGAGACTACAATGCCACTTCGCAAATACTCCGCTACTCCGCTTTGGCACGCGAAGTTGCTGTGCCCCGAGCCCCGTCGGCCACAGAGTCCATCTTGTCCAGCACTCTCGAATCTCGTCATGGCTCTATTGGCGGACGTGAGTCGACGAATTCAGTCGCGGCCGAAGAATTGGAGAAGGCAGCCGCTGAGATCGAGCGACTCCGAGCCGAGAATGAGAACCTTTCAGTGAGACTCGCCGAGGAAGAGATCATGAGAACGGACATGGCCATGAGATTGAAAGCAAGCGAAGATATGTGTCTCACCATCGAGCAAGACGTGCGTGAGGAATGTTGGAACGAGATGGACGAGAGGATGGAAGAAGAGAGACGCCGGTGGCAGAACGCTTGGGACGAGCAGGTTAGCCTCCTCTTCTGCGAACTGTGCGATTTTGACTCTAACTTCAAGCAGACTGGCCATAACGAAGAGCACTTGGATAAGAAGCTTGAGTTGTTTTCGCGGGGCTTCCAGAGTAAGTACCTGCCTCTTCTTGCTCGTGCTCTCCTGCAAAATCGACGAAACTAATTATCCTTCCAGTCTACGAAGACCCCAACACAACCAACAATGAGCGCATGGAGGAGCTCGAGTTTGAGAACGAGCAGCTGCGCAAGAAGGTCGCCGCGCTGGAGCGCGAGCTCACTTGCCGATCGCCCACCAAGAAGACCCGAGCCAAGACCACCACGACCACCACGGCGCTCGAGCCCTCCCGCAACTCCAACATCCTCGGCCGGGAGAGCGATGTCGAGAATGCCTTGAAGCGCATGGACCAGCTGAAACTGGCCGACAGTATGTTCTCGCCGGCCCCGCAGCAGCTTTCGTCTCCTGGCAAGAAACATCGCAAGATGGCCACCAGGAAATGGGACTTGGCTCCGGAGGAGGACATTTACTAAGGCTGCTTAGCGGGATGAGCTTCCTCTCTCCCGTCCGTGATGACTACTTGTACTAATCTGAATGATTGACCCTTTGGTGGGATTCTTGTTTGTTTGCGTCGGGGTTGAACTAGTTTTCCTGCTTGTGGTTTATGATATCCGTCTGGAATGTTGGCGTTTGTGGGAAATTACTGGAACTTTACTTCCATCCCTGTTGCTATTCATGTTCATAAATTCTATGGCACAGTACAAAGTACATTCATTACTTGCACAGACATCTCGTGACCCAGCAGCTCTTCCCGGTAACGCCGACCTTGGTTTGTCCTTAGCTAAACAAAATGAAGAGGAATTGTAATGATACAAATTGTGGGAATCGAGGCTGACCCGACAAGAAACAATAGAATTTCTGGGTCAAGGGCTGGCTCAAGGCTCTGCCTCAGTCATGTCCTCATCATCATCCGTGCCCGCAATCTCGAGCTGACCAGCGTCCGCGGCCGCGTCCACTTCATCGACGGTCTCGTTCCCTTCCGCGTCGCCCAGGGGCTCATCCTCCCCATCGCCTTCGACATCACCCTCATCATCATCCTCGCCACCAACTTCCTCCTCCTCCCCCTCCTCTTCTTCCTCTTCTTCCTCGCCTTCTTCTTCCCCCCCCTCTACTTCTTCCTCTTCCTCCTCACCCCCTTCCATATCCACATCCCCTTCGTCACCTTCACCTTCACCCTCACCCTCACCCTCACCCTCATCATCAACATCAACATCAACATCCTCAACCATAGTATCACCCTCTTCCCTTTCCCGTTCATCATCATCTTCTTCTTCCTCCTCCTCCTCACCCTCCTCCTCACCCTCCCCATCACCCAACTCCACATCCACATCCTCCCCATCCGCCCCACTGGCCAGCCCCTCCAGCTCCGACTCGGGATCGAGCGACCCATCCCGGAGGTTCGGGAACAACAACTTCCGCTCCGTGGTGAGCTTGGACAGCTTCTCGTCGTCCATCTCGCTGAGCTCGCTCTCGTCGTCGGCGCTATCGTGCAGACTGGCGGGGATGGTGTCGCTCTGCTGGCCCGAGGCCAGGTCCAGGTCCTCGGCCAGGCGGCCGGCGGTCTTGCTCTCCAGGAGTGATGGGCCTGCGGAGGTGGATTCGGTAGCGGGAAGAGTTTGGGGATTGAGCGCCGCGGTGGTGGTTGTGGTGGTGGTAGGGTCGGTGGCTGTCGTGGTAGAGGCCTTGCGGCTTCCTGGTCCTCCTCCTCCTGCTGATGCTGTTGCGGCGGTGCTTGGGGCAGCGGCAGAGGTGGAGGTGGTGGTGGCAGCGGATGTGGTGGGTAGACGGGGTGGGACTTTGCGGTGGACGATGGCTTCGGAACGCTTCTGGATGTCTCGGCGGGCGATGCCTTTGGTGCGGCCGCGTGGGGCGGGGGCTTCCGAGGCCGGGGCGGAGGTGGGCGGCGTCGGGGTGTTGGTGGTGGTGTCGGCGGCGCCGTCGCTGTTGATCATGCCCATGCCGCCGCCGCCGCCTGCTGCGGCACCGCCGGGGACCGTGGGGTCGACCTTGAGCCGTTCTTTGGCCTCTTCGTGGGCTTGTTCGAGGACCTGCGGCATGTTGATCTGGTACAGGCGGGAGTAGACGTCCGCGATCAGGTCCTCCAGCAGGGCGACCTTCATTAGGTTGTTGTTGAGTTTCTTGAGCTCGATGGCGTCGCGGATGAGTTCCAGCAGGGATTCGCTGCCCGGCGCTAGGTCGGTCAGGCTCTCGAGGCGCGCCGTGTTGGCGACGAACTCCTCCCAGCCGATGGGCTTGAAGACACTCTCCTCGTGTCCTTCGTCGATGTGCGCGGCACGCCGGATCAGCCCCGCGTAGGTGAGGCACATGTCCTCCCAGAGTTTAGCGTGGTTGAGAAAGTCGCCTTGCTTCTTGCGCACACGGCGGAGAAGTTGGTCCAGGTTGGCGCGGTCGTCGAGCTGGTCCAGGAGAGAGACGAAGAAGTAGGCGTATCGTGTGGTGTAGACGAAGTGACGCCCGGGACGCTCGTGTTCCGGTTTCCAGACTTGGATGGTCATGGTCTTGGTGACAATTTGCTGGGTGAGCTCGTTCTTGGCGGCGGACGCAGCTTCAATGGAGTCTTCGTCGTCTTCGTAGAGGATTCGTGCAGCCTAAGGAGAGGTCAGCGGAATCATCAGGTATGCATGGACTCGAAGCATTTAAACATACTCGGTACGCCATGCGATGGTGCCAGTTCGATTTGTCGGCATTCTTCAGGTTGCGAAGCACTTCGGAGATGTAGCGCTTCCAAGAAGCCTTGTCTTCCGGCGGCTGCACCTTGCGAGCCCAGGGTGTAGCGAGGAGCGTCTTGCTGGCGTCGGCGGGCTGTAGGATAATGTAAGCAACTGATGAGAGCGTGTCGGGCACATAGTGTCCATACCTCCAAGGCTCCGCGACGAACCAACTTGTGCACTACAGTCACAAGCTTGTAGTGAGGTTCGAATATCGGTTCCGACCGCGAATCCCTTCGTTGCGGCAGAGCGTCAATCGCATCGAGTAAGGAGTCCAACAAAGTGTCTAGATCGAGCTGCTTGAATGGCCCTCTTACGGAATCATCACAGCTGAACATCTTCCAGAGACACTTGCTTAGCATGTAATGAGTCCTGCATGCGGTTAGTCTTTTGTAGGTCGAACAGAACCATAAACACGTACATCCAGTTCTTGGGCTTGTCGACTAGAGCCCGCTTGAGAAGGTAGCTGGCGAGATTCCACACGGAGTATAGCTTCATCTCCTTGAAAGGTCGGCCTTCATACATGCTTTGGCTTTCCTCGTTGCTGAAATGACGTGTGAAGTCTGCGAGACTAAATGCGCCCATAGACAGTGGTTCCCTAGAGGACGAGTAAAGGCGAATTCCGAAATCTGTGAACAGGTCCGCGAGCATCTCGCGGGTCTCTGGTGTTGGATCCGAGTTTCCCATGGCCGTCGAAATGGCCATGGCATAACAATGAATAGAATAGCGCTGCCATGTTACCAGCTCCGCCCGGTTGTTGTTGATTCTGTCAGCTGTCCAGGTGATATCTTCTTCCAACTTCGAATCGTATGTCTGCGCCAACCTGTACCAGGTCTCCCATCGCGCCGTTCCGTGCTCAATGTCTTGTCGGAAGCACATGACGGCATCATCAAGATCAGTTGTCGGGAGTGGGCTCAAGCGCTTCTGCGACCGAAACCTGGTCAAAGCCGCATACCCAAGGAGGAAGTACCAGCCATTCCGAGCGACCATAGCACTTTCGGTTAGCACTGGGATCAAGGATAAGCTTGCCACGCCCTGGATGGATCGGAAGAGCGCCAACGGGTTGATTGGAGACTTCAGATATGCATTTGTGATGCGCTTGTTGTAAGACAAAGGAGGAGATGACTTGGTAGTGCCAATGGCCTGCTGCATCTTCTCGATGGTGGACTTCAACTCCGACTTCGACAAGTCCTTGATGCTCATTCGCTGGGCTTGTTTCATCACCAAGTTCACCATGATGATAGCCGTGGTGCGATCCAGCTTCTCCGTTGGGCATTTGTGGTCGTCCAATTCGCCATACAAGGGTGAACACTTGATCCCGTTGATGTCGTACAGGAGCTGACATATGTCCCATTCAGTGTCATCGTTGACGCCGATAGCGAAGAGCTCAGATCTCATCAGTTTCAGGAATTGCTTGTGAGACAGTTTGCACATGAAGCGAATGCCCAGGCATTGATGGACAGCTCGCAAGTAGTTCACTCGATCTTCTGCAGTGGTCTCGAACTCCTCCTTTTCTTGAGACATAGCTTCCTTTACAAGTGTGTATTGCAGAACCCAGCAGCGGACCTGCATCTCGCGCAGTCTATCCTTGAGGCTCTCTAGAGACTTCGATAGCGCGCCGCGGACTTCTGGACCTGTGGTCGCACCGACGCGAAGTAGGTCCTCATACAATGAGAACCCGTAGAGAAGTCTAGTCAGAGAGGCCACTGCAGTCAACGAAGCCTTCAAATGTTCCATGTCAAAGCACTCGTATGCTTTGTCCGCGTCCAGAAGCACGGCTGTTACAGTCTTGTTCAAGATGCTATCAAGCGATTTGAGCCACCGAAGGAGGGTGATTTGACGGTGCTCACTGGGTTCGTCCGACTCGGATGAGATCTGAAGCTCTTTCATTATGATTTCGATGCTGCGCAAGTAGCAAGAAATGACCTTGGGAGGATAATCAATCTTCTTGTAAGCATCCTGTAGTCTTCGCCAGAGGAAGAGTCTCAGCGTGGCATCGCCGCGATCCAGGAAAGAACTCATCTCAGTGATTTGAGAATTGGGCTCAAGTGGCTCGCTTCCCTCATCGATACCTTCGATTTGAAAAGACGCGGGCTCGAGAATAGGTTCAATGGTCTCAATGAGCTCCACTGGGTCCTCTGAGCTCGGGTTGAAGATTTTCATGAAGAAGTCCATGGACTTGAGCTTCGAGATCTCTTGATCAACAGCCTCGGAAGACAGTTCAGGCATGATCGCATTGTTCACAAGGCCAATTACTGGATCTTTCAAGCGCTCAAAGAGTGATTTTAGCTCCTGAAGACAGAGCAATACATGCTCTCGTTGGATGTCACTGGCCATATTGGAATGAAAAGTCGATGCCCATATGTGTCGCAGGGCAAAGACCTGCTGGCAGCTTGTGCTAGCGTGGCTGTGGTCAAGGAAGTGTGATAAAGCGGTACGTGCGAGGAGGCTCCATCTCCCCAAGCGATCGCGCTGCTGAATCCTCGTTCTTCCATCCACCTCACTATTAGGATTATTAATTGACGCGTATATGTCAAGGTGAAGTTCAAAAAGTGTTTGAATCATTTCCAAATCAGAGAAATGCGCAAGCGTGTATGAAAATGTGGATTCAGCTTGACCTGCGAGAATTTGAGTCTCAAGGCTTTGCAGCTGTTCGTGCATGCTTTCGTAAATAAACTCGTCTTGGTGCAGTATGAGCTGCACCACAGTCTCCTTCAGTGAGTCTGGCCACTGCAGCGACGTGTATGCGGACTCCATTGCAGGCCACTTCCGTGGCACAACATGATCCATCGCATGCTTCGCAAATTTCGGCATTAATAGAGCTTTGAGCCAGGCAAGGGCAGCATCGCGAATATGCATAAGCTCATCATTCACGCTCGTGGTGAGCCTGAAAAGTCTCTCGTCATCAGCGAGAGCCTGTTTCACCCCCAGCTTCCTGGCCGACTTTCTCGAGTGTTCCAAGAAGATAGCCAGCCCGGAGTTTCCCATTCCTCGAAGATCCTGCAAAGTAGACAGGCTGTCGGGCTGGTAGGTGACCTGGGATCTTGCTTCATCCCAGTTTCGGAGTGTGTCTAGCAAGTCCCCGACCAGATGGTGGCCTTCGTGGGACTCGTCAGCCGAGATATCAGTCGACTCTTTGCGAACAACCATCGCCCGCACGGCTTTTCTGAGCTCATCGATATCGCTGAGATCTTCGACGCCGAGCTTGGCCAACAAGGGGCCGACAGCTGACTGCATTGAGTCATCCGCCTGCACATAACTTTCGAGGCGGTCATCATAGAACTTAGCATAGTCAGCAGCCAAGTCCACCGCCTGCGAAGAACTATCTGCGTGTGCGGTTGACTCTCGAAGCCGTGTCCTTCTGCTCTTCGCCCTCAGATTATCGACATCGTCGGGTTGGAAAAATGCAGACGAACGCTTGCGACCTCCTGTTAGGGGCCTTGCACTGGCTTCTTCCATGTTCGCATTGTCTGGTTGAGTGCTCGGACCGGGGGGCTCCGATGACTGCGTCTCTAATGATTCCATGAGCTGCTTCTCTGCGCGTTGATCGATGGAGGAATGGTCGTCAGCAACTTCTGATTTCACGCGAGGAGCGCCATCTGTAGCCTGCTCGGATTCAGCAGGCGCACGGCTGGCTTGTTGCCTTTGTGAGTCCGTCTCCTCTGCCGGTGGATGGTAGACGGGAATGGCAACCTCTATGGTACTTTTGAGCTCGGGACTGGGAGCTGGAAGCGATATCCGGACCGAGGTTCGAGGTTTGATCTCTGCTACACCCAGCTCGTCATCAATGAGGGACTGAAGTATAGCTTTTCCTAGCGCAGCCCATGTAGGGCCGACGGGCCTGATTTCAAGACGTGAGCTCTGTGGGGAAAGGTGAGACCTTGACGCATGGAGATCCTCGACTTGCTGTGGAAGTGCCGGAAGGTAAGGGAATGGATCAGCCTGCCTCCTGAGGAATTTCAGAAGGGCCTTTTTCGGCTTCTTGAGGGGAACCTGAGACACGGAGAGTCGGTCGTGCATCGACAACAGAGTTTCACGCAGACGCTCCTCCGCGAACGTCTCCTCCAAGCCTAGCTGCTCCGTGCGCACCTCCAGACGATTCTCGTCGTCTGCCAGGACGCTCTCCAGGCAGTACCGCGTGAGACGATAGCTCTGTAGAGTGCTACAGAGCCTTGCACTCTGTCTCCAGAGATTGAGGTCGGAGTCATCGCGCTCCAGCGCCTCCGCGAAGGCTGCTAGAGCGGCGCTGGCCTGTTCAGTGACCTGGGACGGTAGGTCCGCAGCATCCTGCACATCAGTAGCCTGACCCTCCAAGGCCGCGCGTAGAGCGTCTAACAGGAATTGACCGTGGTTCTTGTAAGCCAGGTAAATGGTCTGCATCAAAGTGCTCGACGTAGAGTCATTGATGTCGAACTCCGCCAGCGCCTCTGCAGCTCCGGCGCCTGCAGCGAAGTCAATGGGGAGGTCGGAATCCTGCAAGTTGGCGCGCTTGTAGTCGGAAATGGACTCAGGATACTTGAATATCTCGGAGTTTAACAGGGCATCATAGGCCTCCGCGGCCTGCGCATAGAACTGCGGGCCCTGGGAATGAAGCTTCAACGCATTTTGGTACAGCTTGAGCGCTTCCTCAATCTGAATTTCCTTCGTATCGTCGACCTCTTCCTCGATTAGTTCATCGGGCTCGATGTTGAGCGCCGCCCAGCTCGACATGATGTCGGTGTGATTTTCAGGGTGCGCAAAGCTCCCGGACTGCGGTATAAGCCTTGAGCCTGACCGGCCGCATCGCAAGAAGTTGCAATGGCCTCAGACAGCACAGCTCCGACCGAAGAGGGGGGAGGGCGCTAGAGTAACAAGCCCCGGAAGTAGTTGTGAAGATGAAAATGAAACCAAGAAGGAAGGATGGCAATGATTGATGGAGTGGTTGTTGCACCAGCGGGGTGGGTCTAGAGCCAGCCGGCCGCGAGTGAGACGCATTCCGCCCATTAGTTAGATGGAAATCGCGCGTGTGCCCAAAATGGAAAGGCGGTACCTGGCTGGCAGTTGGCTGCCTGAGGTACCCTACTATGTATTCAAGGTTGCCTGAGGTACTCCGTACTATTTCCCTATTGATGATCGGCGGGCGCGGCCGTGACGACGACTTGCACTTGGAAGCCCAGCCAGTCTCCCGCTGTGCGCCTCGCTATCTTTCTTGTCTATCGTTTGATCTCTGAAAGGGTGTATCGCTTCCAGGATCCGAGTTTTATCTTCTCAATCCAAGTGCTTTCAATCAAGTGCTTGCGCCATGGTCGCGCCCGCAGTGCCTGAGTAAGGCATTCCCTCTCTCTCTCCCCCCACCCCTCCATCCATTTACGTGTTCTTGCCGACTCGGACTCGCTATCTACAGCTCAATTGGGCCCACCGTTGTTGACCTGGCACTGACAACCCCCTGAATGTCTTTAGGATCTACGAGGAGGAGGACATCTACGCCGCTGTCGATGCACGCACTGAATCTCTCCAGAACCTTCGGGAATTAGGTCCGCCCGACTTGGTTTACTTGGTCAAACAACCTAAGACCAGCTCTCATCGCCAGGTACGTTCGACGTCGATCGACCCCGGTCGGAGTGCGCAGAGATAACAAAAGCTGACTTCGCGGCGATACAATCACAGACCGGAGTCTATCACCATGTCACCGGTGTCGATGCCTCGTCGTCCGCCAGCTTGGCCGCCTATGTCAACACACTCACCTTCTCCCCGCTGGATAAGACACACAAAGTGGTTTCGGGGATCTACTGGTTCGGCCATCGGTCAAAGCATCTGCCAGTCTAGGTGTGCTAATGTCTACGCAGCTGTTACAATGCCTTCTCCCACCTCGACATGCGCGTGGAAGTGAAAATCCCGGGCAGTCTGGAAAGCTACTGTATCGATGAGCGGGGCGACAAGCGAGTTGCGACGGAGGCGTTGTGGTTGGAGACCTTTCTCTGCGGGATTCTGAGAGCATATACCTACGCGGACGATGGCAGCGGCGATTCAATTCGCAAGATCGTGGGAGTCCGGCGATTCAACCCAGTGACGAATACGGAGATGGAGCACAAGTTCCTGGACGCCGCGGAGAGACTGTTCTTCCTGGGTATGCCTCTTCATTATCTTTCCACCGTGGTACATCGCTGACACTGTCAAATCAGGCCGACAGCTGAGTTCCGATCCGGAGACGCAAGTGCCGAACACTGTCAGCAACCATCTGACGTCGGGTCTTTTGAAGTACATACAAACCACGGGACGCTACACCTCGGGCATCAATCTGTTTGAGAAGCTGCGCACACGAGACGTCGAAGTGTCGTCGCTTCTGGCCCGAGTTCTGATCATGGCTGATGAGGAGGTGCAAGCGGTGAGACTGATCTTCGACGCTTTGCAGGATGTACCGATGGACTACGCCCTGCTTGACTGCCAAGCAGCGTTCTGCCAGTCCAAAGGCGAGGGCGAGATGGCCTTGGAGTGTGCCAAGCGGGCGGTCACCGCCGCTCCCAGTGAATTCAGCACCTGGGCCCGACTGGCCGAAGTATACGTCGGTTTGGAGCAATGGGACCTGGCGTTGTTGACTCTGAACTCGTGCCCCATGTTCACATACCAAGATAAAGACACCCCGCGCATGCCTCAACCAACGCGCATCATGCTGCCGATTCTTGCCGAGAGCATGCTGGAGGAGATCGATGAAGGACAACCGCGCCAAGGCGACCCTGCCGACTACGTCCACCCCTCCCTGCGCCGTCTCCACGCAGCTAGCTACCAAGGAACCTTCCTGAAGGCCTACAACCTTTTGACCAAGGTCGCGGCGGCCATCGGCTGGGATCAGCTGCTCAAGATCCGCAGCGAGGTGTTTGTCATGGAGGAGGAATACCGCGTTGAGCGCCAACATTCTACCTCCAAGCACACGCGCACCAACACGCGCACCTCCGCGGAGGTCAACGGGGGCGATGGGCAAGAGGATGAGGACGACGACGACCACCACCACAACGACGCGAACACGGAGGACGCCGAGAAGGAGGACGAGGGCTCGCCCAACGGCCTCAAGGACGAACAAGTGGAAAGTTCGATCGAAAAGCCCGAGCAATCAATGGCATCCGAAGTGATCAAATCCGGCAATGAAGATGTAAGTCCTCCCTTTCCCACCGATTCAAGAATACTTTTCCTCGACAATACTAAGACAACTACCCACTAGCCCGACCCCTCCCACTCCGCGTACACGCAGTTCCGCAACAAACGCCTCTGCGAACGCTGGCTCGACAACCTCTTCATGGTCCTCTACGAGGACCTCCGCATCTACACCATCTGGCGCACGGAGATGGCGCAGTACCGGCAGCAGGCGATCGAGTACAAGAAGTCGGCCACGGAGTGGGAGATCCTCGGGGAGCTGGCCGAGCGCCTGCACCATTTCGACGAGGCGATCGAGGCCTACCAGCACGGCCTGGCCATCCGGTTTGCCCCCAAGGCCATGCGCGGCGTGCTGAAGCTGTACGAGAAGAAGAACGACACCCGCGGCATGCTGGGCTCGTTGATCCGTCTGATCGCCTGGCAGTACCGATGGTACTCCGAGGTATGCTCTCACCCACCATCACACCCAACCCCTTACCCCCCCCTTCAAAACATAAGCTAATGCACCGCACGAAAAGTTCTCTCCCGAACTTCTCTTCCTCATCCGCAAACTCATCGAAGACGAAGGCGCCGTCAAGGTCCGGAGCATCGTCCAGGCCACCAACCTCCCGCAGCCCGTCCTCGACCTCACGCATCAGTACTGTCAACTGTGCGCCACCTTCCGAAGCAGTGGCAGTGATGGTTAGATGAGCTCCATGTTTTCTAAATGTTTCCCGCGCCGTACTGGGCTGCGGTTTGTTATGGTTTCCGGGTAGTGGAGGTCGATGCAAGGGGGCCGGGGGGTTGGTGCTCCAGGGGAAAGGGATGCGGGGGATGCGATGCGGGTGCTGTGTAGCGAGCTGGAAGGGAGGAAGGAAGGCAGGGAGGGAGGGAGGAAAGTAATACAACTCATATCCACCACACCACACCACACCACACAACTCAATTTCCTGTATGACTTATGTGATTCCTAGTCGAGATGAACGGATTAGTTCTCAAGTTTGATGTTCGGTCGGATGAGGGAGATGGAGTATGCATTGTAGCTCTGCTCTGAGGTCATGTGGACTTTTTTTGCTTAGCTGGACGGGGAAGACGGACGTCTATTGCTGTCGGGTTGTTGTTTGCTCTATTCGGAGTGTTCGATCTTTCAGTGAGGGTATTGTGCTTAACGTATTGAGGGCGATCTGTGCCAGACAGCAGAAGGTGCGTATTGTTCTGCTAGGCGGTCAAGTGGTGGCTATCTACCAACCGCTCTCCCTAGCAATCCCAAGCGCGGGATTACAGTACTACTACGATCGGTCAGATCTGAGGCGAAACAACAGTTTATCATCGCAACCAGCGAAATCCATGATACCCTGAAACTACCCAGCCAGTTCTTCACTGGCCAGCATGATAATGATAACATCCTGAAATAACCGAATAACCGAAGTAGATAACGATGATAGCTCACGGGGGTTGAGAATTACCAAACGTCTTGGAAGAATCAATTCGAAATCACTGCCTTGGGGGAGAAGACCAAATAACACGGGGCACAAGAACAGTGATCACTCGTCATCGCCCTCGATATCCACCTCAGGCTCCTTGGGAACGACACCTCCTTTGGCCTTCGCGGCCGCCTTGGCGGGTCCACTCTCCTTCGCGGTATCATCTTCCTCTTCAAGGTCATCGTCGGCGAGCTCTTCCTCTTCCTCCTCATCATCAACGCCGTTCTCGGCATCGTTTTCGCCGTTTTGCGCAACCTCCTCCTCCTCTTCCTCGTCAGCCGGAGGAGCTGGCGCGGTCTTTCGTTTCTTAGGCGCAGGGGCTGTCAAGGATATGAGATTAGCGCATGGTCATATTTTCAGTCGATGTATCACTATGCCGGGCTCCTTTTCTGCGACCGTAGGGACAGGATAGGCAAGGGAGGCAGATAAGAATGAAGCATACCTTCTTCTTCAGGCTCTTCAGCCTCACCCTCGGCTTCCTCGTCAAATTCCTCCTCCTCCTCTTCTTCCTCCTCGCTGCCAAGGTCGCTTTGCTCTACCTCGGAGTCTTCATATCTGCTGGTTTGTTAGTGCTTGGTAGGAATTGTGATTGGCAGTGATGCGATTGTCTTTATGGGGCGGTCTGGGAAAGCGCGCGAAGAGAAGGGGGAGCTCATGCGCCATGGTTGGAAAGAGCGACGAATGCGAATGCGACATGAGGGAGGAAAATACTCACTCTTCTTCTTCCTCGCTGTCTTCAGGAAGCGATTGAAGCTCCTCCTCTTCCTCGGCTTCTTGCTTTCTCTTACGAGTAGACATGATGTTTAGTGATTAGGATATTAAGAAAGAGAAAAACGAGTCAATTGCGCAATTGCACAACTAGTGGATGAATTGGTATGGATAGAGTTAATGGTAAAAAGGACAAGGAAAGGTCCCAAGGGCCGAACGGGTGTATGAAAGAGGTAAAGAGAGAGTGTGAGAGTAAAGTAGGGAGAGGGAGAAGAGAGAGGGGGGGGAGGGAAGAGCAAGCTGGGGGTGTGAGAGAAGTATAAGAGGGAAACGGGCAGAGAGAGAGGGGACGGCCGGCAGGGAACAGAGGAAACGGACAGCCAGCCAGCCAGCCAGCCAGCCAGCCAGGACAAGCCTCCTCACAATCCAAGGGAAGGGGGAGAGATCCAGTTTGGGTGAGGGGACAGTCCCGGACGAGGGAATGGATGAGTGAGCATTAATTCGGTCAGTCAGTCAGCCCGGCCCGGGGCACTTCGTCAGCCCCAAGCAGTAGCAGCAGCAGCAGCAGGAGCAGCGCAGCGGCGCGAGAAAAAGCGCGCACTGGAAAACCAACACCAGCTACGGAGTAAACAGGAAGAAGAAAGCTGCTGCTACTTCTGCTCCAGGTCTGGGGCTCGCGTTCCCGTCGCATTGCGCGTCGATTTAACGGTGCCAAGGCCGTGCGCCTAGAAGTTCCTGGGCAAGAGTTGAGTGACTCCGCAGTGATGACATGAATGACATGACGATTATCACCGCGGTAATCGCTGCTTGGTCGGTTGATTCTCAGCTCGCCATGGAACGATAACACTCTCAGAGACTTCAGGTCCCCTGGATCTGAAGAAAGGTTGGCATATGGATGAGTGGGAGATGAGAGGAAATCATGGTCGAGTTTCCTAGAGGAAGAATTAGGAAGAGAGTGGGAGGAGAAAGAGGAAGGAAGGGAAGTGCAAACAGACCTGAACAGACCTGAAGATGGCGGGTGAATGGCGTATGGTAAGTGGGGTGACAGTACCGGACGGGGCGGGGGGCGCACAGATACTCCGGGGCAATAGCAGCCATTGTAATCCACCTTACCAGGGCGGTAAGTTACTGGCAGTGGGCTTAACTTGTTCTCTGGACGTGGCAAGAAAAGAAACGAAACTCATGATGTCAACCTCTTGTCACACTCACTCACTCTTAAGTCCGGCTATTACGCAGCTTACTCGAAGAGGGTAGACTAAGTTACTGCAGGGGAATCATAAGGTAATTTTACATATATAGTACCTACCATACAGCCAACTCCAACCTAACGCAATGCGGACTCGACTCTGCTGGGGAGCTGGAGATGGCGAAAAGCACAGACTTTCTAAGGTTAGTTAGTGCAAGCTTACACAGACTACCTAAGTTAAGTAAGTTTAATTACCTGAAGTCCCATTGAGCAACACAGCTATTGAGCTGCCTCGGGTTATTTACATTCCATGCCTTCGTCCACCGGAAGAGACTCCAGGCAAACAAATGCAAACTATCATAAGCCCACCGTACTACCAAAGAAGTTCCTTCAGAAAGAACAAAAAAAAAAAAAGAAATTGATTGAAATGAGGTACAGTACCTCAGCAATGCCGTCGCACAACAACACACTAAAACCAACAGTGTGGAGGCTAGGGGTAAATCCTCCCAGGGCGGCTGCCCGCCCCTTAGACTAGTACTTGAGTATTAGTAGTCTCCCGAGCCAAATCGCGCAGGTCTCCCACCTCCACAGCCTCTGCCCTGAAATCACCAGCTAGTCTACCTAAGCTCATTATCACTTTTCCCCCAGGCGCTCTGCCGTATGATCAATCTTAGTCTCTTCCCATAGTGAAAGCGCAAAATCCCCCAGCCTAGTCTACCGTCGTGCGCTACGCCGTCTGCTTCCCTTAGTAACTCGTTCCTACTTATCTGTGGAACAGTGCTCCTGGGTGCAGAGAAAGTGGTCGTCGCTCGCTTACTAGGTAGCGTAGCTGTATGTAAACAGTCATCGAGACTCCCGACGGCTTCCATCTCATCGTGTGAGGGGTTATCTGGTGGCTCTACTGTACCTTCCACTAGCCAGATACTCGTTGGCTCGAACGTTCATGGTCGAACAGGACCGACAGCGTGTGTGGTAAATGCGATGGGATTTGTCTTTCTCGCAAACCAGATAAACAGGGGAGGGGGGTTTATGGTGAGGTCAACTGTTAACCTCGAGGACTATCCGCTGAAGAGAAGGCAACAATGTACCTAGTAGTATTCAGGTTCGCCTAGATGAGTCCAATATGTCTATATACAGTTTCTCTCGTCTAAGCCGCATCTATTGAGCCAGAAACTCAAAACTCGCCATACTGGGATCCAGTAAGTTCTCATCCAACCCAAACCCATATGTGCCCACCATATCGTATATCAGATCCGGCGGCGGGAACCCTTGGGCCATGGCGTTGGCGCCCCCGGGGACGTCGCTGCTCCCTTTCGCATCGACGGCCGCGGAGTCAGCCACAGCCGTGCCATTCGCGTGCCACGAGTCCCACGAGTCAAACCGCTCCAGCATCTTTCCGAGCCCACGGGCGATATGCCTCGTCAGGTGTCTCTCGCCCGCGGAGACACAGTTCAGCAGCTCGATCACCCGCTCCACTAGACGTCGGACCTGGCGGCCGTCGAGGCTGAGGTAGGCCGAATTCCAGTTGATGGCAACTTTGAGTAGAAACACGGCGGAGAACGTGATCATCGTATGGGTGAAGATCGGGACTCCCACGATTTCGTCGCGAATGTCGGGTTCTTCTAGCACCATATTTAAGCACGCCATGGCGGATGCGATGGCCGTGTTTGCCGACTCTTTGCGGTCCATCGAGAAGACGGGGGTGTTGGACGGGGACAGAGCCCGCAGGGAAAGCGAGTTCAGCTGGAATTTGGCGAAGTGGTAGTGAAGCACTACCCCTTTAGATGGGTAGGTCCGCACATACGGGCTATCGCCTATACCGGGGGTAGATACGTTAGCAAGCGCAGAAAATTTATTATTCAGGCGAGAACATACCAGACCGTGGCTGCCACAGCAGCCGCCATTGGTCGATGGCCACATTGAAGACTCGTAATTGACCAAAATCTTCCTCGGTGAATGGTTGCTCGGTATCACTTCCAAAAGTCCGGTAAGCTTCCGTGAGGATCATGAACAGCGCCACCTGTGCCATGAGCCGGATGTCTCCTGGTACGACCAACGGCGATTGCAGAAATGTCTCGTAGTTTCTGATAGCGGCATCTTCGTGGATCACGGGTGGTCGTCCGTACGCGATACTGAAGTGGTGATCGCACACATACATCAGGTACCAGAGCTGAGCACGCTCGTACTGGTCGTCGTGACCGCGCATCATCTTGTGGTAGCTCTGGTGAAGACCTAGTTCGGTGGCAATGCGAACGGCATGGCCTGACAGCTTCCAGCTCAGCTCCGACAGCCAGAACGCCCCAATACAGAGCGCGCGAATATCATCCAGGGTGTGAGACCGTGTCAGAGACATGCTGGACACAAGTGATACATACTCGTTGTAGCATCGGTTCAGCGTCTCCGTACGGTTCGGGATATGAAGTGCTGCAACTGTCAGGACGGCAGTGCAGAGAAGTGAAGAAGCTCGACGGACGGAAGTCAGATCACGATGAACCAGGATAATTCCACCCCAGAGCAGCTGGTTCATCGTCCTGCTGAAGTAGGCAAAGAGCTCTTCGGCCTCGTGAAGTGAGATCAACCCGCGCGAGATGAAGTCCTCCTCCAGGAGTGTCACTTTGGGTTGTTCGATGGGATTATTCCGCAAGTTGCGCAGCTTGGTGACTTCGTATAGACTCCGCATGGGCGCTGGCACTAATTCGCGATCTTGAAGATCCGGTTCCTGAGAAGGCTCGCGTGTAACATCCATTATCAGTCCCGGCTCCGCCGATTGTTTGGTCGCGGGCGACCCATCATATGAAGGTTGCAGGTCAGACTGAGACTCGGCAGGGCTGGTGCCACTTTGGTTGTCGCCGCCAGCAAACGATGAAAGCTCTGAAAACCCTCCCTGGCGCAAAAGATGTGAGACAGCCGCCTGCAGCTGTCGGATTGTGGCTGCAGCTTGCGACTTCCACCTAAATGGGTCGAGATGTAAGTATGGACCGTACATTAACAGCTAGTATAGTGTAAACCAGATAGACACTTACATCACATCATCGTCAACAAACTTCTGGGAGAAGTCGTTCACCGTGCATTTTATGCCACTACGTGTGCATTTTGTGCAGCTTGTTTCTCCTGCTTTGAACTCACAACGTATCTTGTGTCGCTTGCACTCCGCGCCTGAAGTACTCATTCAGTATCTGGCGTGTAGAGCTTTCCGTAATTCCATAAGGAGGGGGTGGAATCGAAGGCGGGGCTTAGCAAATATCGCAGCCAGGGGAACTCACACGCGCGAGCTTTGGAGATCCTTGGGGCCGAGGGTCGACCATCAGGGATAAGAGACGGCCTTCGGCTATGCTGGGGTGGACTTTCGTCCAGATTGGCTTCATGTGAAGAGCGCTTCATGGTGTTCGACTGCCGATGGATCGGGGATACTCCGGCATTATGCAGCCAGCAAGGATAGACAGTTTGGCGAAGAGGATCTACAAGCGATCCACTAACTTTGCCCGTTAATTGAGGGGCACAAACGAAGGGAGAAATCCTCTTAGAACCTAGAGCTGAAAGTCAGCAGAATGGTCGCAGAAGAGAGACGTTTTGAATTGAGGTGGGGAAAAGGAAGAATGGGAGGTGACGATGGCGGGTCAACCCCGCTTCAATAATCCACTCGACTCGACCCTGTTGATCCTCAACACCTCAGCTCCAGGCTTCTGGGTTCTACTGCCCGCCATAGATGCCGATGATACGATAGCTCACTACCATTCTTCTTGTTTTGGGAGATAAAAATCTGCCTGAGTGCACCTGTGCCACAACTGCGATCTCCTGAGCAACCCAACCCTCCCAATTGTTGACATTTTTCCTATCCAGACGGTGTTTCAGGCACGGGATCTGGGGAAAACACTGCGGGGTACGCCGTAAACTTGCAAATCTTCACTCATCACTCCCTCCATCTTCAATCAACTGAGCCTCCTTCCAACGAGAACCATACTTCAAGACAACTATGCAAGCTAGCTTAAGTGGCGCCTCCACTGAACTACTGCCGTGGTGGCTGACATCTTCCGATCTCTACCGTCATTTTTCGAGATTACGAAGACTAGCGCATCTCGCCGACCAGCCCAATTCCCAAACCCAAGTGGCCTTGCGCACTTCAGTCCTGACCATTTCCATGACACAAGCATTTACCAAACTCAGTATGATGAATTCTTAGAGTAAGTATGTTTCCGGGTTAAATCCGGGTTTTGTGGAGAAGATATACTCCTCATCTCGGAGTTGATGCGAGCCTGCGGAGGATAGTCCGATCATCATCATATGGACGTACTCACACCATCCGGATAACTACGAAAGACACCGGATAAGTATATATCTATCTTCCAGCCAGGAGCTAACTTGAGTCTCCTTATATACTACTTTACTCCGACGACTGACAACAACATTCATCGCCAGCATGTGAAGCATTCCCATCACCTGTACCCTCGGCGTCCTCGCTCCTGTTTAGGTGGCATGCGAATCGACTCAAGAGCAGAGATGCATTTTTCGGTGGAGAGTACGAGATGGTGGTGGGTTGGGTGTACAGTGACGGTACAGTATCAGTTCAAGGGTATTGATAAATTGGAAATTTTGGCATTGGCGTTATCATCAAAGCGTATATGTACAATCTGCAATTCTCGTTCCCGTCAAGCCGAAAGTGAAGAAAAATATAAGACATTCAGAAGCAAATCATGGTCACATGTGAATCCCTCCTTCTTCCCCGGCATCGATCATCAACTGCTCCAGCATATCCATCGAAGTAACACGTAACCCTCCTCCCATTCAGGTACCGACTTTCGCAAACGAAGGGGTGATAAGGAAGCGGGAAATACTTATTTCCAAACCTGAATTAAGAAAGAAATACCTTAGCAAACCGCACGATCGCAAGAGGGGCTTAGTAGCTCGCCCAGACCTGTCCATCGATAGCCACGAGCCGATTAAACAGCTGATTGCGGGTCTTCATGGCCGTGAGCTGATAGTTCTGCTCCGGAAGCTTGCCAACCAGATTGAGGCCGTCCACCACTTCCTTGCTGCCGACCGCCCATCCGGTCACCAGCTTGCCCTTCCAGCCCAGCCCACCCACCTTGCGCATCTCGCGGATGTCGGAGACGGGCATGGTGAAGAGGACGGAGCTCTTGGAGCGGCGCGCCAAGGTGGGGTCGTCGACTTGCACCGACTGGTCGGTGGTGAAGTACAGCAGCGGCGGGGACTGCGACTGGTCGATAACGAGCACGCCGCGCTTTCCGCGGTAGCGGCCGTCGAACTGCACGGGGCCCGAAGGAAGGGTGATCTGGCCCTTCTTGCGGAGTACGCCGACGCGGCCCTTGGCCCGCTTCGAGCCCACAGCCGCTTTGGCCCGGTCCACCGCCAGCTTGCTCTCAATGCCGGTCGCTGTCGTGCCCCGGAAGAAGCCGAGCATCCGGCTCGCGAATCCTTTCTTGGGAGGCTGCGGGTGGATCTCCTCGTGCTGCGTCGAGTCAGTTTGCGGTTGCGGCGTCGGGGCGATGGCCGCGTTGATCTCTTCGTCTGTCGCGTCAAGGTTGATGTCCTCGTTGCGGACGTGGGCGGGTTGGTCGGGAGTGGCGTGCAGGGAATGGGATGGGGGAGGGGGCAGAGGGGCGCCGTTGGCTTCGCCGATGCGGAGGAGGGTGAGTGTGAGCTGGGCATTGGTGGGGATGCCCTTGAGGAGGGAGCTGTGGCGAAAATGTCAGTGGATGAAATGATGCTTTCGATGGTCTGGAGGGAGGCATACTTCTGTAGCTCGAGGAGTCTCTCCCAGCGGGGGAATTCACGGTTCAGGTATGCCACTCCACGTCTGATGATTGGGTCACCGAAGAATGCAAAGCCCACGCCAAAGGTACTCATCTTGACGAACATGTGGCTGGAGATGATAAGGGACGCGAGGAAGCCTACTGATAGCACGCTTGCCAATCGGAGGTATGGAGTGATCATGGAGAAGGGAGGTGTCGGAGACAAAGCACTGCCGATCGTCAACCACGGATCACCCTGAGGATTCGTGAATACGGGATCACTTACTTGCCAAACCTCTCGTAGGTGTCGATGATGTCGGCAAGGATGCGCATTGCTAGGTTTGCAGCGTTGTAGACTGTATCCCTCATGGGCTCCTTGGTTTTATCGTGGGATTCATCCGTGCTCTCTCCGTGAGCGGCAGTCTGCGCATCCGCTGCACTGGTGGCTATCTCCATGGCATCTGGCACCGATGACTCGATAGGCGCATCTTCGGGAGTTCCCTGGTCATGTTTGCCGGCGACGCTACCCACGGCGACACTGGCAACACTGGTGATGAGATTCGATGCCTCTCTTTCGGCAGCTTCACCCTTCATCTTCTCCGGCGCCCCCGTTATGCTGTCGTGAGAACCCAAAACCCCTGCCTTAGGTTTCTGTATACCCCCTGTGTCCGTGCTTACCAACGGAATAGGCGCAGGAGGGAACAGGAATTCGCGAGACTGAGGAGAGACAACCAGGACCAGAAGAACGGCGAAAAGTGTAGGCGCAAGGAGATCAAGCATCCATGCAGCGAAGTAGACCTAGTGAGCCAGTCAATGTCACTGCTGATAACAACGGTCTTTCGATGCTAACCTACAATGCAGAACCCTGCTGTCCGGTTGCGCTCCCGCCATGAACGCAGTCTTGCAATATGCTTGACGAAGCCAGTCAAGGAGACGACAATACTAGTATAGAACCGCTCGAGGGTTGCTCGCAGTTTGTCAGGGGAGAACTGCTCGTCTTCCGCGCGGTTCAGGTCGAGCCGCTGGAGGGGAGCCTCCGGCAATGCTTTGACATAGTAGATTTGCTGCGCGAGTCAGTGCCCAGAGCTCCTCTAGAATGGCTCAGAGATAGATACCTTGTTAAATCGTCGGATAAGCATCCACAAATCCTCATTCGACAAACCTGAGACCACGCGCTCGTGGATTTGTTCCGGCGGCTTGTCCCATCCCACGTCGGTGATAGTGTCGGTATCCCCAGCCCTCTGGGCGAGACCCTTTTCATCCTGGTCTACCTTGGACAAGACATGGCTATCGGTGGGACCGGAAACGTCGGCAGTGGTGCGCTCAGCGTCTAGGATGCCTGCGCGACTGTTTTTTGTGCTGTAGGATACTTGCTGTGCATTGTTGGTGGTGGTATCAAGTTGAGACATGCTGCAGATGGGGTCCGAGAAGACCACACATTAGCAGGGATTAAAAGCGGAAGCGAGCAGCATATGCTTGGGAGGAGGAACGGAGCTGGCGCATGTCAAAGGGCTTTTGAAGGCGAGTTGGGAGGTGGAGGGTGGGTAATCGACGTCATCGCATGATGAGCCAGTCAAGCCCGCAGATCGGAGAACTGGTGTTCCTGTATCTTGCTGGGGAACTTTTAGCTTGATCTCACTGACATATGCGTACCTATTATAACTCCACTCTTGCTGCTTACCGACAATTGACTTCTCTTCGACTGAATTTTTTTTTTTTCGGTGCGACGTTCCAATTCCTGAATTCTGTGCAATTCGGTCTTGTAGTACAGTTGGTCCTGTACCTTTGGTGGTGTAAGAGAGTATAGTCACCCGCGCAACCAATCAAGGTTCAAAGGGTGTGGCACCGCCATAGTTCAGCCACAATTATATCATGCACCAGCCACACGTGGCGACTCGCTGAAAGAGGAAATACGCGTGAATCTCTCGGCCAGCGCGTTGGAAGCGAGGTTGAGGTCCAAGCCGCAACGTCACTTCGCAGGCCCAGACCTTCGCAGGTGGCCACGCAAGCTGTCCATCGGAAATCCAGGTGTGATGTGGGGATGACATGATTTCTTTCATCTCCTCCATTGGCTTGTCCCATCGAGAATTGCCGTATGCCCATGGGGTCTAGCTTTGCCGAAACATGAGCGAAACATGCGCCAATCCCCTGTTGTTGGGGTGGATCAAAGAATGGCTCGACCAGGCACGAGAGCGCAATAGCAAAGGAGCGATTGTGTGAGTAGTGTAGTGTATTGGATCTCCGAGGGGTAGATATCTTGACTGACGCTTGGACAGGTACAAGAAGGCCTATGATTCTATGAAAGCTTGTCCACTGGTCTTCCAACACCCCTCGGAAGCCCAACAACTCAATGGCTTGGGTCCGAAACTATGTGATCGCTTGACGGAGAAGCTCAAGGAGCACTGCGAGGAAAATGGCCTTCCCATGCCCGAGCACCCCCACAAATGTTGGTTCTATGCTTCTACTCTTCCACCGCCTTTTTGGATATTGTTTCGTTCTAAGATCGACGGCAGCTAGGAGTAAAAGGAAATCCGACGAGGGGGGGACAGCCGAGACCCAGCCTGCGAAGAAACCTCGGAAGACCAAGGCTAAGCCATATGTGCCAACTCTACGGTCTGGTCCTTACGCGATTATCTTGGCTCTCTCGACCCTGGAAGAGAATGCGTCCCAGGGCATGACAAAATCACAGTTAATTGAGACAGCGCAGCCGCACTGCGAGAGTTCGTTCACAGCCCCGAGCGACTCGTCCAAATTCCATACTGCGTGGGCGTCAATGAAGACCCTCCTTCAGAAGGAGCTTGTCTACGATCACGGCCGCCCACTGAAGAGATACGCTCTCACGGAGGAAGGCTGGGAAGTGGCCAAACGAATCAAGGCGGCTGCGCCGTCAGACCCGAGCCAAAGAACGTTATCTTTCCGAGCCGAGTCTGTGAGTTTTTCTAGCATCTCAGAGCCTGCAGTTCTCCATTATCTAACACGGTTTCCTGGTTAGACTCAGCCCGCTGCAAGCAGTACCATTCCTGATCGCGCACCCAACAGTGCCGTACCACAGGCTGTACGGCAAGAGAGCATCAGCTACGAAACACCGCCTCAAGATCCCCAGCTCCCTCATGCAATTGATGCGGCGTTTGATGGAACGGTCACTCCGATTGTCATCCCACCGAACAGCTTCACAGTCCAGCTGGTTCTGGATGTTCGTGAAGTGCGGTCCTCCCGAGACAGGGACTACCTTGCCAACGAACTCAGCAAGAAGGGCGTCACACCCGAGGTGCGCGCCCTCGAGCTCGGCGATGTCATGTGGGTGGCCAAGTTCCACGATCCCAGATTCCTGTCCCAGTACGGCGAGGAAGGCGACGAGATCATGCTGGACTGGATCGTGGAGCGCAAACGCCTGGACGACCTCATCGGCTCCATGAAAGACGGCCGCTTCCACGAACAGAAGTTCCGACTCCGCCGCTCCGGGATCAAGAATGTCATCTACCTCATCGAAGAATTCACCTTCAGCCAAGACCCCACCGTCACCTCGAAATACGGCGAGATGGTCGCCTCCGCCATCGCGTCCACGCAGGTGGTGAACGGCTACTTCGTGAAGCGCACCAAGAACCTGGACGACTCCATCCGCTACCTGGCGCGAATGACCTGCCTGCTGCGCAAGATGTACGGTGCCGCGTCCCGCGAAGCACCACCGTCTCACGCCCTGGCGTTGATCCCCAGTCGGCAGCTGTCGTCCTCGGAGTCGTACCTCGAGACGCTCGAGCGGTTCCGCGCCGAGAAGCCGAGCACGACCTTCGCCGTGACCTTCTCAACGTTCTCGGCGTTGACCTCCAAATCCGATGTCTTGACGCTGCGCGATGTCTTCCTGAAGATGCTCATGTGCATCCGGGGCGTCACAGGCGAGAAGGCCTTGGAGATCCAGCGGCGGTGGCCGACCCCGCAGGCGTTTGTCCAGGCATTCGAGGCTTTGGGTGTGAAGGACCGAGAGAACTTGGTTTCGGATCAGATGCAGATGCTCGTGACGCGGAAGAAGATCGCGAAGGTCTTGAGCAAGAAGATTGCCGAGGTTTGGGGTGAGGATGGATAGGTCTACAGATTGGTCGCTTGGTCGTTCATCAGTATTGGACTTGGACGTATCGATATCGTGGCCGAATTGGGTTGGTGAAGCTGGAACGCTTGGTGCTATCTGGGTAATATTGAACTGACATTGGTTGTATTGCCGGTCTCAGCGCAATAGACTTAGACACTGGATAGATATTGCCGCATGAAGAAATAGTACTTATATCACATGTCCGAACTCCACCTGCTAAACAGCGAGTTCGCAAACATGCCAAGGCCTACATAATCCGTCTCGGGCGGATCACAACGAAGTTATGTAGACACACACCCTCGTCGAACTTTCATAACTCCATTTATCGAGTCAATTCAAGTAGCTATAGCGGAAATCATCAATCATTGTCTCATACAATGCCAAACACTGGCTCCAAAACAACCACCCTATTACTCCCGATCCCTTCTCCTCCTCCACCTCCATTCCCCCGCCAAGGCCAAACTACTACACACCACCGAGATACTACTCAACGCCATCGCCAACGACGCCCACACGGGACTCAGCCGCCAATGCGTCGCCACACTCCCGTGACCATCTGCGGCCGCCTTGTGCCCACTCACGATCGGATAAAACACCCCGGCCGCCACCGGCACCAGACAGCAGTTGTATACCAGCGCCCAGGCGAAATTCCACTTCACGCGGCGGAAGACCCGCCGGCTGAGGCGCACCAGCTGCAGGATGGCGTCGAGGTCTGCGTGCAGCAGGATAAAGCTGGCGGAGTTGATGGCGACGTCGGAGCCCGTGGCCAGGGCGATGCTGACGTCCGCGGCGGTCAGGGCGGGGGAGTCGTTGATGCCGTCGCCGACGAAGGCGACGATTTTCCGGCCGGCAGATTGGGGGGATGATGGCGGTTGAGGGGGCCGCTGCTGGGCTTCGAGGTCCGTGTTCGGGTGGTTCTGGATGGAGCGGATGAAGGAGGATTTGCCGGCGGGGGTGACGTTGGCTTGGACGTTGGCGTCCGGGATGCCGAGTTGGGAGGCGACGGCGAGGGCGGTGGTGCGGTTGTCGCCGGTGCACATGTAGACGGAGATTTGGCGGCGGTGCAGGGCGCGGATGATCCGGGCGGCGGAGGGGCGGATTGTGTCGGTGGTGGCAAGGAGGAGGGTTGGTGTGAAGGGTTTTTGGGTGGTGGGATCAGTGGGAGTGCCCGTCGTGAGGGGCCGGAGGAGGAGGATGGCGGTGGATTTGCCGGCGGATTGGTGCTTGGTGAGCCGGTTGGTGAGGTCGGTGAGGTTTGGGTCCGGGTCTTCGGGGTTGGTGTTGGTGTTGGTAAGAGCTTGCACGAGGCGTTGGTTGCCGATGGCGGCTTCGAATTGTCGTTGGCCACCACTAATGCTATTGCCACTGGTGTCTTTGGTGGTGGTTGTGGTGATGGTGAAGGTGCCCTTCATGCCTTGGCCGGAGAGTTCCTCGACCTCGTCGACGCGGCAGACTTGGGTGGATGGCTTCTCGTCGCGGCAGAAGTTCGAGATGGCCCGGGCGATGGGGTGGTTGCTGCTCTCTTCGAGCTTGCGGGTGACGGTCCAGGCGATGGATATCAGGTCTGGGTCGGTGATGAGCTCTTCATGATCAGAGACCTGCAGGCTGCCTCCTTCAGTGAGGGTCCCGGTCTTGTCGAACACGATGGCGTCGAGACGACTCGCTTCTTGGAAGGCTTCGCCGCCGCCTTTCACCAATATCCCCAGGCGAGCAGCCAGGCCGCCGCCAACGAAGAGCGCGGTGGGCGCGGCGAGGGCGAGGCCGCAGGGACAGGCGACGACAAAGACCGCGATCGCAAACTCCAGGCTCCAGAACGTCCAACCGCCGCGGCTGACGTCGAGGTAGTCCTCGGGAAGCGTTCCAGATAGTCCCAGGGAGAGCCAGATGACGAAGGTCAGAATGGCGATGAGGGTGATAGTCGGGACAAAGTGAGAGGTCAGGAGGTCTGCCACCCTCTCGAGCGGCGCTCGTCTGCTCTGGCCTTCTCGTACTACCGCGATGATTTGATCCAACATGGAAGAACTTCCAAGTGCAGTGACCTTGACGTCAGCGGGCTGTCCCACATTGACAGAGCCAGTATACACAGGGTCGCCCGCTGACTTGTGCACGGGTTTCGATTCGCCGGTCAATGAACTTTCGTCGAACTGATAGGAGCCGGTTCCGACTACCACTCCGTCGGCTGGGGGCGAGGCTCCATGGGGGATGCTGACCACATCACCGATTTCCAGCATGTCGACACTGATCCGCTGGTAACCGCCGTCTTTGGGGTCGGCTCCAGGGTCTGCGCCTCCCTCAACACTTTCGGAGGCCTTGAGCAAGGCCTCACTTGGTCGCAGCTTTCCCAGCGATGCAACTGCGTCACCCGTCTTGGCCTTGCTGTATGCCTCCATGAAGCGCCCAGCAAGGATGAACATGGTCAAGAAGACCACCGTATCGAAGTAGGTGGAGCTATGAGTGCTGGATGAAGACCCCATCGAGGCATCCATGATCAGCACAGCCAGGGAGGAGACATAAGCCACCATGGTTCCAGCGGAGATCAGAAGATTCATACTACCAAAGCGATAGAACCTCCGCAGGATCGGTACACGACTGCCCGGCCGCCAAAGCGAGTAGATCTCTTTCATTGCTCGCACGTGGAAGATGTCCGCCCCATAGAACATCACAGGTGTGGTCATGATGAAAAGTGCCCATTCGAGGCGCGACGCATCGCCCGCCCACATTGGCTCTTCAAGGTACTTGCGAGTGGGATTGTTCGACGACACCAAAGTCATAAATACGATCCCGAGTAAGAAAGTGGGGATAGCCACTGCCAAAACAAAGATGAACCGAGTGAGGAGGCGCCGTCTTTCGTACCGTTGCATCGCTCGAGACCGATCCTCCACACTCGGCGGGTGGTATACGGTGGCTGTGAATGACTCGTGCGATTTCCCAATGGTTTGCAGTATCGTTCTTATGGTGAGGGAGGGGGGGTTGGGCGTGTATGTCACGGTGAGAATGGGGTTATTGACGGAGAGCGCACCCTGTACCTTGACATTTGGCAGGTCTTCGATGGATTTGAAGACTTTCTCCGGGCAATGGTGACAGAACATGCCATCCACATGAACAGAAACCGTTCTTTCTTCAACGATCTCGCTCTCCTGAGACGAGCCCTTGGGGGAAACACTGTTGATCGAAGCATCGTACCCTAAGTCTTCGATCTTTTCCACGATAGCGTCAATATTGCTACGGTCCTGGAATTCGACTCTTCCGCTATGGGTGAGGAGGTTGATGGAAACTTCTACCACGAAAGGCAGTTCTTCGAGCCCGCGAGTGACCGCGCCCGAGCAAGATCCGCACGTCATGCCGCTAATGGCAATCTCTGCGATGTAAGTCGGCGTAGGCCCCTTGCGTTTCGGGGGAACAGTCAGGCTCTGCACCTCATCGAGCGACGCTTCAAACCCAATATCCTCGATCTGCTCGACAATCTTTTCGGCATTTGCTCGCGGGCCACTAAAGACAATAGTCGCACTGTTCGTGAGTAGGTTGACGGTGATATCCTGAACAAAGTCGAGCTGCTTGACTTCGTTGGTGATGCTGTTTGCACACGAAGCACAGCTCATGCCGCCAATGCTCACGCGCGCATTGAATTTCTCTTCTGGTGACTGCGACGCCACGTTCTCTGCAGAACTCCCAGGCACTGACCGCTGGGACACACGCCCGGCGAACTTGTCGGTCGACGGGTCAATGCTAGAATCCGCGCTGGACTGGTCGCGCAGATTACCATCCGACAGATCGGCCTCAGCGGCAAGCCTCTCGAGCTCCTCCTGCCGGCAGGCATCGCAGTTCTCGATGTGTCGATTGCCCGGGGCCAAGGTTGCAGCATGCGCAACACCGGGTGGCTGTTGACTGGCCCCGGCAAAGATCGAGTCGCGGGGCAGCCACGCGGTCGTGTCAAAGTCCGCGACGACGGAGCCCTTCGGTTCGTAGCTTGTAGCATGGTGCACGTCGAAAGAGGCGTCAATCAGCGCTTTGGCCAGATCGGGCGACTCCACGCCTGCGGTGTGCATGACGCGGGTTTCGTGCGTGAGGACGGACACATCGACCTTGATCACGCCCGCAATGCCAGATAGGACTTCGTCGATGTAGGCGACGCAGGAGGCGCAGTGGATGTTGCTAACGAGGAATGTGCTTTTCAGTGACCGGGCGCTGAGTCCGGTCGGAGCGATGGCTCCGTTCCTCGTGGTGGGCTGCGACATGATTCATTCAACCACGAGGTGGCTGAAAAGGTATGGGATCTGAATAATGTTTGCCAGGAATGTTTGCGGCTGGTCAGGAGGGACAGTGAGTTAGTCAGTCAGTTCATTCGTAATTCTCCGTGGTTGTCCTTGGCTCTTGGCTTGAATAGGAGGGAGATCGTGGGTATGGGCGAAATTAAGTAAGGGGGGAAAGAATTCTTGAAATTTACAAGGAGACGATGAAGAGCGACGTATGGTATAAGTAGCTGTGTTAATTGAGTGATATCACTTATAATCATGGTTGTGGAGCAAGAGGCAACCTTGCGCGTTTTGTGCGCAAAAGACTCTGAAGCTCTAAAGAACGCACAAATCGCGCATTCCAGAACGAGGCCCGGAGATGATGGATGAGTCAGGAAAACTTCTATGCTGCAAGGCTGATTTGACCCGACAAACAGGTCAATTATTGAGATTTATAGACCGGGCTCAGTGAGCTATGCATCATGAACAACAAGCAAAGCCTGATTCTACAATTTGCGTCTTAGAGATGGTGTCGAGGCAATGAGGTTCCTTGGGGTGTTCCAGAGTGTGGAGGACTGAGTGGCAAAAAGCTTGGATGCATCGAGATCTGATTAGATTGTGCCTACGAAGTACTCGTTCGTAGTACTTACTAGGCAGTCTATAACTACAGTCCACCGCAATTTATCTTACCATAGTACTACCCATTACCTTTCTGCTTGACAATACTGTAGACTAGATCGTGATTTAATAGAACATTGAAATAGATCAGACTCGCCCGCAAACGGCAGAAGGTGGGTCGCTTCGACCAAGAAAGCCCCTTTACAAATCAGCGCCATTGTAGAGTGTCATGCAGGCTGGAGAATTCCCCGGTACTAGATAGTTGAGAAAGACGAGAGAGACGATACGCTTGGTGAAACTGGAAGCTTGGTGGAAAATGCAAAAGAAGAAGAAGAAGAGAGCGAAAGGAGGATCGAACGGGAGTCATGGGAGAGTTTTCCAACTCTCTACGCGTGGACGCGACACGTGACCTTTCCGCTGGGCCACCGCGTCCTCCCCATTGCAATTTTCACCTCACTCTTTCTCCCCCCTCCATCTCCCTTCATCTCCAACCAAAAACCACTTATCGCGACTTTCACCACTTTACAACGCGTGTCCGACACGTCTTATCTTTTTCGCGATCTTACGAAGATATTCAACCAACATCACTCTTCTTCCCTGGCTGTTCGCATCAGCGTAACACAGTCATCGGTGCAGCTGCAAGATCTGCGCGGAGTTACCCCGCACCTCCCCTTTCATTGTCATCCCTTATTATCCATTTTTCCACCTACTCTTTCATACTCTCCATATTCCCCCGAACTCCGGCTTTGGTTCGGAACTCCCGCCGATCATATCAACCATCTATCTACGCCAATTCAAGCATATGGCGTAACATCTGGCGCAGTTATCGACCTCGTTTCAAGCCCCTTGTCCCTTCTTCGCGGGGCAATCCCCTCACGCTTAGTTCATCATGTCCGTCCCAAGACCTGGAATGCGGCCTATGCCGCCCAGAACTGGCCCCAGGGCCCCCCCCATGGGACGTCTGGCCAGTCTCAAGCCAACAGGCTCAACCCCCATCAGGCGGCCACAGCCGATTTCCCGGCCTCAACCGGTCAGGCCGACTACCCATCCCAAGACGACTACTTGTCCTAACCCAGGCTGTCCGGCCCCTCATATCGTCGAGGATGACGGCCAGAAGGTCTGTTCCGGGTGTGGTACTGTCATTAGTGAGGCAAACATTGTCTCCGAAGTCACCTTCGGTGAAACGTCCTCCGGTGCTGCCGTCGTTCAGGGAACATTTGTCGGTGAAGACCAGTCACATGTTCGCAGCACGGGCCCTGGCCGGTTCCATGGAGGCACAGAGAGCCGTGAGCTCACTGAAGCCAACGGTAATCGGTACATCACGCAGCTGTCTCGCGCCTTGATGATCCCAGAGAGTGCCTCAAAGGCAGCCACTCAGGTGTTCAAGCTGGCCGTCGGCCTGAATTTCATTCAAGGTCGCAGAACCAAGACTGTTGCCGCGGTCAGCTTGTACATCGCCTGCCGCCGACAGGACGGCAACACGGTCATGCTCATCGATTTTGCTGATGTGCTCATGCTGAACGTCTTCAAGTTAGGTCGGACGTACAAGGCCTTGTTGGAGGAGCTACGCCTCGGAGGTACCATCTTCCTCATGAACCCCATTGATCCCGAGAGTCTGATTTATAGATTCGCCAAACAACTTGAATTCGGACCTAGCACAATGCAGGTCGCTAGCGAAGCTGTGCGCATTGTGCAGCGCATGAACCGCGACTGGATGACTACAGGTCGTCGTCCTGCTGGTATCTGTGGTGCAGCGCTGATTCTTGCTGCCCGCATGAACAACTTTCGCCGCACGGTCCGGGAAGTTGTCTACGTGGTGAAAGTCACCGAGATCACGATCAGTCAACGACTCAACGAATTTAGCTCGACCGAGAGTGGTGAGCTAACCGTCGATCAATTCCGTTCGGTCCAACTGGAAAACGCACACGACCCGCCCTCATTTGCTCGATCCAGAGAGGGTCGGAAACCATCGCGGTCCTTCAAGAGAAAACCTGCCGAAACTGCGGCTGAAATCGAGGGCGACGTACCAGAGGCGCAGCAGCCTAGACGGGTCGACTCCGATGGCTTCGCGATTCCCAACCTTCCCATTGACCCGGCGTTGATGGCAACCGATCTCAGCCAAAGACGGCAGTCGACTGCCTCCGTCACCAGCGATGCGACGTCCGAATTCGGAGAAGACGCCCCGGCAGGTCGCCCTAAGGGGAAAAGACCTCAACTCCCCCTTCCATCGGCCGAACAGGTTGCGTCTGAAGAGGCGCTTGAGAATGAAATGGCCTCCTATTTGACACAGGGCTCGAATATGGTCGAAAGCACTGTCATTCCGCCCAAGCCACCAGTTTCGGACAGCACAGAAATTGATGCTGCCGAGTTTGAATCAGACCCAGAAGTGGCCCATTGCTTGCTGACTCCCGCCGAAGTCGAAATCAAGGAGCGAATTTGGGTGCATGAAAACAAAGATTACCTACGAGCACAGCAGGCCAAAGCTTTGAAACGCGCCCTAGCAGAAGCTGAAAACCAGCCTGGCGCCGACGGCCGAGTCAACAAGCCCCGGAAACGCCGCAAGGGAAGATTGGGAGATGTCACGTATCTCGAAGGGGAAGGAGAAGATGGCGATGGACGAAGTACTCGTGCCTCCACCCCTGCTGAAGCGACTCGGCGAATGTTGGAACGCAGAGGGTTCAGTAAAAAGATCAACTACCGACTTCTGGATTCTCTTTTCGACGATGGAGGCGCTGACGAATCTTCGAAAGCGAAGGCCGAGAGTCTCAGTCGAAGCCGAAGTCGTAGTCAGAGTGTGTTTTCGAGGCGCAGCGCTAGTATCGAACCCGAAGCGGTCACTCGGCGAGCTGGACTTGCAGCCGCTTCGACAGCATCGCCTTCTGTGCCTGCGGTGTCGTCCACGGTGCCACCTGCAGTGCGTGAACCCGCACAGCAAGCGACTCAGCCCGGCCCCTCAACCACCACAACAGAGAAACCGGCTGCGAACGAGGAGGCCCTGGGCCCTGCTGCCGGTGAGAAAAGTGGTTATTCAGACGACGAACAGGAGGAAGACGACTATGACGACGAAGAGGACGCGGAGGACGGTGTTGAGGCGGCTTTCGCAGGACACTACGGAGACTACTACGATGAAGGAAGTGATTACTATGATAGTGACTGAGTTTAGAGTCAGGAACAGATCATCTTGGAAACCGATAAGATATCCAGGGCATGTATATATAGCTAAAACAGAGCTTCCACTAGCTGGCAACGAACTAATAACTACCATTCCAGGTTTGATCAACCTATCCATAAAAAGTAAGAACCAATTCCAAGCCTAAGCTGAGCTGAAGAACTCAACGGATTGAATGAATTTCAAAGCCCCTACTTTGGCCTAATCTGGACTGAGCTGAGGATTTGACCACCTTCCTGTTATGTGAATATCACGTGAGACCAGAAAGTCTTGACAACAATCGCCTCGATCTTTCGTCTGTCTTGCTTGAGTCTGGCCAGTTCTTGGAATCAGCCTTAGAACTCTGAGGCTTGCAGCATACATGGGCGCAGCCTAAGCCTGGACGCCTCAAACGATAAGAGAGCAGCTCCTCGCCCATGGCCGTCATCAAAGCGCCCAAGAACTACAACGCTGGCTTCTCGGCAATGAGAGGAGGCTTCTTCAGGCAGAGGGACTCCCCAGAACCTTCTAAGCTCTAGTCAATACCAAGGCAAGGGGTATTTGACCTTGTTGGACTCTGAAAGATGCTGCCAAGGTTCACATTTAGGCAGCTGCTCCATGGAAACCCCTGCTCGAGCTATACCTTCGCTCTACACTTTTCCACTCGAAAGATTTACACTTCAAGTCCAACGTCAATTCTGAATCGGATGACCACGACACCTTGCTGGTGATCTTTGGTTACACCCTCGCCTCCTTGAAACCGCGACTCCATGTCCAGATATAGCGTCGTTCCTAGTCGGAAGTCAACCTTCCGTGAGCCATGAGGAATGTGTGAGGCAGGGTTTCTCCCCGATACAGAATGCACGAGACAGCCGGATAGAATTACTGGATGTTACCATAATCGTCGTCTGACTCTGGGATCCTCGCACTATGGCTCCTGCCCACCGTACTTTTGTGGTAACTCCGGTAAAGAGCCGAACCCTTTGGTATGGAGGGTCGTCGCTTGGTCTCTAAGAGGTTAGTATGGCCTCAGCTATCGGTCCCAGATTAGCTACTTGCTCCAGGGAAGTCGGCCAGCAAGTCGTCATGCTACGTTGGCTCTCGTGCACCAAGTCCATGTGTCCCGGATCCACAGCCAGCCCACTCCGCGTTGAGCCCCCTTACCATCGTCTTCAATGGCAATCCAGTCCTTCAGGACTACATACGTATAAATACTGCCTGAGATATTGACGGTTGTGCCGATTATCTGCGCTTGCTCAAGCTTGCCCGGTTCCTATTCTTCTGACTGGGATAATGGCAAAGCTCAACATTTATGGCCGGGGCTTCGGCCTTCGCATGGCTATCTTGTTCACTTGCCAGTTAGCGTTTGTTCTTTTCGGTGGGTTACTTCGAACTGGTCTCAAAAAGTGCGGTGCGGCTGACTTGGTTCTTGGTGTTTTACAGGTTACAATCAGGGGATATACTCGGGGATTGTGTCAAATGAGGATTTCCTTGCCATGGTGGACAACCCTGGCTCGGGCATGGTGGGATTCATAGTGGCCATATACAACCTGGGATGTCTGGTTGGGACGGTGATCTCCTTCCTACGGAGTGATAAGCTTGGATTTCGAAGGTCGATGTGGTTCTCGATGGCTGTGATTATGGTGTGTAAGTGTCTATATGTCAGTGACGAGGACTATGCTAACACGGACGAATCCCTTGTCGTGCAGATTGGAGGCACAGCCCAAACCTGTTCCTTTTCTAGGACTCAGATACTCGTGACCCGCTTCTTCACGGGCATTGGAACCGGTGTGATGACAGCAGCCGTGCCGGTGTATCAGTCGGAATTATGTGATGCACGGAAACGAGGAATGTATGTCTGCAGCCAGCCTCTTGCAGTCAGTGTTGGCATTTGCGTGGCCTACTGGTTCGACTACGGGTTGAGCTATGTCGACGGCTCTATCAGCTGGAGGCTCCCGATTGCTTGCCAACTTCTCCTCGCAGCTGGTGTTTCTGTTCTTATCCTTGGGTGAGCTCCCACTTCGTTAGACGTAGTTGGTGAAGACAGTGCATCTGACGATAGATAGACTCCCTGAGAGTCCCCGATGGCTGTATCGCCATAAAAAGGAGGACGCAGCATTGCATGTGCTCTGCGACTTCTACGACCGACAAGCGGATGACCCAAAAGTTATCCAGGAAGCAGAAGGAATCCGCCGAGCCATCGAAGCTGACAACGCTCGAGGGGAGTACAAATGGTCTCAGATCTTTAAGAAGGATGAGCTTCACACCGGTCGACGAGTCTTGCTGGCCTATGGGCTGCAATTCATTAACCAGATGGGTGGTGTCAACGTGATAGTCGTAAGTTGAGACAGCTCGAAACAACCACCATCACTACTGACAGCTTGCTAGACCTATTCGACAATCGGTAGAAGCCCAAGACTCATCACCCACCCGCGCGATGGCTACTGACACTTTGCCACCTTAGTTCTCCAATATAACGTGGGTCTCGATGCCAAGCTCAGTCTGTTACTGGGTGGAGTGATCGAACTCATGTTTGTCATAGGTATGTTCTCACCTTTGAGACCATGATTGGATCATCGGGACGAGGACCATTAACCACCTGCACCCCAGGTTCCTTTTATCCCACCTTCTACGCCGATCGCCTGGGACGTCGTGGCCCAATGATGTGGGGATCGTTTGGCCAGTTCCTGTGCATGCTGCTGATCTCCATTCTTCTATCGTTCAAAGGTAAAAAAGAAAAGCCCCAGCCTCTTCCGTTGTGGATTGCCAAATCAGGCAAATGGTCGAACTATCAGGGATCCTAAATTCCGTCTTCCCAGGAACCGATCTCGAAAGAGCAACGGCCACGGCGTCAGTGCCATTCTTCTTCCTCTTCATGCTCATCTTCGGAGCCTCCATCAACTGCATACCGTGGGTGTATGGACCGGAGATCCTTCCCCTGCATGTCCGCAACAAAGGGTACGAAATGCTCCCGCCCCCAACCACAATGAAACTGCACCCACCACATTCCAGCCGGTGGCTCCCCTGCCAACTCAACTCCATGAGAACGATAACGAGAGCTATTTTTAATTCCCGATTCTAGGTCCGCCATCGGTATCTCGGCAAATTGGCTTTGGAATTTCTTCGTCGCCATGATCGCGCCCGTCCTCATCAAGGATCTGGAATGGAAGGGGTATCTTATCTTCATGTGTTTCAACTTGCTGTTTGTGCCGGTGAGTTGGTTGATCTTCCCCTATGGTTCTCTGTGTTTGGCTTGCGTGGTGTGCAGTCTAATGCGGGAGGGGCTGGGCCAGATCATCTATTTCTACTACCCTGAGACGGCGAACATGAGTCTCGAAAACATCGACCAACTCTTCATGGATAAGAAGCCGTACCAACCGGAAGGGTCGAGTGAGACTACTAAAGGATCGGTGACTTGCACGGAGGTCACGGAGATCAAGCCTGCGAGTTAAGTGGTGTTGAGGTAAGGTCCTCGAGGAGTGAATTGGATGTGAAAGGGCCTCTGTGTGGTGAGCAGAGATTCGGTGAGGCGGTGGGGGTTTTCTTGGTTGAAGAAGGGGGGTAGATGTGAGATGTGAGACGATAGGATGTGCGTTATTGATGTGAAGGGTCAGAGTTGGTTTGTCGTAGTTCAAGACAGTATTTAGCAAATAGTTTATATCCTGTAGGGCCAAGTACTAGACAAGTTAATAGTTCCACCACGGTATACACCGGAATGACAGCTGTGAGGATGAAAGCATTGAGACATGTACCTGGATGTGTTGTTTGATTTTATGATGGTTTCCCTCTACTTATCCTCAGTCGCTGGCTTCCTCAGTATCAGTCGCGTCCTATACCAGGTAGAGGTAGTCTCTCCTCGCTACGACCTCTCATCTCCTCAGCCACCTAAAGAGCCTGAACGAAACGCAGAAAGTAGTCAAGAAAGTCGATATATAGGCTCCCCTTCCTTGTATGATCTATAAACCATACTCCGAAGCCCCGTCCGAATATCATCCTGCAGTGCATGCATGACGCTGACCCAGCCTGCCCATCCATTCGAAAACCCACCCATCAGTTTTCACTCCTGGAGTGTATCTATTATTCTCGTCTCACAATCGAATACATCCCCCTTCTCTCTTCTCGAAGAAAGAGCAAAAGCATGTCCTGATTATAGCTAGACTTGGCTACTACCTTGGGATTCTCAGTCCAAGTCCATCCACCATCCACAACATCGCCCATAATTCCCCCTCCCCTTCTGTCGGCAAGTCAAGACACCGAGCAAGATCAACGACATATGACCATGCTGCGGTCTTGTAGTTCGTACAGCACAGTACAGTTACTATCCGTGCATGCATCAAAGCTGAGCTGAGGAGCTGAGCTATACAGATGCATGAACGAGGACAGGCCCCCCCCCCCCGTGCCCCCGTGTCCCCGCCCCTTCTCCCTCCAGCTTCATGTTCGATCGATGGCCTTGAGTACTGTCCTGTACTGGCCTGTCCTGTCCTGTGCAGTATCAGGATAGATAACTTACAAGTCAGTAGGTACAGTAAATTAGGTAGGCATAGACATAGACATGGGAAGAAGCTAAGAGCCCACCCAGCCCTAACCAACCCGCTCCCCGTCCCCGTCCCCTTCGCCGCTGCCGCTGCCGCTGCCGCTGCTGCTGGGGTTGCAGGGCGCAGGGGTAGTTATATGATATTGTAGTGGTGGCAAGTGACGTCGATTGCAGATCCTCGAGCTCCGACTCACTCATTATCTATAGGATAATGCCTTCTTTTACATGGTCCGAGAGAGCGATTAGGTGATGATGTCTGTCGATTGCGGGGCGGTTGATTGCGGGGGAAAGAGGGTACAGTACATACGGTAAGTACATGGCAGTAAGTTCTTGGGGTGTGCTTGAACTTCATAGGCTAGAATACCAGCGTTCGGACTGACTGTTGTCTATAGGCAGACAAGCCTTAACGGAAAGAAAAAGGAACAGGTCGAGCAGGGCCAACTGCTGCTGCTGGTTCTTGTTCAGCATTCGGCATGACATGACATCCTTGGGAGAAGGATGCTCGGTCGGACCTGACAGCAGATGCCGTCTCGATTACGGTGATTATCATATATCTTCCTTTATGAACGGGCTGACTGAAGCGAGAGAACGAATTGGCAGTACTGCGAGATTTAGGCTACAATACCCTGGGGAAATCGTAGGGCGGAGAGCGGACTGACCGCTCTTTCGATCTCGCCGCGACCCAACCATTCCAACCCAACCAACTTCCCCTCTTTCACTTTCTACACAACTTGACACTCGGCTCACCTTCGTCATTTCTTTATCTTTTCATATTTTCTTTCTGCTTTTTTCTTATGCCAAAAAAATGTTAAGATCATGTCGGATGTCACATCAAAGACATGTCAAGGAAATATCGACAAACGAGAAGGAAACGAAAAGAAACCAAAGGCAAATATGAAAAATACAGAGTCGAAATGCCCATAACGGCCTCCAAGTCCATGAGACCAGCCTTATCCCACCATGTCCTATACCGTCCAGTCCCGATACGCCGATGTCCAAGAAGAGAGAGAGAAAAAAAAAAGGAAAAGATTTCACAAACATATATCAATGAGATACGGACGGGCGTGATCGAAGAGAGGAATATGAAGTGCTGCCCGAAAACATGAGAATTAGGTTAGTCCGTCGGTGGTGCTTTTGCGTTCGCCTATTATCGAGGTCGTTGAATCGGTCTTTTGTCGGTTTGTACGCAAACTTTTGAAGATGTTGTCGTGGTTGCTGACCGGATGCTGCGCTGGCTTTACGTGTCAATCTCCATCCCCGTCCCCATTCCTACGCTGTTGTTTAACCCAGCACCAAGGCCGGTCTCAACCATGGTGGGCTGGGCACAGAGGGTTTGCAAGAGAGGTAGACCAGGCTCCTGCTGAGTAGCCCCAAGGAGGTTCTGCGGGGCCGCGGAGGGAAGGCTCTGAGCAGGCCTGTCGGAGGCGCTGAGAATCTGGGTTCCTTCGAAAACAATAGGATTGGACCGCAGATTTTGGAGGCAGAGGTCCCAGTTAGAGCCCACCAGTTGAGCCTGAGTGAGGTCATCGCTGAAGAGGAAGAAGGCAGGCACTAATGCAGGACCCATGGGCGTCAGAGGACGTGCGGTCACGAGATAGGCGTTCAATGCTCGGTTCTTCATGAGGATCTCGGAATCCATGAGGTATGCGGAAAACTGACGGTCGATGTACTTCTTCCAACCGCGCACTGCCGCCGCCATGTCTGAGTCTTCAGTCACGATCCGCTGCCAACTGATCCCCAACATGCGGGTAGCGTCGTCGACTGTGGGCTCCTCTGGAGAAAGGCGCGAGCTAGCGGGAAGAATGCGACGATTGTCGTCGGTGTTGCTGGTATCGTTGAGCCGGCTTTGGATGGAGGAAAGAGTGATGTCGTCCACAGTCGGGGCGGAAGGATCGAGGCGCTGAGACTTGCGACTGAGAGGATCAGCTGCGCCGGATTGGAGCATCTGCGATCGAGAGGACACCGGAGCAGAATTGTTGACAGTTTTCTCCGCAGTCTCCTCGTACCAAGTGCCGGTTTGACTTTCGGCAGAGATAGCCATCTTGGTACGAGGATTCAGCAGAACCATACCCGGGCCGTAGATGGGTTGTTCTGCTTCCTGCTTCGCGGGGGCTGGAGCTGGTACAACAGGTCCGCCAGAGCTTCGAACCTCATCGTCATACCCGACATCATCTCGCGACCTTTTGCGGGAGGGTCTGGCGGTGAAGGTATTGGATGTAGTTGCAAACGCACGGGTGCCATTCGCGAAAAATGGCCCTCGGTGTGCATCAGCGCCAGGATTGAAGCGGGACTGATGAGGATATTGAATAAAAGCGTGTTCCTGGGGAGGGGACAGGACCATGGCCGGGCCGTCGGAGAGGCTGTTGAGCATCATGGGACACATGACGAGCAGGGAATCGCCGCGGAACGCAGGAGACTACGAAAAGAGCTGGGAGACGGAATCTGTTCTGTCTAGTGAGCTGGACACAATAAGCTAGAACCACCTGTTTGAGCGCAAAGATCCGAGCTGTGAAGGAATCTAGCCCTAAGTGAAGGAGGTAAGATCGAATAGGTAGGCCACGAGGAGATGGTGTAAGGAAGAGACAGGATGAGAAGAGAATTGAAGGATTCAATCAGAGTGAGGCGAGATTGAAAGGGTGCGGAATGTAGTAGACGATGTGATGAGGAAAGAAAAGGAAGAAGAGATGGATGGAGGAAGGAGGAGAAAGAGAAGAGGAAGAAGAGACGGGAAGAGATAACAGAAGAGAAAGAGGGAGAAGGTAGGGTTATGCGAGACGGAGACAGGCAGCCAACAAGAGACGGAAGAATCACGGGGTAGAGGAGGAGAAGGAAGAAGATGAATGGATGAGTGGATGAATGGGTTAAGCGACGCGTGAGAAACCCAAGAAAGTGAGAAGAGAGAAGAGAGAGGGAGAGCTGAGAGGAATTGGCAGTGCACGGGAGAAAGAAAGATGAGTGCTGCAAGTCAGTGGTGAGTGCAGGTGAGTGCAGTGAGTGAGTGCTGACTGCTGACGGATGCGGAACCAGCGATTGCGATGCGGAGAGATTCCACGAAGAGCAGGATTTGCCTTGTCTCAGTTACTGCACAATACTGCACAATACTGTAACATGGGGGTAACTTACCCTTTCTGATGGGGGTGGTCTGCTGGGATCAGCGATGGTCGGATTTGCGTGTGACGGTACGGTACACGGTACAGTACACGGTACGGTACGGAGTACAGCGACAGAGTCTGGGCTGAGGCTAGGAGGCCTCAGGGATCCACCCACCCTCGGATCAAGCAGCACAGCAGCAGTAAGGACGGAGCCATTATTGGTCAATGGACAATTGCCTGGGGCAACCCATCCATGCAACTGAATTGAACTTAGGAGTGGAGATTGAGAGTGTTGGCTGTCCGTGATTGGATGACAGCGGCTACTCCAAGAAAAGGCCAGTCCGCGCGTCGCAGCCCTGATCTGAGGTCCCTGCCCGGGCCAACGCCACCGCCTACCATTATTGGCTTGTGCCCTGAAAGGACGTGATTGGTCAACGGCCAAGTGCGGACAATCCACCTGCACCTGCACCGAGACACTCCCCCGGCTCGGAGAAATTCTCCCCGCCGATCACTATCACCATCACCATGACAATCTGCTCAACACGAAAAATGGAACCTCTATTTGGCTTGTATAACAGGGTGATGCTTCATCATGTAGTAAAATATTGGGGGTGTCAAAAAAGAGAGGAAAAGTGAAAAAAAGGTATAGTCACAAGAAGGTGTTTTCAAACACAAAATAGATATCGAAGGGGAATATGAAGCACAAGAGGGAAATGACCAGACAGATAAGCATCCAACTCCAGTCCCTCCTGCGAATTAGGCATTTCGCAAACATTTGTTCATCATCGCAGCCCACGAAACAATACACCAAGCAAATTCCCTCTAAGATTTGAAACACCGGGATTCAGAAAAATGTAAAAAAAAAAAAAAGGAAGACCGAAGAAATAGTTCATAGGCACCGGAAGATGAGCGCTTCCGAGCCCTGAGCTTGACTAGGCACAAGCTACATTCCCCGCATGTGGCCGGCCCAGACAACCCCATCACCCTCCGGCATTTCCATCCCAAACGGGAACATTATCTTAGGCCAATCGAAGCCATGCATATCCAAACATGATTTTTTTTTCGAACAAACGGATGATACCGGGAAATTCTTGGCCTCCGTGTCATCGTCCCACGATCAGGCCGTGAGCACCACAACGCAGATTGAATAACGGACTCAGCGACCTCAAGCGATACCACTATCATAGGGGCAGGCGAGAAACTGCGCGCGAGCCCCTCTAAGCATTGCCAGCAGTGGCTCCACCGAGCATTCCCTTGACACTGGCGACCTGCTCGGGAGCATAGCTGGGAGCCATAGATCCCATGAGCAGGAAGAAGATCAGGAGACCGGCACCAATGATGATGAACTTGCGCTGGGCGGGGTGAGTGACACCATACTCGGCCCAGGCGCGATTGGCCTGACCAGCATACTCCTTGATCTTGTCGCCGCCAAGCTTGTAGTAGACGAGACCGACGAGGGCGATGGAGTAACCGAAGAACTGGAGGCCAGTGACGGGAGTCTGCCAGATCATCATGGAAGCGACAACGAGGAGGATATCCTTGAGGACACCGCAAAGCGTCATCACAAGCGAAGAGGTCTTGCCAATCTGTAGGCGGGCGTTAGTAGCTAGACCAGATCGACAAAAGGACGATCGCGACTTACCAGGAAGACAACGGAAACGTTAAGGAGGAAAGCAACGACAGCATTGGCCAGCAAGGTCCACACACCAACGTTGTAGACGTGGGCCATGGTCAGGTTGGGAACCTCAAGGAACAAAGCGGTGACACCATTCATGACAGCACACACAGGAGCGAAGTAGTAGAGAGACACGAGAGGATCCATCTTGTACTCGGCAGAGCTGAGCAGGCGCTGGACCATGACCAGACGAGTAGCCTCGAAGATGATGCCGCCAATCTGGAACAGGAAACCAATCATGACGAACTTGATCTCACCGAAAGAGGCAATGACGACACCAACGACAATGATGCTCACGTTCATGAGCACCTTGTAGTTCACAGGAGCCATGCCCATACCCCAGGTAGCGAACAGAACAGCAACAGGTGTAGTGGCCTGGAACTTTCAATCAGCAATCCGATCGACCAAAGATGAAGTATAATCAACGAACCTTGAGCATCTGGATGAAAGCAACACTCAGGTACAAGTATGTCACGTTACCGCAAATCAAGCTCAGACTGAAGAACAAGCCGATGGGAACGATAGCGCGGAGATAGACGCGACCAGTCATCTTGACCGTCTTGCGGCCGTCGAGCAGAGTGGTGGTGCGAGCGAGGAGTTGGGTCATGAAGGTCGCAAAGGCCAAGTGCCATGTCGTAAGGATGATAGGGAAACCTATGATGGCGCAAGTCCAGAAATTAGTCGGGGAAGTGCAGTGGGGAGAAAATCAAGGTAAACTCACGGAATTGAGCATAGTCAAGGATATGCTTGTTGAACAAGATAACACTGGAACTCAAGGCGATCCAGACGCTGATTGTTCATGAGTACCACTGCGTAGCAACAGCTTGGAGTAGTTCTTGAGCAACCTACCTGACATAGACAGCCGGGTGGAAGGCAGGCTTGGGAGGCTCCGACTTATCAACGGCAGGGTTGACAGTGGGCAGAGTAGGCTCCGGACGAGAGACCTCACCGGAGGTTCTGACCTTTTCACCTTCAGAACTCATGGTGAAGATTGGAGTCTGGTCGGATAAGAAGCGTTGGAAGTCGAATGGGCGCGGCCGTAAAAGGCTGCTTTGTCCAAATTTCGCAGATGCCAGGAGTGATAATTAAAACAAGGGAAAAGGAAAAAGAGGTGAGCGAGGGCAGCAGGGAGAGGGTCTGCGATCAAGATGATTGTTAACGAATGAGATTGGAGTTGGTCCGAATAGCGATAAGAAGAAATAAAAAAGAACTGAAAGGCAAGGGGAAGGACGGCAGAGGTGTGAAACTCAATATCTGAGGATGGAGGGAAGAAAAGAAGAAGAGCGTGGAGGAAGAGGGGAGAGGAGGCAGGGAAGGGGAGGGGGGGGTAGTGGACGAGAGGAAGAGGGCTGATCAAACCGATCGGATGGATTGGGGTACGTATGTGTCTGGCTTGTCCGTCGAATAATAAGGATGATATGGGATGGGTGGTTCGGAACTGGTTCGGGATGGGGGAAGATTCAGGGAGAGGGGGTGGGCAACACCTACGGCTTGTTTCTTGTTGGTTCGCTCCCAAGATAAGTGTGAAGCTGTGAACACGGCACGGAGAATTGAATCTTAGGAGGGGCGAAAGAGTAGAGCAGAAGAGAAGAAGAATAGACAAGGAAGAAGAGAGCACGGAGACTGAGAGCAGAGAGGGCTGGTTAGCTGGGGATTCCGCCTCCACTCAATTGTTGTTCGGTGAAGTGAAGTTGGAGAGGAGAGCAGAGAGGGAACGGATGGAAAAGGGAAAGGGAAGGAAGGGAAGGATGGGGCGGACCAGTACCTTGTCGGGGCTCCAGTGAGGGAACTGGAAGTCAAGCTTCCCATCCAGTTCCATCCACTGCCCGGCACCCACTCTTCCCTTCCCAAGTTTAGCGGCCGGCCCTGCAGTCTCCGTTCCTCGTCGCTGCAAGCATCCTGCCGGAACTGCAACTGTTCCTGATTTACTACCTATAAGTCACCGCCTATACTACCATGCAGTCACAATGCATCTGTCTTTAACATCGGCGATGTTCCTCTTAATGGAACCTATCAATTACATTGAAATGTTACCATCATCATCCTAATCCCGGGTTGATAAAGAAGCGCGCACACACACACAGAAAGCCTTGATCGAATCAGAAACCTGGACAATGTAATCAAGTTAATCAAATAATAAATGAATAATGACCGACCCTGGCGGCTGGTGGTGGTCGGCCTTTTTTTTCTGATAGACTGGTACCCTAATGTAAGCCACCAGGATTTATTATTAGATCTCCAGTCCCAGGCTCTCAATCTATCACGGTCCATCACTTGTTTCCCATGACTACCTCATTCACCTCACTGGTTCTGACGGGCGATTTCGAGTTCTGGCCTGGGTTGAAGAACAATTGAGGGGCCAAAAGAGAGAAAGTGGAGTGTGGATGGACTGGGTCCAACTCACTGCGGATCAATACCCGAGGAGGAAAGGTGGCGTGTACTGAATAATACCATTACTGTGTTCTACATCGTTACCCCTATATTTCCCAATCCTGGCTCAGTGTTAGATACGTATCAATACCCGTATGGTAGAGACAGGTATTGTATATCTTCTCTCCTCCGCAGTCTGAGGGTCTCGATCTTTTGGAGTGCATCTCCATCGATTCTACATTTCTTCGACAGAACCATTTCTGGCACATCCAGGGTATTGCGGCCTTCGGCAAATGTTCCTTACCTTTCTACCATCAGTCTCTACCATGTCCAAGAGTACGAAAATTAACGGGGTCTCGATTGACCGTCCAACCACCCCAGTGGGCAGGCGATCCATGAAACTGCTGTGGGGCGAGGCGATTGTTCATCTCTCGTGGCGATAGCTGGCGGCGAGGACCACTGGTGGTTGGTGTCAATCTCCAGGTCCCCACACTCCATCAGTAGCCCCTTTTCCATTCGCCTTCTCTTCAGGTCTGAGAAAGCGATTCGAATTCCAATGTTCAGGACAGTCAGCCATGAGCCATCCGATACGAGATGGAGAAGTGGCTGCGACAAAGTTTTCTTCCCTTTCTGGGACGCGCTTACTTTCGATCTGACTTGCGTCGTGCCTTGGGTGAGGGTGTGCGATGGGCCACCGATGCTCGTCCCGACGGCTACAGGGCAAAAGACGTTGCCCCTCCCTGAAACAATACAGGGTAAGTAGGGTTGTGTCAGATAGAGGCTGCAGGAGGATCCAATCGAAGCAAGAACATCAACCGAGTGCTGATCAAAATTTATGGCTTCTGGTTTGGCACCGGCCGCATTACGCAAGCAGCCCACTAGCCAAGCACTGTCTGACCCGCGTTCAGCGGCCACTTGTCCATAGCGCTGCCGCGAAGGTCCCTTACCGGTGGAGAATGCGGCGATCGGATGGCTGAGGGCCTGACGACATCGTCATGGTTCAATGGCGTGGGCTGGAGACGGGAGCCACCGGCGACTTGGCTCCCTCACCCACGAGGGTCCTATTGTGTACTACTTAGTATAGCAAGACCGGACAGCAACTGCTGCTGCAGTTCTGACCACAATGACTGTCACTAGCTTTGCTATGCCTACGGGCTGTGAGACGTGCACGCGGAAAGTTCGTTCATGTGCCGTTCCGCCCCAAAGCCACGATCCTGTCGCGGCTCTTCTGGCGACAACGGGCGGAGAGAAGAGCGCCCCGGCGTACGTCAGACAGACAACGAGATCAACGCCAAACAGGCGAGTTGTACCCGCGGGAGGGGCCAAAATGAAGCTTTTCTCTAGTGCATTGATCCCTGGGGCCCTGGGTGGATGAGAATTCCGTTGGCTTCCCTGGGGTCCGCGACAGTTTCTCGAAATTTTGAGATGTGTATCCATTGTACGGCGTATACTGTATAGGAGTGATGACCGTTAACCTTCAGTTTCTGGTAGAAGATCCCCATAGTCCTTCCTTCCTCAGCAGCTCCATCAGTGGACCCTGCCAGATTTGCCGGTCTCTGGTTCAGCTAACGTGTCGAGCCTGAAGGGACCGAATAGGGGACGATCCCATTGCCGATGTCTATCGATGACATCCGTGTTCCTCTCTCGGCTCTACCTAAAGTACCGTCCGTACTGGACGTCGTGGACTAGCCCTGAGTAGTGATGGACCGCAAGTAGTACCCGACGGGCCCTCTTGTCACTCATGCGTGGTTGTCCCATACATCAGGGGCTTAGGGGAGGGAATACAGATCACTACTCTTCGGGGTAGTTGCATGCTGATCGGATGCTCATCGCTGGTAAACAACCGTGCTTTTGGTGACCTCCGTGGGGGTCTCTCCAGCAGGACAGATCGGAAAGGATGTGATGAAGGGCCGATATCCGTCACATTCTTTATACTCGGTACATAGTGTGCATGTGCTACGAGTCAGGAACATGTATCAGAGCGTCAACCTCGACAGGCAATGATGGTGACCTAAACGTGGTCTGTGATTTGTCCGGGAAGCACATCACTCTTGACCGGGGAAATTCTTAGATGGTCTAGTAAGATGGTATAGACTAAGTGATCCAGTCGAATTCGTCCGATTCTGAAACCCAGATGCGTATATCGTAGTTACTGGGTAGTTATATAAACTTGTTTTATCTCGGGAATGAAGATTGCCGGGCCATGGGGCACGCCTTCAGCGGGATCGATGTCATAAGTAGATTAGAGAATTTGCATGGTAGGGATTAATATCGACGGATGAAGTCGGGGCCTGCCGAGACAATGCTTGGAAAGAGCGAAGGCGGGAAGCTTGGACGATAACTTAGTTAGATCAGAGCACGGAGTACTCCTCCTCCTAGTACTGAGCACTCCGTAGCGTTAGCCTTAAATGAGATGAGGCAGAGACCGTCCAGAACTGCCAGGTGTATCATAGATCGGGCTCAAATTGCTGATAAGAATTGCAGATAGACAGACAAATTGCATGATTGACTTCTAATTGCATGTCTTACATGGACTCGCAATTTCTGCCCCCCAGCTTGCGACGACTGGGTGGGAAGAGTGGAAGAGTGATAGTACTGGAGTGCACCTAGTAATATGAATATCAGCATGGGTGTATCCATATCAGCATATGATGGTTGTCTGTTTGGCGACGAACCGTAGGACGGAGCAGGCACACTAACCTCGAACCAGAACAAATGAGCGGAGCTTCCCCCTTTTTTTTCGATCTTCCTTCGCCTTTTGCCCCTTTCTCAAGTTTGACGGAAATGGGTCCAGCCCGTTCGTTCCATTTGCCATTGATGTCCCATTCGTTGCAATCTCTCATTAACCTCTCATTATTTTGCATTTTTATGTATTTTTATTTAGGGCCTAAACTTGAAACAGATCCTTCCCGGCAGCCTGAGCCTTGAGGCCTCTTTCCTCTTTCCTCTTTCCTCTTTCCACCCCCCCCCCCCTCCAACTCCACCCAAACCCACCCACCGCTCACTTTGTCACGTTTCGTGTTCCCCGACCGGCGGCGTTGCGTTTTGATAACAGCTACCTATACCTTCCCCTCCCCGCCTCGCTCTCCCTCACCGTCTTCTTCTTCTCCCCTTCTCTTCTCTCTTCAACCCTCCCCTACCCCCTCCATCCTCGCGGCATTCTCTCCCTTCTCCCTTAAATCCAAAACTGCAGTCCTTTCCCTGCAGCTTCACGATTCCTCTTCTATGCTGAGCCTCGCCCGCAAGACTCTGAACCGCGTCCCCAGCTTCCAGGATATTCTACAAGGCAGGATGACCCACCCAGACATGTAAGGAGTCCTCCATGAGCTGTTTCCCCCTCCATCGTTTGTCGCAACTGGATTCATGAAGCTATATACTTACACATGGTTGTCCATGACCTACAGTTCCGTTGACGTTCTCGTCATTGGTGCCGGTCCTACTGGTCTCGGTGCCGCCAAGCGTCTTAACCAGATCGTACGAACTTCCGCATTCCACCACCAAGCAACGAAATCGCCAATGCTGACGCCAAATACAGGATGGTCCCTCTTGGTTGATTGTCGACAGCAACGAGATCCCTGGTGGTCTTGCTTCTACCGATGTGACCCCCGAAGGCTTCGTATGTACTCCGCTAGAAACTTCCTACACCCTTTCGTGCAACGTCCTCGACTAACCGCGATGGCAGCTCTTCGATGTCGGTGGCCACGTTATCTTCTCCCACTACAAGTACTTCGATGACTGCATCAACGAGGCTCTTCCCAAGGACGACGACTGGTACACCCACCAGCGTATCTCCTACGTCCGTTGCAAGGAACAATGGGTTCCCTACCCCTTCCAGAACAACATTTCCATGCTGCCCAAGGAGGAGCAGGTGAAGTGTATCGATGGTCTGATTGACGCTGCTCTCGAGGCTCGTGTGGCCAATACCAAGCCCGCCAACTTCGATGAGTGGATCGTCCGCCAGATGGGTGTCGGCATTGCCGATCTTTTCATGAGACCTTACAACTACAAGGTCTGGGCTGTGCCCACCACTAAGGTGAGTCAACGCATTTGATGGCGCCAGTAAACTCGATTGCTAACAATTGAGAACAGATGCAATGCGCTTGGTTGGGTGAGCGTGTCGCTGCTCCCAATGTCAAGGCTGTGACGACCAATGTCATCCTCAACAAGACCGCTGGTAACTGGGGTCCCAACGCTACTTTCCGTTTCCCCGCTCGTGATGGTACCGGAGGTATCTGGATTGCCGTCGCCAACACTCTCCCCAAGGAGAAGACTCGCTTCGGTGAGAAGGGCAAGGTTGTCAAGGTCAACGCCAACAACAAGACTGTCACCCTCGGCGATGGCACCACCGTTGGCTACAACAAGCTCGTTTCGACCATGGCTGTCGACTACCTTGCTGAGCAGATCGGCGACCAGGAGTTGATCGGCCTTACCAAGCAGCTCTTCTACTCCTCCACTCACGTCATTGGTGTTGGTATCCGTGGTGAACGCCCTGAGAGAATTGGTGACAAGTGCTGGGTAAGAGATTCCCATTCGCCAAAAAAAAAAAGAATCTGTGCTAACAAGGATTTCCGCAGCTCTACTTCCCCGAGGATAACTGCCCCTTCTACCGTGCCACTATCTTTTCCAATTACTCTCCCTACAACCAGCCCGAGTCCTCCAAGAAGCTGGCTACCCAGCAGCTTGCTGATGGCTCCAAGCCCAAGAACACCGAGCCCCAGGATGGTCCCTACTGGTCCATCATGCTGGAGGTTTCCGAGTCCTCTATGAAGGCCGTGAACCACGAGACCCTCTTGGCCGACTGTATCCAGGGTCTTGTCAACACTGAGATGCTCAAGCCCACCGATGAGATCGTCTCCACCTACCACCGCCGCTTCGACCACGGCTACCCCACTCCCAGTCTGGAGCGTGAGGGTGCTCTTACCCAGATCCTGCCCAAGCTTCAGGCCAAGGACATCTGGACTCGTGGTCGCTTTGGTAGCTGGCGCTACGAGGTCGGCAACCAGGACCACTCCTTCATGCTGGGTGTGGAGGCTGTTGACAACATTGTCAACGGTGCTGTTGAGCTGACCCTCAACTACCCCGACTTTGTCAACGGTAGACAGAACACTGAGCGCCGCCTGGTTGACGGTGCCCAGGTCTTCGCCAAGAAGAACTAAACGTGCGCGGAGTGATTATAGACGACACATATTTAATACTTTGAAATGACCGGGGGATCAAAAATGATACACAGGGAGTCTGATTTTTTTTGTCCGCCCATAAACCAGCTGTTTTGTCCCCATTTCATATTCCCCTTTTCTTTTTTTATTTGTCTGCTTGAGAGCGATGTACGGGAGATATCTGTGCTGGCATCTTTCTTGTTCTGAGTGATGGTGAAACAACCAGCTTTTCTCTTCTACATTATCTGCTAGAATATCCCAAGATTTATAAATGAGCAACAATTCTTAGACTGTTATGTTCCCGAAATGAGCTGTGATATGCGACAGGTGCTTGTGATCTCGCCCTTCTATATTTGGATGCATGCCATTGCCACTGGCCACCTCCGGCTGGGCCCTGATCGGCCTTGATTTCGGGACCGGTATGAAACATCAGTCGGGCGGACATGAGCTTGTCATTCGCGTGTCTCATGTGAGACGTCTTTTGCTATTCTCAGCTCAACTGCGGTGCCTCGATGCACCGATAGATGTTTCGCATCCGGCTTGCCCGATCAAGCCATCTGGTGTGATGTGGTGAGTCGGTGGTCTGTAAACACCGCGACCCGAATTTCCTACCGTGACTCTTAGGGGGGCGTATCAATCTATCTATATCAAACCAATCGGCCTTACTACACTACTCGCAGTCAGTTGCAGAGACCCGGACCACTACACCAATGGATCGTGGATTGACCCCCAGTGAGCGAGACCTGACCCTGCCCTGCAACAAAACAAAACCAAACCCACAGATGTTTCACCGAGAATCTAGCCTCAATTATCTGTAAGGCTGACCCCCCTTCCCATGACCGCGTAGCTCTAGCCCCAAGTTTTAGCCCAGCGCAGCTCAGCGCAGCTCAACTCTTTCGGTCGGTATCATGCCATGCGTCCGTCGTGTGTACTCTGCCGCTTTTTTGCGTAGCTTGGCTTGGAGGTTTAGCTTGTAGACTAGGTAGATGTTAGCTGGGTTGGTTGTTTTGGCTGTGCGGTGCGGTGCGGTGCGGTGTTGTGCTGTTGGTCTTGAGTATAAATGTGAAAGGAGTTGGTACGGTGGGTGGGTGGGTGGTTGTGGTTATGGTTGTGGTTGTGATTGTAGCTGTCTAGTTAATGCAGATGAGGTAGTACCTACCGGTATGCTTTTCCCTGCTGTATGTGCATGGGTCTAGGAGGAAGATGATACTACCTACCGTACTCCATAAAATTAGATTATATCCTACAGTCCCATAATTCGAAACTAGAGATTAGTCTTTTTTGTTTGCTTGTAAGTTTATCGATCAATACCTTGTTACCTATTCGACGTTGAAATCCACCGTACAGTAACCACCAGTAGTTATACCTAAGGTACTTGTAGATAATTGTTAGCCTCAGGTACTCGTAGCTATTCAGGCACCAACCCACCAACCCACCAACCCACCAAACCATCCCAAACCCAAACGAACCTTAGCCCGGCTCCACCGCCGCCGACACGGTGGACCAAACAATCAGGAATAGGAACCCGATCTTTGCACCAGCCAGTCCTACTCGTAGCAGGCTGGCAGCCCACCGGGGACGCGTAAGTGCTTTGTTGCCATCGGCATCAAGACAAAACCGCAAAGTGCATGCAAAGTCTACGAGGAGCAGAGGAGCAGTGTTGACGACACCACAGCCTGCGATGGCGAAAAATTGGGGCCATTGTCTTTACTTCTCGTTATCTTTTTTTTTTGGGTCAACAAGAGTTTCGGAGAACATTCTTACTAATCATCCAGATTGAGAGGTTGCTGTCGTGGCCTGATAACGTGGACTTGGAACCACACTAGTTACAGTCCGTCCCCGAGTCTTGGCCTCAGCACCAAAGATAGAAATGGGGCAATCCCTGGACGACTGCTAGACAGTGGGCAGTGGGCAGTGGGCACAACTGTGCATGTCATAAGGCAGTGCACCAAACCAAATCTAGCATGACATACTGATATCTCCTGTTTGCTACTGATTACTTCGCATTAACAATTCCATTGCCAGGATCTGCACAAGTTGAGTGTTCGCACATTGTCCCAACCAACGCCTTTCCTCCTATGTATGCTGCACTGTACCATACCATCTGAACGAATTATTGCATGCCAGTAGCTGCACCTTCAAGCTGACGTGCCTCTCCGCCCACTGTTCCATACTCGACAGCCAAAGGAGCGCATCCGACTGGTCAGCCACAAGCTTGTTGAGAGACATGGCTCCGCTCTTCCGAGGGGCAAGGTACTCGTAGCTCTCACTCCACCAAATCTTTGAAGTCCTCTGACTCTGAGCTCGCGAGCATCTGGTACATCGCCATGTTGACGTACGTTTCGAAATTTGCCGCCTCCACCTCAATCGAGTGGAGGGCCGCTTCCCGATGCTGTCCAATGGGAAATCCCATCAGAGGTCTTCTCAGCGCACGCCTGAGTGCGGGAATACGTACATCTTCCTCTTCCTCGCAAGGGTGGGCTTGTGTGGCAGACATTCTCGCACTCATTGGTTGCATCAGGGTATGTGACTTCCCATTGCCAGAAAGGGCCAATGATTGAGCAAGTGCTGTGGGCGTCGCGAATGCCGACCTTGGTGGCTGATTTTCCTGACGGAACTGGTGGAAACAGAGAGATCAGCCCTGCGGCTGTACAGACTCCTTAGCTTCCCCATGAATAGACCTGTACTTACCTCATCTTTGCCGGCAATGGTCTTGGGTGGATCCCCGTAGCCCTGGCAGGAACCGGTTCCAGGAGCTCGGTCTGGCACTCGGAGCGATTGGCCTATGTCTGTCTGGGCACTGGGTGACAGCTTGTCAATAACAGCAAGGTTGATTCCTTTCAGTTTCACCAGCTTGGTTGGACGCTGGGTGTTCTCAGGGCCACCATTGTCAACCGGACAACCGTGCAAGCGTGCTTTTGTCGATCGAGAATGAGAACGAGGATCATGCTGCGATTCAGTGACGGAAGTTGCCTTCTCATCTATGTGGGCTCCCAGCGCGCAACTGTCACAGCTTGGCACAGCATCACCCAAGAGGTTACTGGCCCGCTGGCCGCGTGTTGGTCTTTTTGAGGATCGCAACTTGGTCTTGCCACCATCGACCATTGTGTCTGTGATCGATGTGCTTCTGAATTCCTCTCTGTCTGTCAGAGAAGGTGAGATGGGCTTTGTGCTTCGTCCCGGTTGAATTGTTACCAAGGAACGTGGGTGATTCTCAATATCCGATTTTGTGCCACGTTCTTCGTCTGCTGCGTCCAGGTTTGTATGGGTCCGATTCAGGTCCACTACAACTCAGCGGCACATCAGCCTTATTCTCTGAACAGGCCACAACTTGTGGTCCGCTCATTCATACCTGACTGCTGCGTTGGCTGTTTCTCAAGCAATAGATTGGTGAGAAGATTAGTGAGAATCACAGCACGAGTGTCTAGCGGTTCTGGAAGAGAAGTTGTAGAGAATGAGCCCGATCGATGGTTCAGAGAACAAGAATCAAATGAGACAGGAGTCTGAGAGCAAGGCCTGGGAAAATGTGTTTCACCTGTGACATCACCCCTGACACTGTTAGGCACCGCTGTGGGTGGTGTTAAACAGCCAGACAAAGAGGATACTGGAGAGTCATAACAGCCCGGTGAATATCGATTTGCTTCTCCATTTCGACCCCCTAAGGAGGTGTCCTGGCCTTCCATTGAAAGCCGACATTCACCGTGCACATCCACATTTTTCCCAGCGGACCTTGCCGTCTCTAATGACAAAGCGGATGGCTGAACAATCACCGGCGAGCCTGTGTCTTTTGTCGACGAAGGGGAAGCGGATGCCCCTGGTGGGCACTCAGTCCTGGTGTTATGGTCTCCTCCTCCTCCTCCTCCTCCTCCTCCTC